>NC_067398.1:620293342-620644592 GCF_016432865.1 Antechinus flavipes
GTAAAGGCCTTTCCTCAATTCTCATCCTTCTTGAAAACTGTGTAGCTTTAACCCTATTGATCACCTTCTTTTCCTTGATATTCTTTTCTCTGTAGTTTTTTTCAGGTGCCGATGTTTCCTGCCTCTAGAAAGGACTGTCTGCCTCTTCTCAGTCTCTTTTGTTGGATTTTTTTATGATTGCCCCAAACTATGAGTGTTTATTCTGTACTTTCTCCTTTTCTTCTTATATACTCTCTTACTTGGAAATCTCATCAGCAAAAAAAGGGTTCAATTATCATCTCTCTCCAATTGGTTCTTAGGTCTATTTAAACATCCCTAATCTTTCCCCTGACTGCTGGTCTTCCACATCCAAATACTTATTAGACATCTCAAGCTCAACATATCAAAAAATGGCATCATTATCTTTCCCTGCAAATCCTCTTCCTTTCAGAACTTCCCTAATGCTATCAAAGAAACCACCATTAAATACATTTAAATATTTGGAGAAAAAAATAATTTCTCATGAGTAGGTTGAACCAATATAATCAATCAATCAATAAACAAACATTTATTTCCCACCTATTGTATGTATCAAGTACTGTGCTAAATTTTAGAAATAGAACAAAGAAGAGGCAAAAGACAATTGCTGCTCTAAAGGAGTTTACAATCTAATGGAATAAACAACATACAAACAAATATATACAAGGCAAGGGAGGGATAGAAATTAGTAGAGGGAAGATATTAGAATTAAGAGGGGTTGGTGGAAGACCTCTAATAAAAAAATGATATTTTAGTTGGAACTTAAAGGAAACCAGGGAAGTCAGTAGGGGGAGTTGAGAAAGGTTAATATTCAAGGCATGAATGAACAGCCAGAGAAAATCCTAGAGATGATAGATGAAGTGATAGAGTTTCTTATTTGTGGAAGAGCCAGGAAGCCAGTGTCAAAGAGTATATGGCAGAGAATAAGCTATAAAAAGATTGGAAAGTTAGGAAGGGGCTAGTTTAAGTCTTTAAATAGTAGGTCATTTTATATTTGACACTAGTGGTAATAAGGAAGCGCTGGAGTTTATTGAGTAAGGAGATCAGATTTGTGTTCCAGGAAAATAAGTTAGTGGATGAATGGGAGATGGGTTTAAAGGGAGAGAAACTGGAGGCAAGCAGACCTACCAGAAAGTTATTGTAACAGGCAAGGCCTGAGATCATGAGGGCCTGTACCAGAGTAATAGCAGTGTCAGAAGAGAGAGAAAAGTATATTTGAGAAATGTTTTAGAGATGAAATTAACAGGCCTTGATAACAGATTGGAAAAGAAGGTGAGAGACAGTGAGAGTCAAGGATGATTCCATATGTTATTAGTCTGAGAGAATAAGAGGATATAGTAATAGGGAAGATAAGAGGGAAAAAAGCTTGGGGAAAAGATGTATTCTATTTTTAGCAAGTTGAGTTTAAGATGTCTGTTGGACATCTAGTTTGAAATGTCTTTGTTTGACATAACAGAGTGGTACAGCAGAAATGTGCTGAGCTCATAACCCAGAGGTCAATGGATTGAAACGTCTTCATTTGGAGATGTGAGATTGGAGGTCAGCAAATAGAATCATCAGCAAAGAGATGGTAATTAAATCCACAAGAGCTGATGAGATCATCAAATGCAATAGTATAGATGGAGAAGAGAATAGAGGAGAAGAAAAGATAACAGAAGAGAAAAATGTCCAAGACGAAACACTGATGGATACAAATGGTAAAGGATAATGATCTGGAAGAGAAGCCAAGAAAGAAAATAACAAAGGAGCAGTCACCTAGGTAGATAACCAGGAAAAAGTGCTGTCATGAAAATCTAAGAAAAAAAAAAAGTATCAAGAAGGTGAGTCATCAACAATGTCAAAGATCACAGAGAATGGGAATGGAGAAAAGTCCATTGGATTTGCAACTAAGAATATATTAGTTACTAGAAAGAGAAAAATTTCAATGGAATGATGAAATGAAACATTGGGGAACAAGGACTATTCTTACCATAAGGGCATGAGTGAAAGTGCAACCAGTATAGGCAGGGGCTGTTTGTAATGTTTGTTAATGTAATATTTTCAAATAAATTTTATTTGTCAATTAAAGGACAACTTTGCATTTTAGTTTATTTTGTTTGAGGAACAAAAATAATATTCTTTATGATTGAGTATTCAGTAAATATTCATCTTTAATAAATTAATTTTTTTTGGATTATATGCCCTAGTGAAATATTTCATTCCTATGTCTGAAAATCACTTTAGCTAATTGTAGAGAGGGTCATCACTTGGAAACACAAAATGATTTTATTAAGGCTAACATGGGTGGCAGGATCTATATACCAAGGAAATTTTACAAAAATAAAAACAACCTCCTTTAAGGAGTAAAATAAAAAAATAGGTTTAAAAAAAATTCTCGTGTAAGAAATAAGAAGTAGGTTTCTTTCCCTTAACAATTCCTTTTCATCATGTATGCAAACTCTAATATATATATATTTTAGGATATAATTTCTATGGGGAATTCTGTACACACCCCTATATTTCTGAGAGGAAGTGGAGTATAATTTAGAAAGGTTGCTTTGAAAGCAAGAGGATCTAGATGTATGTCTTGTCTCTGAATCTACTAGTTGGGTGTCTCTGGACCAGTCACATAACCGCTCAGTGCCCGAGACATCTCTCTAAGAGTATATATTGCAGAAAAGGCACTATTCTTCATGGACAGAATGAATCATTTATCCCAAAGGAACCACAGATTCAGTTCCTGAATTCTGTATTACATTTCTTCAAAGGATTTGGAGCACAATGAAAAAAATATATCAAAACAAACAAATACGATTTCAAGATATTACTGTAATAATATCTTTATCTTCCCTCCTTCTCTTTACCAAGCCATATTTATCAATGCTAAATCACTCTATTTCACTCTTGCAAGGATAGCTATCTAGTTCAATTCATACAAAAAAGGAATCTCCACTACAACAGAGCTAATGAGTAGGTCATATAGTCTCTGCTTGAAGTCTTGCAAAAAAGGGGAAACCATCACCTCTAGAAACAGACTCAATTTCTTGTTCTTATTCTTGTTCTCCTCCTTCTTCCAGTTCTTGTGCAATTGCGTTCTCATTTTCCTTTTCTGTCTTCTTGTCCTTGTCTTGTACAATCTGTTTCTTGTCTTAATTTTGTTCCCCTTCTTCTTGTGTTTGTTCTTGTTCTCATTCTCATTTTTCTCCATCTTTTCTTGTTTTTGTTCTTGTTCTTGGTCTCCTTTTTTTCCTCTTCCCCTTCCTCTTCTTCCCACTCTTCCTCTACCTCTTCCCCCTCCTCCTCCTCCTCCTCCTCTTCTTCTTTCCCTTTTTCTTGTCCTCTTCTTCCCTCTCTTTTTCCTCCTCTTCCCCCTTCTTTTCATCTTCTTCCCCTTCTTCCCCCTGCTCCTCTTCTTCCCTCCTTTCCCCCTTCTTCTCTTCTTCCTCCTCCTCCCTGTTTTATCTTTTGTTTTGTTTTCTAAGAATCATCCACAAAGTATTGGGGGGGAGTATGGGTGGAGGGAAGACAGGGATGGCCAATAGGGTGTTGAAACCCCAAACTAGAGAGGATAAGGGAAGAGGATACCTATCTTCAATAAGTTCAAATCACAAAGCCCAGCTGTAATATCTAGTCTTTGGCTTCTCTGAAACATTATGCAGAAGTGACAAGAAGTCATAAGAATGAAAAAGAAGAAATAGGAGTGTCCTTTTGAGTGGGAGTTTGCTTTGTGCTCTACCTATGCTCTGACTTGTGAGAAATGCAGAGGGTGGGGTTGGTAAGGTAAGGGTAAGAGTTGTATGTCTATATCTGAGTTCTCTGTGTTTAGTACTGTCTCGTCTCACCTTCTCCATCCCTGCACACATCCCCTACTCTCATTCAGTGTTCTTGTTTACTAGAATGGGGAATATGTGATGACAAGGAAATTCTGACATAGTATGATATGCTTATCTGATCAGGTATGTTTGGTTTTGTTTTTTTTTTTTTTTAATAACTTTTTATTGATAGAACTCATGCCAGGGTAATTTTTTACAACATTATCCCTTGCATTCACTTCTATTCCGATTTTTTTCCTCCCTCCCTCCACCCCCTCCCCCAGATGACAAGCAATCTTTTACATGTTGAATAGGTTACAGTATATCCTGGATACAATATATGTGTGCAGAATGATCAGGTATGTTTGAAAGTCCCAAATGGAATAACTACTTCAAAGGTAGTATGTCCTTCCTGAAATGAAGATCACACATTTATGGTGCACTTCTTACTCTTTTCATCCCCTGATAGGTGTTAGGGAAATTATGTATACAAAACACACAAAAGAAAATACATCTGCACCCCAACATTTATTATTGGATACAGTGGAATATACCCTCTTTCATTCCATTATATATAGGAATTATTTAAAGATTTTATTTAGTATCTTTAAAATGATCCAGAGATGAGAGTACATATGTAACAAGCATAATGACTTACAAAGTATCTGAATAAACCAATTTTGTGAACTCTTAAGACTTGTTTGAATGAGAAGAAGATCTTTTCATTAATTTAGTGAGTTTTATTAGAATGATGTTGCTTAAGGGAGCTATGCTGTAAAACAGTATCTTAAGTTAGACTTGACAAGACATGTCTTTGGCTCCCATTAAAAACATGTTTATCTTCTTTCCCTTTCCCCCTTGTCAGTAAGAATCTCAATCCAGCTATCTTCAAGTACTATCCACCTAGCATAGAGCCTTGCACTCAGATGAGTGCCTCAGTGATGCTTACTGAATGAATGATGGGTAAGGTAAGAAGCAATGGGGGCCTCCACTAGGGCAGAGGTAATGGGAGGGGAAAGAAGGGACTAATGGAAAAGCTATTTCAGAGATAAGATTGACAAGATAAATTTGGTAGGGAAAGAAAGAGGGAACAGCTAAAAATTACTCTGGGTCTTCTTAGAGGGAAGGGAAAACAGAGGTACCACCAACAGAATGCTAAAATTAGGAGTGGGGGCAGATTTAAAGGGAAGATCATGATTTCATTTTGGGACACTAGGAGAAAAAGAGTTCATTGGATCAGAGTCTTTTGAGTTCAGTTCTCTCATTTTACAGATGAAGAAACTGATCCCTACAGAAGTGAAGTTACTTAAATTTCAGAGTCAGAATGTGAAACCGGATCCTCAGTCTAACATGTTCTACTATGAGATTTCAAATAATAGCATTAATTGATGAGAAGCAGTGTATTATTTAGGAGAGAGAGAGAGACCTGGCTTAGGAGTCAGGAAAACCTGGCTTCACTCCCTGCTTTTGACACATACTGGCTTTGTGACCTGAAGCAAATTATTTCACTATTCACTGTTCTAGGCAATTCTCTAAGATTGTAAGTGGGCAGAGAAGATATTTGCTTTGGTAAGTTGAATTTCTTAATTAATAATAACCATTTACATTTGTATATTGATTTTTTTTATAGCAATCCTTTGACATACATAGCATTACTATTATCATCTCCATTTTAGAGATTAAAAAACTCAAACTCGGAAGACAAGAGGAGAGTTGATCTTGATCTCATCACAAATAAAGTCCCTGACTAAGTACAGAGCTGATTCCCATCTACCATCTGGAAGGGTTCTTCACAACTCAGAACTCATCATTTTCTTATCCTCTTTTTGCTTGCCTAACAGGATGGAGCCCAGAAGCAACTGGAAATTATGTTTATTTTAGCCATTCTTCCCCATTGTCCAATGACCAGAAATACCCGAGTAGGCCATGGTAATTATAATAATTAGGATCATTACTAATTTTCTTGGGGTGAGGATGGGCATTGTGCTTTGCCACTATTTACTTCAAAAAAGGCTCCTGGAATGAAATGTACCTATTTTAGACTAAAAATAGTACTCTCAAGTTTCTGGGAAAGAGGTCAGAGTATTTCTAGGGGGAAAAAATAGAGAAGAGAAGTTAGTCCAAGTTTCTTTGTCTGCTAGTGACAGTGGCTTCCTGATTTCCCTGAGCAAGCCTCCACGGGTGGTAAAGGAAGTTAAACAAGAAGGAAATGCCATTTAAAGTGTGAGCCTCTCTCATGGAGACAAAACTGGCTCATAGTAGAAGAACAAGTCAGCAATTTTTTAGTAGTGCGATGCTACTGATTGGAAAGAGATTATATAGCTGAGATTTGGATCCTCTGTTTCCTCTATGATTCAATGGAATGAAGGATGGTGCTGAATAACTATGTTCTTTGCTGGAACATTTGAGTCCTAATCATTGGAGAGCCAGCGTGGTGTCATGTCAGGCTTGGAGAAAGGTGATTTGGGTTCATATATTGACCTGATGTCTTGAAGTCATAATTAGGGTGAGACAGCTGAGACTTTGCTCCAGGACACTAATAATCTTTTTGCAAGGTGGAAACAGGAGAGTTTAGCACCTATTCAGCAAGAAGAATTTTTTAAAATGGGAAATTACCAACTAGTAAACTGAAGTTACCTCCTCACTTCTTCTGTCATAGTCCCCCACCCACATACCTGTGTCTGTGTCTTCTCATCCTTACTTTCTCTCCCAGCTTCCCTCAAGTGGGGCAATGCTATATGCCATTTTCCTTTCGTATAATTTGTGGCATGTGCCTTGAGGTTCAAAAATCCTCCTTATGACTCTGCTGCTACTTGCTGTTATGAATAGAATAATAAAGCAGAAAACCCATAAAAACGTCAGGAGATGTAGGTTAGCATCCTCACTCTTCTTTTGTTGTTATTGAGTCGTATCAGTCTTGTCTAACTCTTTGTGATCCCTATTGAGGTCTTCTTGGCAAAGATACAGGAGAAGTTTGCCATTTCCTTTTCCTGCTCATTTCACAGATGAGGAAACTAAGGCAAAAATGATTAAGTGACTTGCCTGGGGTCACACAGCTAATAAATATATGAGACAAGATTTAAACTCATAGAAAATGCTTCTTCTTGAGTTCTGACCAGCATTCTATCTGCTGTTACCACCTAGTGGTCCCTTGCTGCTTATTAACTATATAATTTAGAACAAATAACTTATGCTACCGAATCCTTAATTTACTCATCTGGAATATGAGGAGATTGGGTCAACTACTCTTAACACATTAAATCCTATGATCCCATATTTAGCTTTTCAGTTTGTTTGTGGGGAAAAAAAAGTTTAATGATATCATAGGGTGAACCTCATGTGATTATGTGATGCAATCATGTAAATATAGCCTATTATCATTAATGAAAGGATGGATGTCAGCCAGTTAACCAATGTTGCTGAACAGGGCCTGTCCTCATGGTCTCATATGGATATTAACAAACTTGATCCTATCCAGAGGGAAAGGATCAAATAAAGGAGGGGATTGGTGACCATATCAAAGAAGGGCAGATTCCAGAAACTATAAATTTAGCCTAGAGAAAAACAACTTAATGAAGACGCAATAATTGCATCCAAATATTTCCTGGGATTATAGGTCAGGATCTAGAAGAGATCTTAGAGACTATTTAATCCAATTAACCCATTTTATAGAGAAACTGAGGCCCAGAGAATTAATTGACTTACTTACAATAGCTAGTAAGTGACAGAGTCAGGATTTGAATCCAGGGTCTCTCAGTACAAACTCTTTCTGCTGTGTTTTATTGCTACTCTGCTTCAGGATATCATGGTCTATGGACCTTGGTTGCATCTGGAAATTGGAGAGAGGAGGATGGTGTTTATACCCTGATTCTCCCCTTATCCACTTTGGCATCTATGTCTGTGTAAATCTGACATTAACTCCCAAATGAAAAGACATCCTATTGCCCTTTAAAGAGATTACTCTTCATTAGTATATGCATGCAGATTGACTATATCCCTAGATACTTAGCATAGTTGTTGTGACAGAAAGATTTCTAAATGAGGATTGCAAAACCCTGGACTCTATTCTCATATTTCTTTTTTCATCATTAAAATGGGGATGATAAAAAATATTCTGTCATTTGGGCAGTTCAGAGAGATCTGCCAATTGGTTAGTTTTTGGGGTCCTCAAACTTTTTAAATAGGGGGCCAGTTCACTATCTCTCAGATTGTTGGAGGGCTGGACTATAGTAAAAATAAAAACTTTGTTTTGTGGATCTTGAAATAAAGAAACTTCATACTCCTGGGTGAGGGGGATAAACGTCCTTAGCTGCCACATCTGATCTGCTGGCCATAGTTTGAGGACCCCTTTTAAAGCATGTATTTCCCATATCATTTTGTATTATAAAGTATAATTTGGGAAATCTTTTTTAAAAATGTATTTTACTTTTAATTTAAGAAATAAATCAAGCATTTCTATAACTTAATAATAAAAAAGATGATTGTACAAAACTGCAAAGCTAATATATGCATCTTGCTATTCCTTTTAAATATATAATAAAGTCATCATGCAAATTTCCTTCCACCCCCTTTCTTCCCCATTCCAAGAGATGGCTATCATATATGATTGTGAGGGAGTCTTTTCCAAACCTATAAGTTAGAAATGGCTAAATAACATGGGCTATAAAAATATGATAAAATACTACTGTACCATAACATATTATGAAAAAGGTTATTTCAAAGAAATCCAAGAAGAATTACATAAACTGATGCAGAATGAAGTGAGCAGAATCAGAAGAAAGATACCTACTATAAAATCAACCTCGTAAAAAAGAAGAATTGTGAAAGAATTAAGAACTCTGATCAGTGCAATTTCCAGCCAAGATTTATCAGGAGTATTGGTAATGAAAGATATTATCCATTTCTAGACAAGGAGGTGATGGATTAATATTCAGAATTAGACAAACATTTTGAGAGATGGCAAACATGGGAATTTGTTTTGCTTAATTTCACTTGTTCCAAAATTATTTTCTCTTCCACCCTCATTCCACATTGGGATAGGCAGGAGAAAAAAAAAATAAATGTTTTAAAATTGAAATAGGTAAAATTTAATTTTAAAAAATCTGAAAATACACCCAGACATTATTCCGATGCACTACACAAAGTAAATGCTTAATACATGTTTGTAGAACTGAGCTTTTATTGAATTGCTTGTATTATACACAGTAGCAGTTTTCTCACTGCCTTGGAACTTTATCCCAGTCTTGTGATCCTTTCTTCCTCATCTTCTTAGTAGTTTCTGACATTGCTCTTTTCTCAGACAAGTCCTAAAACTAATTTGATGATTTATGTTAAATTACTAACGTACCACAAATGCAAAATGTATTTGAGAATTATCAAAGTCTTAAATTAAAGGAATGAATCTTATTTGAGAAATTTCAGTCCTTATCCTGCAAATGGAAGATTTGGAGGTGAAAGGTAAAGATCCCCCAAATGTAACAGCTAGGCAACAATCTACTTCTCTTAAAAGCAGAGTTTTGCATAGAGTTATTAAGTAGTGAGGCATAGATTTTCATACAAGAATGGGAAACTCTCCCATTTAATCCCTTCAGAGGGGAAAAAAAAAAAAAAAAAAAACTAGGCTGTAAATTTCCAAGCCCCACCCCCAAATGATCTCTTTTTTCTTCTTTCTGGTGAAAGATCACATAGACATATGGATTTTTGAAGGTTATCTATGGGTTTGCCTAAAATTGTTATAATTGGAGAAATGAAAGGAGGCTCACAGCAAAAGCCAGAATAACATTATGCAAAATGAAAGCACTTTAGAAGAATAAAAGAGTGATGACAATGCAAATAAGAGGTAGTGAAGGTCAGAAGTTTTGCATAAAGCTCCTGGCTTCTCATTTATCTGAATTTAGCCTGAGGAGAAAGAAGTGACTTATTAAAGCTGGAGGCTTTTGAAAAAGCATTACTGTTGAGCCCCGTATCTCCTTACAAAATCCCTGAGGGACCAGCAAAGAATTCAGTGAGAAACTGATCATCTCAAAGCCATGAGGAAATCATAGAACCATTGTACAGATGTGGTGGCTGGTTTTTTTTTTTTTTAATTTGCTGAAATCAAATATCACAACCTGTTGGCGGCAGTCAACCCATGTTTCTTAACCCTTTAAAAAAGGGAAACAAAAGATGTGAATGATTAAAAAGTACATGACCTGATTTCCCATCACTGCCTTTCTTGCCCCCTCTCTATTAGTGTCTTTTGCCTTCGTTATGAAGGCATGTTTGATGGAGGCACTGTGGCAGAGTTGCAACAAAGGCAGGATGAAAGGGACTTTTGTCCTAAGCTGCTAAAAAGTATAGGGTATTGGCAGAACCATTTAAAGCACAGGCTTTCATCTCAACAGCCCCAGTTCCTTCCTTGGCTCCTATTCCTTGCTGTCGATATGGTTGTTCAGTCATTTCAGTTGTGGTTGACCCTTTCTGCCCTCATTTGGGGTTTTCTTGGTAAAGATATTGGAGTAGTTTGACATTTCTTTCTCCAGTTCATTTTACAGATGAGGAAGCTGAAACAAAGAGGGTTAAGTGACTTGCCCAAGATCACACAACCATAAGTACTTGAGGTCAGATTTAAACTCTGTTCTTCCTGACTGCAGGTCTGTCACTTTATCCATAGTGTACCCAGATGTTTATTCATAGCAGTGGCGAGTCTTTCAGCGTACAGAACACACTTCAACCTAAGTGCCTGTTTTATAGATGAGCTCTATATTCCATTCTACATCATCCTCTTCCCTTAGTGCAAAAATGTCAAGTTATGGTTTTACTGTGTGGTATAGTGAAAAACAAAACAAAACAAAACCCTATTTTCATAATCTAAGAATCTGAATTTGAGTCCCACTTTTCCAGTACTCTGTGACTTTGGGGAAGATGTAATCCAATGTGAGATGATTCTAGGTCTCAAATTATTATACATAAAATGAAAGAATTGGATTAGAGCTATGGATCCTTATATATACAAATTCCTTGAGATTTGGCTCTTTGACTTACATGAACTGATGCTAAATGAAATGAGCAGAATCAGAAGATCATTATATACGTCAACAACAATACTGTATGAATATGTATTCTGATGGAAGTGGATTTCTTTGACAAAGAGAAGATCTAATTCAGTTCCAATTGATCAATGATGGACAGAAGCAGCTACACCCAAAGAAAGACACTAGGAAATGAATGTAAACTGTTGGCATTTTGGTTTTTCTTCCCGGGTTATTTATACCTTCTAAATCCAATTCTTCCTATGCAACAAGAGAACTGTTCGGTTCTGCACACATATATTCTATCTAGGATATACTGTGACATATTTAACATGTATAGGACTGCTTGCCATCTGGGGAAGGGAGTGGAGGGAGGGAGGGGAAAAGTCGGAACAGAAGTGAGTGCAAGGGATAATGTAAAAAATTACCCAGGCATGGGCTCTGTCAATAAAAAGTTATAATTATTAAAAAAAAATCAGAAAAAAAAAGAATTCTCTTTCAGAGAGAGAGAGAGAGAGAGAGAGAGAGAGAGAGAGAGAGAGAGAGAGAGAGAGAGAGAGAGAGAAAGATTTGGGTCTTCGTCCCATATGATTTTTTTTTCTTAAAAATTTTAACTAGAGATCTCAGGGAGGCCAATTCAACTTTTAGTTTTTCTTCCAGCAGTACTGACTGGTCCTAAGGACATCTCTTTATACCCCTCAAGATGGAGAAAGCTGAAGTTTTCCAATAGAACTGCAGCAGATTCCCTCCTACTCCCCCCCGCCCCCCCCAAAAAAAATACTAAAATGGATTAAGAAGAGAAGATAGGGAGAAAGACAAACAAAAATAGAGAAACTACATAAGTGTAATCCATTTCACTGATGGAAATTGTTTATTGAATTCTATTGCCTTAGAGGGAAGAATTATCAAGAGCTTAGAAAAAGAGAGTCTAGTCTTTTAGTTTTTAGATTCAAGACAGAAGGTACATTGTTCTAGATTCTTCTCTTCAAAGTAAAGAAAGTCTATGGAAAGAAACTGAAGTGTAAAAGAGTCAAGACTTCTATCATGTTTCTGTCCTCAATTTACTATATTGGAGACTTTGGGGAATTTCCTTTTGGGTGAGATCTTGGACACTGCTAAGATGTTTCAATCATAGGAAGAAAACTCAGGAAGCACTATGTATTGTCTAATATATACTCTATATATGTCTAACTTTTCTGATGTCTGTTTGGATAAATGATGGATATTTGTTATCAGTTATGTATCTATTTTTATAGAATAGGAATTTGAAGGCAAGGGAAATGCCTCCACTAAGAATTAATCTGGAGTTAAATTTGAGCTAAAAATTGTCTCTCCCAGACTAACAACATTTAGTAGGGCAGATAGATATTATTCTTGTTGGATACCTTTTCTCTGAGAAGACTAGAGTGAGTCAATCTCTGGCCCTAACTTCTTGCTCCCCTCTAGGCAAGGATCCAAGTCTTCTTTGAGGAAAGTAGGTAGAGAAGACAGACAATCAATATCTATTCATGTCTACTTTCAGGCCACATCCAGGAAGATTTGTGTGGGCTCATAATCTACTTGCATAAAGCACATATACACTGCCTATTTAAGCTTGGATTAAATGAGGAAGAATCTTCAGTCTATAAAGAAAAGTTTTGGTTAATATATAATGGTTTGTGTTTAAATCCTTCCTAGTTCTACTATCTTGGGGGTATTCAGCCTGGAGAAGAGAAGACTTAGAATATAAAAACTATTTTCCAGTATCTCAAAGGCCATTTCATAAAAGATAGAATCAATTTCTCTGGTTGCCTCAGAAGGTAGAACTAGGTAGACCACCAAATCAATAAGCATTTAAGTGCCTACTACGTTTCAGATAATATGCTAAGTGATAAGGATATAAAGAAAGAAAAAGAAAACAAAGTAAATGAAAATATTCTTACTGTCCACATTCTCAAGAATCTCATATGGAAGATAATATACAAACAACAATGTTCAAATAACACACACATATATGTATGTATATACAAAATCAGAAAATCTCAGAGGGAAGGAACTAAAATGAAAGAAGATTGATAAAAGGTTCTTGTAGAAAGTAAGGCTTTATCTGAATGAGACCTGAAAGGAGGCAGGAAAATCAAGAAGAGATGAAATGAGAGAGAATTTCAGTCATGGGGAACAGCTGGAGAAAATTGCCCAGAACCGGAAGATAGAGTATCTTTTAAGGAGCATGTTACAAAAGGGCCAGTGTTACTGAATTTTAGAGAATGTGCAGGGGAGTAAGGTATAAAGAAACTGGAAAGATAGGAAGGAATTTTGAAAGGTTATGAAAGAAGTTACAAAGAGGAAACTGTAGGTTTGATGTAAGGAAACATTTCTATATAACTAGAGCTATTTAAAAATGAACTGAGTTGCTTCCAGAGGTAGCTCACTTCCTTTTAATAGAGGATTAAAAATAGAAGCTGATAATCCCTTGTGGGTTATAGTATAGAGGAAATTCTTGTTCAGATATGGATTGAATTGGAGACCCTCTGAGGTATTTGCCAATGTATTCTGAAATTCTATTTTATAATAGTTATAAAATAATTTAAAGCAAAGATAATATAAAGATTTAATAGTTTACTAAATTTCAGGATACTAGAAGTTATAGAATTTCAGCATTGAAAGGAAACTCAGAGGTCATCCAATACTAATCTAATCGGGGACCCAAGACTACTCTGCTTCAATGAAAATCCTAAGTGCAATTTTTTTTTTTCTATCTCATCAGATGCTTTTCTCCAGCTCAGTATCTACCTCCTGAGATCAAGGATAAAAATGCTTTAGCTGTAGCCAGAATGAACTGTCTGTCTCTGAGGTGACAAGGTCAGGTTTTCTAGAAAGGGATGAGCCATTTGTCATTTTGAACTTAAGTCCTTACATGTGAGAAGTTCTTCTGTATGGTTGTTAAAGGAAAATTCCCTTCTATCAAGTTTCAGAGAACACCAGGGTATGAATCACAGTTAAATTTTATATTCTCAGGAAACCACTGTGTCTAATCCTATGTTTAGTGTAAAGCACAGCCTCTGTTGATTCTTAGAGATTAGGACATGGTTATGCTGAGATCTAGGGTAAATGAGGGTAGCCCTTTTCATAGAGCAGACTTTACTCATGGGAAGAATAGACATGTCTCCACTGTATGAATTGAGAGATTCAGGAAAGACCCTTACACAAAATATATCTCCCATTCAGCTACCTCTATATCTGAAATTTTACCACTATACACAAGAATACTTTAATAATTAAATTAAAAATACTTTAAATTAAATTACTAATCAAACTTAGCAAATAAGATTATCTTCCTATGTGGTATGGACCTAAATGGTTCTCAGTGGTGCAGGGGAAAGAAGGCTAGATTTGGAGACGGAGGTCTCAGGCTCAATTCCTAGATCTTCTATTTACTTATTATTGTTTGTCCTTAGTTCTGGAAGAGGTCCATGACATCAGGGAGGTGACACCTTGAGATGCAAGTTAGTTGGATTTAAGTGAGGGAGGGCTGAGCCAGGTCACCTGCCTCACCTTCCCCTCCAGAGCCAGATGGGTCCAAAGGCAAGATATAAATTAGGACGACTGAAAATGGCCCTGGATGCAGTGGGAGACGGGCCTTTTTAAGCTAAAGTCTCTTCAATAGGTTTCAGTTAGACTAAGATGGCATTCAGTCAATGATTAAGTCTGGGTAGCAATTGAGACAAAGAATCTCCTGGTTCATTTAGTCCAAAAAAAAAAAAAAAATCTAAATGAATGAATGAATCTGGAAGGGTTTCTGGCCAACACAGAAATGACTCCTATTTACATCCAATTCCAACTAATTCTGGGGTGATAGGCAAGTTATTTCATAGCGCCTCAGTTTTCTAAGCATGTTAAATATGGAATTAAAGGTTGGAGTTAAATATGGAGTCAGGAGATCCCTGGATTTGGATTCTGTCTCCCATACCAATTAATTTTTAGACCATTGTCATTCAACCTTTCAGAACCTGTTTACTTATTTGTGAAATAGGGATGTTAGTAACAGCTCCCCAGAATTGGAAAGATAGAATGAGTTAAATATGTAGAAAGTACTTGCCAATTTCGGTTATTATCAGCATTAACTGCAAAATGAGTGAGATTAAACTCGTTGATGTCTTAGGTCCACTCCACATTTGAATCTTAGGAAATGGCGGAAGGAGAATGAAGTAGGTGAGAGGCAAAGGAGAAATTAAAGAGTATGCCGTTATTTTGTTTATTTTACTTGTACTTCATATTTTAATTGGCATTTATATTTTTAAAAAAAGGTTTAGATGAGATAATTCAGGTCACAACAGTGATCAACTTGTGCTCATTGAGCTAATGAATGTTAGAAATAGAATATGAATCCAAGTCTCTGGATTACAAGTCCAATATAGTAAGCATTGCTCTATGTATTTGTGATGTTTACATTTGCTCTCTTTCTATCTTATATACACACAATACATGTTTATGTGGATGTATATATGCATATCTAAACATATATTTACATAAATACATTGAAGAAGGAAATGGCAAACCAATCCCATATTTGTCAAGAAAACCTAAAATAATCTCATGAAAAATTGGACTAGACTGAAATTAACGAACATCAATACATATAAATAGTTGTACATATATACTTGAATCAGATAATCAGATTATGAGTAGAATGTCTCCTAGTTGTGCCCCATTTTAAAGGATGAACTTATCATTAAAGCATATCAAGAGAATATCAGTCACTGGTTTTTGGCATAGAGAGCTCTAGCAATTGTATGGATAATTGAAGTCCTCATCACTACAAGATTGTGTCTCTGTGATAAGCTTTTGGCCTGTTTTCTGAACTCCTAACTCCATTTCCTTTTTTCCTCATAGTGGTTTGTCATCTCTTTGAAATACAATATCATTTACCTCCTAATTCTACTGATCTCAAATCATGGTCTTTATTATATTTCCTTCTCCCAGATCTAGATTTCCCTCATATGTGTTTACTTTTCAATATACTCTCGCCTTTACTCTGATTTATCTTTTTTTTTTCTTTTGAATAAAGTGTGATCTTTCAAAACTATAGTTCTTTCAGATGTCTCATCACATCCAAACTCAGTCACATCTCTGAGATCAATTTTGCCTTTCTGAGTTGGGATCATTGATTTTTGCATGTCTTTTTATGTGTATTATCTGATCTTTTCTTGGATATTATAGACTTGTGAGCATCTCATCCCATTTTTCTTACTATAATTTAGATGTACATTATGATATGATATATAGCTTTACAAATATAAGTGGCGATTTTCTCCTTCACACTTTAGATTTA
Organism: Antechinus flavipes; assembly: GCF_016432865.1. Taxonomy (NCBI): domain Eukaryota; kingdom Metazoa; phylum Chordata; class Mammalia; order Dasyuromorphia; family Dasyuridae; genus Antechinus; species Antechinus flavipes. The sequence continues at coordinate 620,309,473 of NC_067398.1, forward strand.
CAAAAATTCAGGCAAATAGTTTCTTAAGAGCAGACCAAGTCCCTGTTCAGAAGCCTGACAATTTATAATTCAAGCTATGGTCAAGAAATCCAAATCCCTGACATAGTACTTGGAACCTCTCCTTTCTGAATCATACAGAATCTCAGAGCTGAAAGGGAGCTTAGAACTCATCTCATTCAACATGTACTTGTACAAGTATCTTCACTTTGTCATACCTGACAAGGAGCCATTCAGACTCTGTTTGAGGATTTCTCAGGAAGGCTCATTCTATTTTTGGATGGATTTAATTGTTAGAAGGCTTATTGTGATATCGTCTCTTTTTGCCTTCCACACATTGTTTCTCATTTTGTCAGTTGGAGCCAAGCAGAAACAACAGCAGCAGCAGTAACAACAACCATAAGCACAACCACAAAACCAGTCTAATTTCTCTATTTCATGATTACACTTCAAATACTTGAAGATAATTACTATCGTGCCCTTCTATGCCCTACTCCATGTATTCTCATCTTTAGACTAAATACCCCTAATTCCTTCAAACAGACTCATATGGCATAAACACAAGGTTGTTCATCATTCTTATCACTATCCCCTGATACTCTCCTGCTTATCAATGTCATTATTAATGACATACAATACAGTAGCTTGGGCTTTAACTTGACAGAGTACAGTAAGGCTGCCTCCTTCTTATTTCTGGATGCTTTGCTGCCAAAGATTGTACCACCATATCATTGTTGACTGATTTGTGTAAGACTTCATAATATTTAACAAAACTTTCTGTGCTCCTTCTGACAAGATTCACGACACATTCATGAATCACTGGGACGGAGTACCCAGGCATCCTGCTTAGCAAGTCTTAGGAGATTCTCTGCCACATGCCATATCTTGGATGCTTGCCTGGGAAAACAGCAGTTCCCTCGATTGTTGTTACCAGGTTGATAAATAGCTTCCTCAATAGCCCTTAGCATGGAGACACCGACCATCACTACTCATCTCTTTTGTTGCTAGGTGGAAATTCTCCCACCTGACAGCACCTGTATATCTTCATTATTATTTCTTGATGGACAAGTGGACTAGCAGCAACTTGTTCTCCACAGCATCCAATTTTTTTCTCCCCTCTGGGAAGAGCGTCTTCTCTGAAACAGATAAGAATTTTTCTACGAATTCCTAGAAAATGGAGGCCTCCATTAATTTGGGATTTATACTTTACTGACTTTAATTGTCAGTGTGTGTGTGTGTGTGTGTGTGTGTGTGTGTGTGTGTGTGTGTGTGTGTGTTTTATCTCCTACACTGTAAGTTCATCTTTCTTTCTCCCATAGTGCTCTCTGATTGTAAGATACTCAATAATATTTTGTTAGTTGATTGTTGATTTCTGATGTTTCTTGGCCCAATCAGTGAGAGCCCTTCAAAGGTTATTCCTTTCAATCATAAAAATCAGATGTACATGTCCACCAGACTTTCACGTGAAAAAGCCAGGGCTCCTAACTCAGAATTCAGAGCTGGTATTCTTATTCTTCCTACCTACTCCATACCACAGTGAACCAACATACAGATGATTTCAACTGTCAAAAAAGGATAATTCAGTAAAGCCTGAATAGCAAGTATTTATTTCAAGGCCAAGTAAATACAAAGTATACACAAGCAACTAAAGTACTTTCAAGGAGAGGAGTGCTAATATTGATGAGATGAGAAAAATTCATTGTGTTCATAGCATCATAGCAGCTGTATTTTGTATGAAAACAAGGCCAAAGGAAAAAGGCAATGCATTTCCCACATGGGGGTCTACTTATACAATGGCATGGAAAAGAAAGATGTAATACAGTATGTAGGGAATAATTAATAAATCAGTTTGACTGGAGATCAGGATACATGAATTGGAGAAATCTGAAATAAACCTTGGAAGGGTAGCATGGAGTCAGATTGTGTAGGGCTTTAATCTTAGACTAAAAAGTTCATATTTAATCCCAGAAGCTAAATAAATCTTAATTATTATCTTATTCAACTATCAAACTCTTTTAAAAATTTCTCTGTTGGAGGATAACTATATTTTCTTTCCTTATATTCATTTTTTGGTGAATATATATTGCTAGTTCAGTTGTGAAACTTTACCTTCTATTGACTTTAATCAATTTATTTTGTTCATGCAAAATGCTCATAATGACTTCTTTGCTTTCTTTAATTTTCATATTTCCTGATTAATTCTTACAAGATACAATTCTTACATCTTTTCTTCTTTAGACTAATATGGCAGCCTCTTAGATGGCCTTCCTATCTTCCCCATCCTCTCCCTGCCATCCATTTTTCACATTGCTTTCCTGAGTTGGCCTCCAGATACTCTTCTCTGATTATGTCTATTCAGAAACCTTCAACAGCATTTCACTAAAGTATAAACATTATATCTAAATATTGAAGCCCCTCTACCATCTGTCTCTAATCTAACTTTCTGGATTTTACATATTTTGTCTTTTAACCAAAGTGAGATAATTCCCTCTTCCATTTCCAAAGGTTTCTTTTCATCAACCACCATGCACAAGGAAAGGAAGAGATGAAGAATTTATTGGGGAGCTACTGAGTGCAAGGCACTGTGTTAAAAAGTGCTTTACAAATATTTACTCATTTCATTTCACCATTAAAATCAGAGAATAGAAAAAATAGTATTCCTTCCCCTCCAAATACACAATCTTCCATATTTCTTGAAATGTCTCCTTTTCTTCCAGTTATAACTTAGATACCACCTTCACTACAAAGCCCACCCTAACTCCCTTCCTCAAACTCTGAAACATTTTGACTTTGCCATTCACTTGCCTCTATCACATTCTCTCCTGGAATGTAGTTCTTTTTGTTTATATTTTTTTTATTAACTACTAAACTCCTTGAGAGGATAATTGATCAACATCATACCTATTTATGTAATCTCACCCTCACACTGTGTCTATCACAGTGCCTGATATATAGTCGATGTTTTTTTTAAATGTCTCCCGAATTAAAACTACACATGAAAGCAATCTCATTACTTTATTATATGCTTTATCCATAATGATGCAGTCTGGGACTCTTTACCCAGCAGGGGTAGAATGGATATGGAGCTAGAAATCTATTAAATGACTAATGAATTTATGGGTAGAGTCACTGATGCTAAAGGAATTCTTAAAAAGTCTGTGCTTTTAGACTCATTTTCTCTGGGCTGCTGCTGGTGTACAAATGTGGCTCAGAGACTTTTTGACCTTTGTCAAGGCTTGAGTTCAAATATTGCTTTAGACACCATGTGACATTGGGCAAGTCAATTATATTCAATTTGCTTCATTTTCTTTGACTGTAACATGGAGACAGCAGCATCCACTTTCCAGGATTGTTATCAGGATCCAATGAGAGAATATATTTTAAAAAAATACTTAACAAAATGCTTGGTACTTAATAGGTGCTATATAAATGCTCACTCTTTTCTTCATCCCACCCCTCCGACTTGTCTGTCTTACTGATGATTATGATTTTCAAAGCTATCAGAGGTTTTGTCTTAGATCTACTATTGAATCTATAATCGAAAAAAGTTCTATTCTCTAGTCTTACCTCAATATAAAGCCACACAAGCTTCAAGACCATAGGTCGTTACGAATTGGCTTGTTTTATGGACAGAATTCATTTTTTGGTAGTGGTGACATAAGTAGCTTTATTTCCCAAAGCCAGAACAAGGTGGTACCTGAGGGTACCAGTGAGACAGAAGCATGTTTATCTATTCATCCTTTCTGTGTAAAGTATTTGTGCTATGACTCCTGTACCAGCAGGACAGCTTATGGTGAGTTTATCTAGTTCTCTGTTTCTTGAAATCCTGAACCCAATCGGAAGACATGACTTCTCTAAATTTGAACTTCACCTTAAATCTTTATATAGAACTATACTTTCTGATTCCTTACACATATGAATCCTGACCTATGTGCTAAATAATGCTTCTATAGCTTGGCAAACTGATTGTATGTAGCACACAATGGTCTTTGGCTAAGATTTAAAGCTAAAAATTTAGTCACTGTGAAAGTGAGTCAGAATTACTCCTTGGGGAGGAGGAGGATTAAATTGTTTTAAAGGAAATTCCTTTCACCCGGTTATCACTGCTTTACATGGCAGGATGCAAATCACCTAGCATTCTGGTTTAATGATGGAAAACCAAAGTAACAAAAGAATTGCGATCATCAATTGATAAGAGGCTTGGGTAAAGTTGAAAGTATGGAAATTACATGCAAATTTAAACAAATAGCCTTTTTTTCACACACAGCATCAACCCTAGTACCCAGGAGGTAAATAAAAAATAACATACTGTGGTATTTATTTAATTTATTAATAAAAAGAAAGCATAAAGGATGTTTCCTTTTTTTTTTATTCTGACTTCTGCTAGTTATGAATGCGGGTGTTTTACTTATTTTCTTTGCAAAGAAAAGGGATTCTTGATGGTTTGTAATATCACCTTGTTTAATAACTTTATTTTAGGCACAAATTTATTTTATTTTATTTTTTATTATATAGCGTTTAATTTACAAGATATATGCGTGGGTAATTTTTCAGCATTGACAATTGCAAAACCTTTTGTTCCAACTTTTCCCCTCCTACCCCCATTCTCTCCCCCAGGTGGCAAGTTGACCAATACATGTTAAATATGTTAAAGTATAAGTTAAATATAATATATGTATACATGTCCATATAGTTATTTTGCTGTACAAAAAGAATTGGACTTTGAAATAGTGTACAATTATAAGCACAAATTTAAAACATGGAAAGGCACAAAGGATGGGGAAAATATCTGATTTAAGGTTCTTTGAAAAGACCCAAGTGATTCTTTGTAGTCACTCAAGGTTAGGGGAATTAGCACTGATACATTTTCTACTATAAGAGAAGCGAACTCTAGGTTATTAATAAGATTCCAAAATCCTATGATCCAATGCTAGAAATGCTGGAAATGAGAAAATCAACTTTGAGGGAATGATTGTCCTTCCTGTTCACCCTTTTCCTTTTTATATTATTATCTAAGGAGAGGCAGGACAACAATTTTCCACTTTTGTTGTAGATAGATTTCTTGTCCAGGTATATAGATGATGCCAGATGATTAGCACTGTTTCTAATATATAGGTCCTTAATAAATGCTAGTTGATTACCTGACTGGTTTTCATTCAGAGATTCTGTAATTTCTTGTATTGAAAAATTTTAATGTACAATAAAAACTTTCAGTTAGTGAGTCAATCAATCAACAATAATTTATTAGGCAATTATTATTGCCAAGCACCATTTTAAATGTTGTGGATACAAAAAGGCGAAATCAATCCCTGCCCTCAAGTACCTTACAGTCTAATAAGAGTGACGGCATACAAATAACTCAGCAAGTAAAGAGTTATGAGAATAGAGACTATTTTGGCTTTGGCTTTGTATATCTGCCAAGGACCTCTAAAATAAATGCATAATATTGTTTGTTGAATTATATCAAATACCAACTGTGACATTTGCTTGATATGTAATCATAGGAAAGTCACTTAACTTCTCTCTAAACCTCAGATAAATTTCCTTATCTGTTAAATTGGATAATAATACCTATTGTACCAACCTCTGAGGGTTGCTGTGAAACTAAATTGAAATCATGTATGTAAAACTCTTTGCAAACTTTAAAATGATACATTAATTATTACTGCATTATTCCCTGGAGTTATTCCATTGTTAGCTGATTTGTTCTCTTTTACATTGTCATGTTAAAGGGCATGATCATCTCCACAGTAGTAAAGCAATTTTTGTAATTTATATGGAAAAAATATAAAAAGCTGTAGTGCATAAATCATTCATGCATTCATTGTTTCGGTTGAAAATGTTTGGCATTAATATAGATACTGATTTTGTCTACAAGTCAGAGAGATTGGGGGCTAACATACAAGTCATGAGCCTCAGTCTCTTGCCTCAAGCTGCTTACAGTCAGAAAGGGGAAAGAAAATAGTATTTTCTATGGCTATAATATGTGGTAGGATATGTCAGTGGAAGACACTGAAAATGTCAAAAACAGATATGAACAAGGATGGTTAAGCCTTGATAGACTGAGGTTTGCATTAATGGAGAGAATCCCACATGGAAAACATGTTTCTTTTTGGAGAAAAGGCTGTGTGTGTGTGTGTGTGTGTGTGTGTGTGTGTGCAAAACCTTGTGCAGTTTTGCAAAACCTAAGGACATCTCAGAATTATATACACTATCTTCATAAAAGAAGGAAATACTAAAATTCAGTTACAAGTTAGTGAAAATGAAGTTGCATTTTTTTTTCTCCAATCCAACTTTCAGGACACCTAGAAATTTATCTATAGACCCCAGGTTAAGAGTATTAGAATACTGAAGTTTAAGAATCAATAAATCAACAAATAATTGTCAAGCACTTTCTATGTGCTGGACATTGGGCTAGATGCTGGGGGGTATAAAAACAAAAACGATACAATTTCTGTCCTCAAGGACCTTATGTTCTACAAGAGATAGTATACAAAATTTGATTTTTTTTTTTTTTAACAAAAAGAATAGTGATGGGGATAGCGCCCGTTATTCTCCAAGTAGAAACCATAAAGGGAGTTTAATCTGGTCTCAGAACTCATTTTTCTAAAGCATAAAGAAGGAGTAGCTTCCTAACAAAAAGCCATCCTTTTAAACTATCAAGAGTTCTTTATGTTTTATGAACAAGGTATCAATCAACATGTCTATATTCTAAATGGAGGTGCTCCTTAGATACTCTTGAACAAAGTAGGCTCAAGCCTTGTCATTATATTGAATTGGAAACACATCAGATTTCTAGAGTTTCCCAATCGTTGTCTAATCTCAAAATTTACAAAGGCATACAAAAAATATGCAAAAAGGTATCATAAGACATCTTTTCTGGCTGGGGTGATTTGGTAGGTAATGTTTCTGACTTGGAAAAGGTCAAATGGAGTGGGTGACATCTGAGCTGAATGGATCCAAGCTCAGTCTGATCTTAGTCAAGGATTTGAGCAACGATTCATTTAAATTGTTCTAGAGTAGGCTTTATTCTAGACAGGAAGTCTCAGCTTTGGGGAAAAAACAACATTCATTTAGAGAAAAAATTCTCTTCTTTTTCTGTTTCCTCTGTATCAAAATAAATGTAGATTCCTAACAGGAGGAAGAGGGAAATTGGAATCCATTTCTTATAAATTCTTGACAAGATTTCCAATGTGAAGGTTTACGCTCTTCCTAAGGCTTGTACTGACTCATAAATAGCTGCAGTTCCCTTTAAGTTGAAATATGCTAATTTTTAGCATTTCGGCCCATGAGCTGGAAGAGTCATTTTGGGAACTGTCATTGTTTTATAGTAAATCCTAATTATAGGATTTCCTTGGGCTTTACTCAGACCAACATTTTGCCAAGATTTTCAGGGAATGGATTACAATGTATGGGGTCAAGTAGGGTGTCACTGAATATCCAGAGTCAAGTATTATAAGGTTGGGAAAAAAAATTTTTTTTTAAATCACTTTAATGAAATAGGCAGCTTGTGCAACCCAAAAGCCATTTACAAAATTTGAACAAATATACTTAACTAGACATTTTTGTATATGGCTCAGATGGCTCAGAAAACAGTTTAGGATTCTATACACTATGCTTTTATAAGATCTTTCTCTATATAAAAATAGAGTTTCTGGGTCCTATATCCTTTGTAGGCTACTGTACTTTCTCCCCATCTTTTTTCTTTCACTGCTAAATCTCAGGGAAAAAAGGATTGTATCCAATACTTTCCTCCCTAGTCAAACCTTAACTGCGGTTGTCACTACTCTAATAAAACATGAATTCTGAAATTCCTTTATTGCATCATTGTGTAATGGATCATAATTCCCTTATCTGATCTTCTGTCTTGCCCTCTATTTTCCTTTAACCCCTCTACTATGATATCTCAGTTCTTCTTAGACCATCATCCCTGTATGGAAACATTCTCTTTTCTTTTCTATCTTGTCCCTTGGGTGAACCAGTTCAATTCTACACTTTCCTTTTCTTTTCCTTTTTTTTTTTTTTTTTTTTTTTTTTGCCCCTTTATCTTATGAGTGATCTTGCCCCAAGTTTCAACCTTGGATTACTTCTACATTTGCTACATTCCTTCACACATATCTGGTTGAATGAAAATGGAGAAAATTATGCAACTTTAAATGTGTTTATTGGCTATTTGACTGACTCCTACCTTGGCTTTAACAACTGGTTTGTTTTTTTTTTTTTTTTCTAAATTCCATGTTTATCTCCTTCCTTAACTTTGTATATATATTTTATGAATATTTTTTTTTCTTTCCACTATGCCTTACTCTCAGTTTTGTTTCCTCCACCTACAACTTGAATCCTGTCCCTGAGTTCCAGTTCCTTTTGCTTACCTTTTGTTGAATCTTTCTGATATCAGCTAATCTCCTCCTATGGATTATTGTCCAGACAGCCATGGTAGACTTCATCTTCCCAGGTGATTTGTCACAATAGGACCTTTGGAATGACAATCTTCTCCAAAAATCTTCAAATGAATCATCTACAAATTAATAAAAACTCCTTAACACACATTTATAAGATGAAAACATCTTGGACTTAGAGCTAGAAATGACCCAGGAGCCATGTAGTCCAACTTTCTCATTTTACAAATGAGGAAACTGAGTCAGGTCTGCAGAAATTAAGTGATTTGCCCAAATTTATTCAAGGTTTTTCATTCAGCAGAAATTTCTTAAGCACCTCAAATGTATTAACCCCATGAAATAATTTTATCTTTTTACTATCTGGTTCCAATTTAGGCTTATCTCCTACTACTAATATCCAGCTAAATTGGAATAATCCTTATTCCCACCTCCATACCTTTGCTTAGGCCACTCTCCCATTCCCATGAGTCTGATTTATTTCTTGAGTCCTATTTATTCTTCATGGCATATACTTACATATTTAACTCTAGGTCCCTCAGAGTTCTGTCCTATACCTTCTTCTTTTCCCCCTCTGTTATTTCACTTGGTGATCTCACCAGCTTCCATGAATTTAGCTATTATAGATTAAAAATCTATGTTAAAATTCCAAAAGATTTGGGATGGAAAATGCATCTATCTGGATGCATCCAAAGAGAGAACTATGGAGACTGAATATGGATCAAAATAGAGTATTTTCAACTTTTTGGGGGGAGATTTTTTTGTTTGCTTTTTTTTTCTTTCTCTTAGCTTCCCCCTATTTTTAGTCTTATTTTTATTGTACAATATGACAAATATGGAAGTATATTTAAAAGAATGGCACATATTTAATCTATATCAGATTGCTTGCTGTTTTGGGGAGGGGGGAGATGAGGGAGGAAGTAAAATTTGGAACACAAAGTCTTACAAAAATGAATGTTGAAAACTATCTTTATGTATATTTGAAAAAATAAAATACTATTGAATTTTTTTTTAAAGTAAAGAAAGGAAGAAAATCTATGCTGAAGATTCTCAAATCTACCTATCTTGCTCCAGTCTCTCTGATAATCTCTAGTATTTTATCTCCAACTGTCTTTCAGACATTTGAAACCAAATGTCCAGTAAACATCTTAAATTTACCTCATCCAAAATTGAACTCATCATTTTTCCTAACTGCTACCCATGTCCTATCTTCTTTATTTACTGCTTACTTTAAACATTATTATTTATTCTTCCAGTACTCCAGGCTGACCACCTAGGAGTCATCCTCAATTCCTCACTATCTCTCACCCCCTAGATCTAATCTGTAGCCAAGTTCTGCTGATATCTCCTTTGCTATATCTCTCACATACATCCCTTTTCTCTAACATTGCTAACTCTTGAGAATAAGCTCACTTTACCTCAAACTGGACTATTGCAATATTCTGCTGGGATTCTGCCTGCCACAAGTCTTTCTCCACTACAATCCATTTTCCATTCAGCCACCAAAGGGATTTTCCTAAAGTACAGGTCTAATTATGTCACACAGGACTCTTCTCTGAACTGAATAAACTCCAGTAATTTTTTCCAGTGATCAAATCTGAAATCCTCTGTTTGGCATTCAAAACCCTTCATAACCTAACCCCTTCTACATTTCCAGTTTTCTTCCTTATTCCGCACCACATATTCACCATCTTTGCTGTTCTCTGAACTTTAGGCTTTTTCTCTGTCTCTTATGGGTATGATCTCCACCTTCTGGCTCCCTTTAAGTGCCAACTAAAATACTATCTTCTAGAAAAAAACTTTTGCAATCCCTCTTAATTCTAGTACCTTCCCCTTCTTATTATTTTTTATTTTTCCTTTATACAGTTTGTTTCTAAACAAAGCAATGATATGTGGTGAGGAGGGAAGGGAATAAGCATTTATCTAGCACCTACTTTGTGTCAGACACTATGCTAAATTCTTTTCTTTATGCTTACATTTATTTTATTTTATTTTATTTTTATAACCTTTTCTGTTTCCAAACACATGCAAGTTTTCAACATTCACCTTTGCAAAATCTTGTTTTCTAAATTTTTCTTTCTTCCTCCCCCACTCTTTCCTTAACAGCAAGAAATCTATTATAGGTTAAATATTTGCAATTCTTCTAAACCTGTTTTCATATTTGTCATATTGTTCAAGAAAAATCATACCAAAAGAGGAAAACCATGAGAAAGAAAGAAAATAACAAGTAAGCAAACAAATAACAACAACAAAGGTGAAAACACTGTTATGCTAAATTCTTTTAAAATATTACTTAATTTTATCCCTGCAATGATCCTGTGAGAAGAAACTGATGTTATCCCTATTTTATAGTTGAGAAACTGAGTCACACAGAGGTTGACTTGTGCAGGATCCACACCTAGTTCAGTGTCTGGAGTAGTATTTGAATTCCAGAGCCAGTACTTATTCTCTGTCCCATCTAGCCACCTAATATTTGTTTGCTTCTTGTTTCACCCATTAGACTTTGAATTCCTTGAAGACCAGGGACTGTCTTTTGCCAGTTTTTGTTTCCCAAATGCTTAGCATAGTACGTAATAATATATTTGCTAACTGACTGATGAACAAAACCACTGTCTCTAGCAAAGCTTTCTCAGATTATCTCTCATTATTTTCTCTATCTAAGTAAGTGGCACAAATGGATAAAATATCAGGCCTTGAGTCAGAAAGACCTGAGTTCAAATTCTGCCCAGATGTACTAAATGTAGTGTTCTGGTTAAGTCACTTAACTGCTGTTGCCTCAGTTTCCTCATATGTAAAATGAGGATGATAATACATCTTAAAGTTGTTGTGAGAATTAAATGAGATAATATATGTAAAGTGCTTAGCACAGTTCCTGGCACATATTAAGCACTATAGAAATGTTAGCTGCTGGTATAAAAGTGTTCAGAAAGGTATTAGCTACATAACACATTTTCAAAAGGTTTTTGTGTAAATAAATGAATTAATGAATGGAAAGGTCAGAAAACTTTTGTTCCTCAAGGTGAGTCATTTGCATTTTTAATAAAATACAGGATATTTCAAAAGTCTTAGCGAGATTTTATGCTTAATCAATTGGAGAATGGCTGGGTAAATTGTGGTATATGAATGTTATGGAATATTATTGTTCTGTAAGAAATGACCAGCAGGATGAATACAGAGAGGCTTGGAGAGACTTACATGAACTGATGCTAAGTGAAATGAGCAGAACTAGGAGATCACATTACACTTCAACAACGGTATTGTATGAGGATGTATTCTGATGGAAGTGGATTTCTTTGACAAAGACTCAGTTTCAATTGATAAATGATGGACAGAAGCAGCTACACCCAAAGAAAGAACACTGGGAAACGAATGTGAACTATTTGCATTTTTGTTTTTCTTTCCGAGTTGTTTTTACCTTCTGAATCCAATTCTCCCTGTGAAACAAGAGAACTGCTCAGTTCTGCAAACATATATTGTATCTAGGATATACTGCAACATATCTAACATATATAGAATTGCTTGCCATCTAGGAGAGGGAGTGGAGGGAGGGAGGGGAAAAGTCGGAACAGAAGCGAGTGCAAGGGATAATGTTGTAAAAAAAATTATCCTGGCATGGATTCTGTCAATATAAAGTTATTATAAAATAAAATGAAATATTTAATTAAAAAATTGCAGATTAAAAAAAAAGAGAGATTTTATGCTTAAAACATCAACAATGGCACAGTGCATAGAACATTGGATCAGGATCTTGGGAGAACTGAGTTCAAATTGGGCCTTGGATACTTACAAGCCGTATGATCCTTAGTAAATTACTTAACCTTTGTCATCCTCAGTTTCCTCATCTGTAAAATGGCAATAATAGTTTCTATCTCCTAGCATTGCTATGAGGATCAAATGTGATAATATTTATAAAGTGCTTTGCAAATGCTACTTATTGTTATTATTTAATTATTATTTCATTTAGCCCCATGTGATGACTGGCAGAGTGGCGAGGTAACCTGGAATCTCCTGTAGAAATAAATAAATGGAAATGGTTAGTGCAAATTTAGGCATGTGAATTTCAATGGCTAATTATTTTCCAGGCATCACAAGCTTGTCTTTATGTGTAAGATTCTAATTCTATTTTATGGCTGCCAGTTTTGTGATTTTTACCAGCTCATATTGCAAGGGAGTTTCTTGTAGGAACTAGGACTTTTGAACAATAATTATGGAGTTCTCTGAGGATTAGGATATGGAAATTAGACAAGCATAGTTGTTAGTTGTTGTTTTTTTTTTTTTCTTTTCTGTGAGAAAAACAAGTTTTGAAATGACAGAGATTGTATCACATATCCATAAAGTTTTCTCTTAGCACCAGGATCACAAAGTATCAGAGGTCATGGAGTCCAACCCAAAGCCGGGTTGATCCAGTATAACTTTGCTAAGAAGTTATTCATACAACATCTACTTGAACATTTTAATAAAGGAATCTCACTACTTCCCAAGCCCACCAGTCTCATAACTTACTTAGCAAATTTTCCTTCATATAGGATCCAGACATACTTTCTAGACTTTCTACCCATTGTTTCTGAATTTATCCTCTGAAATCACACAAAACAAGTTGAATCCTTCCTTCCCATGACAATCCTTTCAATTTAATGAGTTATTCATAGATGATCCTGGGATCACAGAATTTCTGAAGTGGAAGGGAAGAAAGCTCTGAGCTATCTTTTGTAAGCCATACCTGAAAAAAATTTCTCTAAAACACACTAAAAAGGTAGCATTGACTTGAAAACCTCCATGCTAATAGAGAACCCACTTATCAATAAGTTAATGAGAATTTATTAAGCACTTTCTGTATACAAGCATTCTACTAGGTATTGAGGATACAAAGAAAGCCAAAACAGTTCTTTGTCCACCAAGAGTTTGTTTGTGCATTTCACTTTGGGACAAAGCTCTTTGCCAATTTTATTTTATTGTTTTTCCTATATAAAGCCTAAACTTTTCTTTCTGCATTGATCCTAGTTCTGCTGTCTGGGGCCAAGCTGAATAGGTCTAGTTCATCTTCCACTGGACAGGGTCTCAACTACTAGAAATCTGATGTTATTTGTCCCTTGCTAAAATCACTCTCCTATCAGAGCTTTGTCACATCTTTGTCAACCTATTCATAGGAAGAATGAAGAGATAATTTGGGAATTATCATACAGGTTTTCTTGATATCTCCAAGGTTTTTTATTTTATTGTTGTTGCTCTATTCTGTTCAGATGGGAAATTGGTGATTTAGTAGCCTCTAAATACTTTTTTGTCAGTTCCCTGTGTCCTACTCTGCTTATGTCCAAAGGGCAAAGAGAAGAAAGCAAGCTGAGATATGATTGACCTCTAGTGAATGTGATAATTTACATTGAAAATAAAATTTAAGATAAAACACTTGAAGAAACAATGAGGAAACTACTAACACTTGGAAAATCAGTCCTTCAAAGTAGAGATCTGATAACTTTGGTCAGATATATTTTCCCCTTTAATTTGGAGGCTGGAGAAACTGCCCCCATTCTGTCTGGTGTTGGCCACGAGACCCTTTGGTCCCCTTGAATGGTACCTGGCATTTACATGGTTATTGTGAATTAACATTTGCATACAATCCTGACTGGGTTTTGGAATAAATTAACCCTTTGGACAAATGGAGTTCTGCTTTTGGATAAATGGAGATCTCTTTTTTAAAAGTATAAAAATATGACTTTGTAGCAACTCTTTTGAGGTTATGAGTCACCAACCTGTATTGGATGAGAGGATTTTCCTCATCTCCCTGAATCACTGAAATCATAGTTCTCAAGAAAACAAAAACAACATCAAATGTAATTATGATATGTCCTGGACGTATGGCAAAGACACCTGCTACTAACTAGCTCACTAGCTACATGAACTTGGATTAGTCTCTTAATTTCTTGAAGTCCCAGTTTCTTTCAGAACTAGTGGCAGCGATGTGAATATGTGTGTGGATGAGATCTTATCAAGGTCCCTTCCAGCTTGCACATTCTATGATCTCCTATTTCCAAGAACAGTAATTACTGAATAAAAATATCATCTTTCCCTTGATTGTAATCTCTGTGACTTCATCCTTGTGAATAGACAAGCATCAGAAAACAGCTGAGGCAGAACACAGGATCAGTCATCGTGTCAAGGGCACTGCCTAAAATTTCCAGAATAGATAAAGTCAGAAACAAATAGCACTTTTGTGTCTCAGGAGGTGGAAGAAAAAGGTGGTAGAAAGAGGTTGGGTCTTTATTCAGATGGTAATCTCACACTAGGACTTGTGGTAACTTTTCTTTCTTTCTTTCTTTCTTTCTTTCTTTCTTTCTTTCTTTCTTTCTTTCTTTCTTTCTTTCTTTCTTTCTTTTTTCCTTCCTTCCTTCCTTCCTTCCTTCCTTCCTTCCTTCCTTCCTTCCTTCCTTCCTTCCTTCCTTCCTTCCTTCCTTCCTTCCTTTTTTCCTTCCTTCCTTCCTTCTTCCTTCCTTCCTTCCTTCCTTCCTTCCTTCCTTCCTTCCTTCCTTCCTTCCTTCCTTCCTTCCTTCCTTTCTTCTTTCCTTTTTTAAAGGCTGAAGTGTTCATTGGAGTCATAACTCGAGGAGGTAGAAAAATATGTGAACCACTTCCTTCCTTGGATCTTTTCCATCCTACCCTCTAACTCAAATCCTAAAATGTTTTTGTTCCTTCACAGCCTTTGGCTTTGTTCCTTTTTAGATATAGGGGATAAAGCCTACATACGTAAAATGTTCTCTCTCCCTCTCTCTTCCATCCCATGAGAAAGTGTATCTAGAATTAGAACTGGCCTTTCTACAAAGGGATATAGACATATAAACCCATCAGGCAAATACAAAGTGACCTTGTCATTCCGATTCACCTTCTCTAAATTACTTTACCTCTACATATTACCTCTTATAATTCTACTATAGTCAGAGAGACAGGCCAAGTGAACAGAAAGAGTAAGAAGGTAGCAAATGCTATCAATAGTGCTGAAAGCCTTAGTTCCTCTCTCAATCTAAGGATGCCTATTGGCAACTTCTAAAAATGGACACTGGACCAGGTCTTGACTGCTGATGTTACTGACCTCTTTCCAATAAAATTAGAAGGAAAAGAAGCAAGAAAGCTACCTGACATCTCTTCCAAGCAGGGCATGTGATTCTAGGGGAGCAGTTCTTAACTTTTGTAATTTCATAGACCCGTTGGGTAGTTTAGTGAACTCTATAGACCTCCTTCTCAGAATACATCTTTAAATGTATAAAATAAAATACATAGGATTATGAAGGGTGTCAATAATTATATCTATGAAAATGATAAACAAGCTGATTTCAGAAAGGCCTAGAAAGATTTATATGAACTGATGCTGAGTGAAACAAGCAGAACCAGGAATACATTGCCCATAATAACAGCAAGAATGTATGATGATCAACTATGAAAAAATTGGTTCTTTTCACTGGTTCAGTGATTCAATGCAATCTAAATAGACTTTGGCTAGAGAATGCCATCTGCATCCAGAAAAAGAAGAAGGAATGTAAATCACACATGCTATGTTTACTTCTTTTTTTCTGCTTTTTAAAAAAATCTCTCCCATAGTTTTTCCTTTTGTGCTCTGATTTTTCTCTCCCTACATGATTCATAAAGCAATATGTATTAAAAATAAATAAAAAATAATTATATCTGTGTGTAAGTGTACAAGTCAAGTTCATAGGCCCCAAGTTAAAAGCTCCAATGGGAGTCTAGTTATCTTCTTGAGTTATTTGTATTCCCCTGGGAATGCATTTGCCTGTGCTATGTGAGGTTTCTGAGCTTACAACTTCATGAACTGAGAGATGGATAGAATGGGGGAAGGTAAAGATAAGGGTAATAAACACTATATAAAGTCTCTTATGTGCCAGACACTGTGCAAAGTGCTTTAAAAAAGTAAGATAACATTTTTATGTCACATTCTATGTGCCAGGCACTCTGCTACATACTTAAGAATTGTTATCTCATTTGATTCTCATAACAACCTTGTGATATAAATATCATTACTATCCCCGTTTTATAATTGGGGAAACTGAAGCAAATAGAATTTAAGTGACTTCCCCAGAATGACAGCCAGTAAGTGTGTGGGGCTGGATTTAAAATCAGATCTTTTTGCTCCAGTCCCAGAGTTCTAGCCCCTGCACCATCAGCTGCTTCTCACTGAGTATGTCTGAAGCTTATAATGGTTCACATTAGATCAAGGGTGAGTTTATGAATACATAGTTCCATCATAAAAAAAAAAAGCCTCAGGAGGCAGATTAGGTCAGGAGGAGGATTTCCCTCAGGACTAATTATTACTCTAATCATTGACCCTTGGAGGCTTCCCTAATAGGGATCTCACACCAGCTGCTTGAAATCTTTGGCAGAGAAAGAACCAAAGGAGTGAGTAGTATCACAAGGTTAGTGACAGCTGTGGTCTTGATGACACTTTCTAAGTGCTTCCCTAATCTCTTGGGCATGTTTGTGTCAGCCAACAGTCACAGGACCTTGCCACAGAAGAAACAGGACTGGTCTTAGTATAGTTGAATTAAGCAGGTTTCCATGAACGGCATCATCTGAGTAATGTCAATAATTTGTTCTACTCATTAATATCTTTGCCTACTGTTTCTTCACTGCAACTTTCATAAGGTCCTTTGTAGGATCATGGGATCATAAGAGAGAAAGAGATGAATGTGTACACAGAGATAATCTGATTTATTTTACACTTGAGGAAACTGAGCAAGCAAGAGTCAGAAATGACTGAAAAGAACTAAGAGGGTTAGGTTTGGTGAAAGAATTTCTTTGAAAACCATAAAGCACCATAGAAACTTGAATTGTTGTTATTCTTTTTTCTCTTGATATTTTTAAAGTTGTAGTATATCCACTGACAAAGTTATGTGTTGAGGATGTGGAGCATAGTTTATCATACCCAGATGTTCCCTGGCAGCAGAGGGAATGAACCAGATTCATGTATCAAGTCCCATTTTTTTAAATCACAAATTCATTACCAGTGATCTTTAATGCCAACAAATGGACTAATCCAATTCAGGGTCATTTCTGTTTCCCTTAACTCTAATTTTCTTTTTTATGGTGATGGTTGAAGTGGTATATTCCCTTCGCTGACTTCTCAAACAGCAAAGTTCAACTATCTTACGGTTTTTAAGTGGCAACTCCCCATCATCTTTTTCCTCCAAATTTGATATCTTTGCCTCAAATTACAAAAACACTTCCTGTATTATCTAGCCTTGAATTTCCTCCATAAGTCTCTGCCTACTTGTCTACATCCTCTCCTGCTTCATCTGGATAAAATTTCTCTGTAACTTTTTAATTGATTCTTCTACATTCCCAAGTCTTTAACTTCTCTCATATTATTCCCTTGCTATGGACATCCCAGACAACTGCCTCATAAATACCTTTTAAGGACAAGAGCTCCACGGGACTACAAAAAGCTGCTTGCTGGGTTATAGACTCAGGGACAAGTAAAGAATTATCCCTAGCATCTAGTTATCCTGACTTTTTCTAACACAAATGAAAATCTTGGGCTACCCTCCTTGGGATAAATCAATGATTTTAATCAAGAATTTTATGATCCTCAAAAGAAGTTTCCTATTCTTCATGGTTTCTCCACAAGTGAAAGATTTCATGTTGTATAAATTTCCCCAGATACATAGAAATGTCCTTGATCTTTCCTTCGAGGCCCAAATGGAATCCATCTATATCATCATCTGATCATGGTTGTCAAATGTCTTTCTGAGCACAGTGTTATGAAAATTGAAGCATTAACATGGCATCATTTTCTATGAGTTCAAAAAGCTAAACAATTTGCCAGCCTTCAAAGGTATCTGTTGAGAAAAGTGAAGGGGAAAAGAAGGGAAATAAGTTATTTGGGGATGAATAGATCTAGTAGTTTGAAATGGTTGAATAAATCATGCTCAATAAAAGTCCCATTTTATTGTTTTCCTAATAAAATGATGGACATTTTTTCATCATTTCAGCATAAAACAGTATTTGTTCCTTACTTAGAGATGTCTCAAAGTAATGAGAGTCATTTAGTTCCTTATCCCTGAAGGTATTCTTGTCATCCATAGTGCAGAGAGGATACTTGTTCAGAGATATATTATTGGCTTCTCTAAATAGTCAGAGGTCCTCTTAACATCTTGGAGATTCTGTGGTCTGTCATGATGTCAATACTTCTAGAAAATGGAGATTCTTTAAGAGGCTTGATAGCATTTGTCAGGGTAGCTTATAACACTGATTCAATTCAATTCAACAACTATTTGGGGAACATCTGCTATGTGTAAGAGTACTAGATATTTTAGGATACAAAGAAAAATTAGATTTAGGAATATTGAATAAAAGGCTATCCACAAGAAGCTTCTAGTCAAAGTGAGGGGATGTGACAAGTATACAATTAATCATGATAAACATCAAAGTGTGATTAACAAAGTATTCAAAAAATAAATTTAGCAAATATTCTTGAATTGCCTACTATTTGAAAGGCTGTTGCATTAGGTCAAATGAGGTAATTTCTGTTAAGCAATTTATAAATGTAAAAAATTATAATTAAATATTAGCTATTAGTAGGTGTCTCATTTACTGAGCAAACTACTCATTCCCTTTGAATAGGAGTGTATGGTTTTCTTGATTTTTTTTTTTTTTTTTGGCTGAGGCATTTGGGGTTAAGTGACTTGCCAGGGTCAAAATTTCCCAATTTCTTTCTTTTTCTTTTTTTCTTTCTTTTTCTTTCTTTCTTTCTTTCTTTCTTTCTTTCTTTCTTTCTTTCTTTCTTTCTTTCTTTCTTTCTTTCTTTCTTTCTTTCTTTCTTTCTTTCTTTCTTTCTTTCTTTCTTTCTTTCTTTCTTTCTTTCTTTCTTTCTTTCTTTCACTTTTTCCCCCTGAGGCAATTGGGATTAAGTGACTTGCACAGGGTCATGCAGCTAGGAAGTGTTAAGTGTCTGAGGCCAGCTTTGACTCAGGTCCTCCTGACTTCAGGGCTGGTGCTCTATCCAGTGCACCAACTAGCTGTCCCTCTTGACTTTTTAATAAACTAAAATGAAAGTCTCTTACAGGACTGATGTGAATTTTTTGTCTACAATTTATTTTAATGTCTGAATAGTGTCATCAGAAATCTGGAAAGAAAAAAATCAATTGGAGTGGGAAACCATAGATTTCAAGATAAAAAATGACTTTAGAGATAATCTTTTTTTAGACCTATAGATCAAGAAACTCTTACAATTGTCCAAATTCATAATGGTAATGATTGAATAGCAAAGATGGTATTTAAATCCACATCTTCTTTCTGTAAGTTTAGTACTTTTCCTCCTATACCAGACTTCAACATTTATGGAAGGAGAAAGGCAATATTTTTCTAACTGTGAAATATAGCATGAACCAAACTTAGAAACTATGTGAGATGGCTTAGAAATGATGAGGAAATTGGCCCCATTTTAGAGCAGTGTTGATAAACTATATTGTGGAACTAAATGGATGGTGGTTTTTGAATATTTGGCCACATGTCTTGGTTAATTTGGCAATAGGGAGCTATTATAGATTTTTGGGTTAAAGCATAATAAAAAAAATCAACATTTTTGAAAGATTAATCAATCACAATGTTCAGGGTAAATTTAAAGGAGGAACTTATCTTTTACCACCATAGTTACCATTCTTTACAGAGATGAGTTTTGGAAAATACATGTTAGAAGGAGATTTGATAGAAGCGATGTAATGATTATCAATCAATTTAACAACATTTATTGGATATACATTATAGGCAATATATTGTGCTGGATACTGAAGAGAAAGCATAAAAAGAAATATAGTACAAGTTCTCAGCAGTCAAGGAATTATAGAGTCATAAAGCCATGGATTCATGGGATTGTTACAGGTAGAAGAGACTTTTAAAGGTCACCTTGCCCAAGTCTTCTGTTTTGAGCTGGTTGAGAGCAGATGGTCTCTCTGAGCCTTCCTTGCTTTGTGATTCTGTAAAAAAGATCAGGAAATTAAGGTTAATATGAGTAAAGTGCCTTGTTCAGGTCACACAAGCTAAGGAACAGAAGAATTGGGCTTAGAATTTGGGTCTTTTGAACCCCAAGTTTAATCAGTAGAGCCAATCAAGAAAACTGTATTTTAGTTAAAAATAAACACATAGTAAGTTTCTAAAAAGATTGTTTTTTATTTGGCTCATATTTGTAGTCAGATAATCATAAAGACATGTCATTTACTAAGGCCGTAAATTTATTAAGTTATTAATTTTTTTTACCCTAATTCATTCAGTAGAATAAATGATTGTCAATACCGGATTCAAACTTCGTGAAAATATATAAAAGGTCAACCTTCTTAAAGATAAACTGCTGAATTATGACTCTGAATCCACCCATGGTATCTTATCTTAACAACAGAGTAATATTCCCTAACAATGAGTGTAATTTCTATCTAATAATTATCCTCCATAAATTTACCTGGAACAAAGTCTGGTCCTTTGATTTCTGACTGACGTTCCTATTCAGGCCACATGATGGCAGCATTAGCTTGTAGACTTCCCATCTTTGTGTTTTGCAAATTAAATCCTATCTTTAAAAACCTTGTAGTGTCTAGATCTGTGCCTGGAGCCAGAACAACGCCCAGTTCCAGCTCTGAGCTAAATTGTAATGCGGGTCGACAGGAAAGTCTACAAGGGTTTTACTGTCTTTTAAGAAATAATCAAAAAGGAGCTTAGTATTAAAGGGGACTTTGCAATCCCCTTTAGTAAAGGGAAAGCACACATCAGCAGGACCTTTGTATGGATGTGTGTACGGAGGTGTGGGACCATGTAACATAACTAATAAGTCGCTTGATAGCCAACAGTGACTGTCTCTACTAGTCAGCTGGTCAAATTATGTTAAATGCATTCAGCAACTCTGCATCAACATGCCCAAAGGATGGAAAATGTGATTTGTGACACAGCAGCTTGGGAATAATAATGAAATGAAAAGATAATTGCTCTAGGCGGCTCTCTCTCTCTCTCTCTTTCTGTTTTTAAAAGCTGTTCACATTATATTTCAAGCACCAAAACACCTGTAGTCCTTAGTTATTGAGTTTCTGTAGCAACCAAGAGCCCTACCCAACAACTCTCCTGCCCCCAACCACTTGATGCTTCACTGAAGCTAAGTCTGGAAAGTCAGTGCCCAAATTTCTGATGGAATCTGCCCCTCTGGAGGATATCTAACATTTTCTACTAAATGTGTTATGACTGCGGAACCCCTAAAGGCAGAGTCATGACATTGAATCCTTTTTGATCAAAGGATATTTTTCTTCTAACATTAGAGTTGTGGAATATTAATGGTGCCGTGGATAGAGCGCTGGGCAGAAAGAAAGGAAAACTCCTTTTCCAGGTATTTACTAGCTGTGGGACTCTGGGCACGTCACTTACCCCAGTTTGCCTCCATTTCCTCATTTGTGGGAGAAAGCAATGGAAAACCATTCTAGCATCTTTAATAAGAAAACCCAAATGGGGTCACAAAGAGTTGGACACTACTGAAGTGGCTGAACATCTGCAACAGAGTTGGTAGAAAGCTTGGGGAGTATAGAAAATTAGAGATGAAATGGATTATAGAACTTTAGAATAGGGAACATACACTGAGAAGACTCAATATCTTGGTATATAGAATGTTAGACCATTTTTAGGATGGACCTTAAAATATAGAATATTAGAATTGAGAAAAAATTTAGAACACAAAATGGTAGAACATAAAATGTAGAAGATTAGAGCTAGATCTTATAGAGATAATCAATTTTTAAAAATTGGAAACTGAGATATAGTAACTTTAAAAAAGGCAGACAATGGAAAGGAGATTTATGTAGTTATAATCTAATTGCTCTATCCATGTGTAATCTTCCACCTAAAAGTAAAGCTCTAGCATCAGACATTTATTAGCTAAGGCCCCCAAGTCTTCTTGAAAGAGATCTTGGGTTTTCCTTATCATATCCTGATCCTGCTCCTTGATGCTAGCACATCATTTATGACATTAGGGATTCATTCTAGATGTCTCATTAAAGTCTAGTAATTTGACCTGTGCTTTTATATAAAGGATCCCAAGCCAATATGACTTTAGTTTGTGTCTTGATGTCTACAGAGAAGGAAAAAGAATTTTTGGCTTTCATTCAAAAATCCAAACTAATAACATATCAAGTATACTTTATTTCATTCAAAAGAAAATATAAAAGACTTTTTACTAAAGCTCATAAAAAGTGAAAACAGTCCTTTTTAATTCTCTGGTGATTACCAATTTCCTAGGTACTGATACAATCATCTAGACTCATAATACTACCCTCTAGTTGTGGTTACTCCCACCTCCCTAAGGAGAAAACACTTAAAATCACTAAAGAATTAAACCTTATCCCTCTGGTAAGACATATTTTCCCAAGAATATCAACACACATTTGCAAAGCTATAGTACTAAACTGGTTGAGGTCCCCTCTATAGTAGAAATCTTATGAGTTATTCAGTGTATCACTGAGGATACCCTATTTTAAGGAAATTCGCAGGTACTTATCATTCAATTGGGTAGTTCCTTGATGGTAGAATGAATAATTAACCTACTCTCTTGGATTTAAACTTTAAAAAAGAGTGGAAATAAGCAT
This sequence comes from Antechinus flavipes, assembly GCF_016432865.1. Classification (NCBI taxonomy): domain Eukaryota; kingdom Metazoa; phylum Chordata; class Mammalia; order Dasyuromorphia; family Dasyuridae; genus Antechinus; species Antechinus flavipes. The sequence goes on from NC_067398.1 coordinate 620,332,481, forward strand.
AATGCACAAAAGGGTAGAACAGAAGAGAATAACTCAATTCATAGTAAATCAGAGGGACACAGGCTTTCTATAAATGTCACAATAAAATCTCAAATATGTTTATGCTTTATTAATACTTGTCTAGGAATTAATTTCAATGCCAGTTCAAAGTCCTCCTCCTTTAACTGCTAATTTGATTAAAGAGCAGTTTCCATTCCTCATGAGCATAGAGAAAAAAATAAGGTAATCTAGAGAAACATTGTAGAGAAAAGCTGCAGAACATAGGCCATCATCAGTATTTAGTCAAAGAAACACAGAATTTGGAGTTTGAAAGGTCTTTAAGCAAAATGGATTTTTCTTCCATAATAGTGAGATGGAATTCATAGGCTTCCCCAGAAGGAAACCATCACACTTTGCAGAACTCTTACTATGGTGGCTGCTTATGTACTTGGTTCCTACAATCAAGGAAGGTAAACATTAATGGTAAGGAATGGATGCATGCAGTATGTGACTACTCATCTTGCACACCCTTTTAGGAATTCCTATTTTGCTGCTCTGGATTCACAACACTCCATATACCAGAACAGGAGGAGTAAGAAATGATGAAAGCTGTGGCTAGAGGAAACGATTAGCTGAATGGCTTTCCTATTTTGCTCCTTTCTGGTAGGTGGCTGGTGATAACCATATGAGATGGTCCCTCTCCTCAAGGTTTTAGAGAATCACTGATCTGAAGCTGAAAGTAACTTCAGGTGATACCCTAGTGTACAGGGGTCCTCAAACTTTTTAAATAGGGGGCAATTCACTGTTCCTCGGACTGTTGGAGGGCTGGACTGTAGTAAAAACAAAAATTTTGTTTTGTGAGCCTTTAAATAAAGAAACTTCATAGCCCCAGGTGAGGGGGATAAATGTCCTCAGCTGCTGCATCTGGCCCATGGCCGTAGTTTGAGGACCTCTGCTTAGTCTAACTCCTTCATTTTATAGTATGAGGCTCAAGGAGACTGAATCTACAATAGCATAGGACAGAATTAGTGATCAGAAGCAGAATTTAAACTCACATCCTCTGTCCCCAGAATTATAGCTCTTTCTACAGAAACATGTCACCCCCTAATGTCATAAATGATGTGCTATCATCAAGGAGCAGGATCAGGATGTGATAAGGGAAATCCAAGGTCTCTTTCAAGAAGAGTTGGGGGTCTTAAAATTCAATAATCAAAGAAATGGAAGCAGCAAGAAATCTCAAATGACTTAAACAGTTGTCTGGCTGGAGGATAGGGATTGGGGGAAGGCAAATAAACAAACCAAAACAAACGGATAGCCATTCTGTGGCACTACTGGTGGTTTCCAGGATTCTTTAACTTATTTGTAATGACTATTTGTACCACACACCCAGGACAGCGCTGAACTATTATAGCTGCTTTCCTCCAATAGACTGAAGTTCTATCTCTTTAGATGAATGCTTAGGCTTCCTGCAGGAAGAGACCAAGAGAATGACATTTCTGGAGCTTTGGCTCTGAGGTCATGGCAATATTAAGGAATGTAACATGTGTCTCTTTTCTCTTTCCCTCCATCTGTCACCATGATTCTCTGGAATATTTGAAACAATGCGTAACCAGTATTTCTGATATCCTTATCCCAGAAAAAGGGCAGGTATACTTCATCTTCTGGATATTAAAGGTATCTCTGAGGGTTGTATCTTATCTCTAATTCAATAGGTTTGAGCTCTGTCATAGTTCTCCCACAATTCAGCCACCAGTCCTAGTTAACCAATTAACACCAATTAGTATTTACAAAGGAATACTGACTTAAAAGTTATAGCAAGAGCAGAAAGAAATAATTCCTCCTCATCATCTCAGAGGGATGCCCTTCTCCATACCACTTGGAGAGTGGTTAATGTAATTTCTACATATCTTTGGTCTAAGCAAGTTCACCTCTAAATGTGAAATTGCTGTTACCTAATGCTAGTCTGGGCCCTCCACTCTTGGGGGCAACTGTGCTGGATTGGATGCAAAATCTGGCACAACTCCCACACTTTAGGTAGCTAAATTTTCTATCATTTTCACAATTAAATAGTCTTAAACTACAGATCAATCTCCTTTACCTAACAAAAAAGGTCAAATAATGAAGTGAAGAACAGGCTCATCATATTCATGGACCATCTGTCCACCTCAGATAGGATGCCCCAGGTCTCCTTCCTTACAGCATCATCTCTCTTTTCTCATCAGGATGGCATCAGCCAGGAAAAAGTTACATGAAAAACGATGTCAGTGCAAGAAGAGGTCACGATCAGCCTCTACCTTGTGAATGAACCACAGTTCTAGCTGTGTAACCGTGGTGGATCAAAGAGGTTCCTGTTCATCACGTGGTAAGCAGACCAAAGCCAGTTACAGAATGTCTGTGGATCATCCCTTTTTCTCTAAGGTGCTTTATACATCAACACAAATTTCCAAGAAGGAGGCAGATCAGCCTCTTCTTCATGGGGAATTGCACCAGCAGCACTCAGAATATGCTCATAAAGACTGAGCTCAATGGCCACTCTCCATATATTTACTATAATAACAACAATAATTATGATAACTCATATTTCCATGAGCTCACAATTCTGTAAGGCAGGACAATTCTTTCTTTCTTTCTTTCTTTCTTTCTTTCTTTCTTTCTTTCTTTCTTTCTTTCTTTCTTTCTTTCTTTCTTTCTTTCTTTCTTTCTTTTTAAATAATAGATTCACAGAAGTATGGTACCATAAAAAGGGTACAAGAAGACTTGGGTTCAAATCCTGCCTTACTATCTATATGATCTTGGCCAAGGTGCTTAATTCTCTAGGTCTCCATTCTTGAACTATGATATAAATCAGTTTGATTTGTTGATCATCCATTGTTTCAAAGAGGAGCAATGACATCACAAGGTGAAGTCTTGACTTGTGTATTGATTGACTTTGTGAGGCAGTGTTCCACAAAGTCACCAACCTCCCTCTTCCAGATTTTTTCCCCTCAAAATTCAGTGTCAGAATAAAAATCAGGACACCTGGTGATGGCCTAGGATGCAGTGCATGAACTTGGTACCTTTGGTGTCTGACCAATCTCTAAGCCTTCCATAGCACCTCCTTCAACTTCCTTCTTGGCTATTGGAACAAATTATTTTCATCTACCCATTCTATTGGGCAAAGTCTTCACATGCTTGGAGTAGTCATTCCCCCAACTCCCCCATGGTTTTGAGGCCTGTCCATTACCTTCAAGTTGATTTAGTCCATTTTCCAAGACTGGGCAGTGGTCACTACAAACATATTACAGTTCTTGGAGTTGCAGATGAGAGTTGGGTGACAGATGGATACCAGAGGTAGATGAGCAGCTCTGAAAAGTACTCAGCAAGCCCTCACACCAGAGGTTCTAGTCCTTCCTGAATATCCCATACACTAACTAGATTACCTGTAAGATCCTTTTTACCTCTACAGCTATGATTCTATGAACTGATCAATAGTTCTTTACTCCTGGTGGCAAATCATCTCTGCCTTCTTGTCCAACCTTCTTTTTTGTGTTGTTTAATATTTTGTGCATAAAGGGTCTACCCAAACTTTTTGTCTAAGTCTCTAAATATTTTATGAGATACCAATATTAATGTTGTTCAGTTTTTACAGCACTATATGGACTCCTTGCCCAGGGATAGAAAGGGTAGCAAGAAGAGAATTTTGTTTTATACAGAATAAATGCTTAATAGATATTTGTTGGATTGAATTCAGATGTGCTATACTATATAGAGGTTTTCTCCCATGTATAGAGTAGTTTCCTTTACTTCTTCTATTTCTTGCAATCCCTAACTCCAAGGCTTTGTTCAATAGTCATCTCCTACTTGACTTTTTTTTTTCTGATGCCAGTTATTTAGTACTCACCAATGGAATTCCTTTGTTTCGACTTTATGTCAATTTTGCATTTAATAATTAGTGAACGGATTATACTTTTCTTCTCCCAAGCCCAGGAGAATATAAGCTCTCTGGGTGTAGGGACCATTTTGCTTGTCATCTTTGTATATCAGAGCCTAGTATATAGTAGGTACTTGATAACTATCAGCCAAAATATTGAATTAAATCAGTGGCACACTCAGAGCATTCTTGTGAGGAAAGCTAAGATAGATACCAAACTCATTTTACAAAAGGGGAAAGCTAAGACAGAAATAGTTTTTACCCAGGTCATGCAACTAATTTGTGACAAAGCTGATAATAAAATCCTGATGTATCTTTCTTAGTTCTACAAGGATGTGATGAAAATTGCAGAAATAATAGAATCATAGAATGATATTTGGAAGAATATTTAAAACAGAAATTATATCACAGAATGTGAGAGCTAGAAACACATTGGAATTTAGAATATCAGACCTGGAATTTTCCTCAGAACACAGATTATTGGAACACTGGTGCATTAGAAGCAATTTGGCAAATAAGAAGGGCCATAGATTAGAAACAATTATCCAAGATTGCACAGCTACCAAAATTTGGACTGAGCTAGAGGCATCCTCATTTCCATGCACTCTTGGAGAAGTGGGGCAATGGATAGTGTGACCCTGGGAGTCAGGAAGCTGAGCAAGTCACTTAATCTCTGCCCCATTTCCTTCACCTGTAAAATGGGGATAATATTAGCATCTACTTTGCAAGTTTATTGTGAGAATAAAATGGGACTCATAAAATATTGAATGCCTGACATATTGTAATTGTTCTATAGATACTTATTCTCCTCTCTACCCCCTTCACCAGAACAATTTTCCCTCAGAAAACTGTATTATTTCGCCAAGGGGGCAACAGCTTGATGAGAACCCTGACCAGGTCTCATCTGCCTGGTTGACTAATGGAGATTGAAATAACTTCAGGTTACCATGGCACTTTAGTCCCCAAAGTGAACAGTTTTTGACATGGACTGAGAATTAACCTTGGATAAGGATAATATCCAAATGGCCATAGACAAATAGGGCTCCATCATTATTGCCGTTGCTATTACTGCTATTAGCTTGCTTATATCCTAGCCTAGTGTTCTCTCTGACAGTATAGTGGGGGTCCTCTGCAGAGCCTGTTAGCAGATTATATACAAGGAAATGTGTTAACGAGTTAATTGTCAGATCCAGTGGTTACATTAGCAATCTGAGAAGGCCTGCTTTAACAGGTTTGCAGTAGAGCAGTCAAATACTTTCTGTGGAAGTGATTTTAGCAGTTTATTGCTATCAATACCTCCCAAGAAAAGGGGAACACTTAGCACCTCTGTATAAATGGCATCAAAATAAACAGCTTACCAGTTTTTTTTTCCTTTTAGAAATATGCTGTTCCTTATGGACTACCCTGATGAAATAGGCACTCTCAGGAAAAAATAGTCTGGTTCTAATCATCAATCTGTGTTCACAACTAATCCCCCTATTAGACTGTGGGCTCCATGAGGGCAGGAACTGGGCTTTATCTAAATTGTTTACCTTTTACCAGCATTGCCTTCTGTGGCAAACACGAAAGAAATAATTAATAATTTTTAAAAATTGAATTGTTGGACTAGATAGACTAGCTTTCTATTACCTAAGCTTCAATCCATCAAAGTAGGATATTAGTGTAAGATGAGATATTTATTACATAATAATAATTGAAAAGAAATTCCTTAATTGTATAAAGGGAGGTAGAACAGTGCTCTATTTCTATCTTTGAAGCTTTGCTTTTGGAATTAATTTTCTTTAATTATTGAGAGCTCCTAACCTAACTTATTACTGGTATTTCACCTTTAGCAAGTAATTGAGTTTTTTTATGTATTTTATTACACAGTAGACAGTTCAGGTCTACTGAAATGGTATCTTTATGTGACTGTGAAGAATTTTGAAATTGTTAGTTTAAATAAAAAGCTTTTCAATTCTCAAGACTTATGAAGGCAGGGAGGATAACAAAGATTGGGCAAAATCTCATATAGTATTGTTAGTTTCACGGATTGAGAGAATGGCAATAATTATTGATCAATAAGCATACTTTCCCATTGCTATCTTTTTTAAAAGAACAAATTACACAAGCATAGGTATTGCCTTGATGAAAAGTTGTGAGAAGGAAAACTATTAAGTCTTTCGTAAATTATGCTCTATAGAAAACCTCATTTTTACATTACACATGTTACTGAAAGATGTAGAAAATGCAATATCCTACTGCTCTTATTGTTAGTAAATCATAAGAAAGAACATTACCACCTTAAAGTTTTTCTTCCAACAAACAGGTTTTCTATATTATACATGTCAAAATTATGGTGAGAGGAGATAGAACTTATTACCAATGTAGAAATTTGTCCAAGAATTCAATAAAGAATTTTATTAGAAAAATCTAAAACTGAGTGGGGGAGGAGATGGGCTAGTCACATAGCATGAGGCAACTAGGTAGTGATGTCAGTAAAGATCCACACTTAGCAGCTGTGGGACTCTCCACAAGTGTTTGCCTCAGTTTCCTCATCTATAAAATAAGCTGGAAAAGGAAATGGCAAACCACTCCAGTGTCTTTGCTAAGAAAACCCCAAATAGGGTCATGAAGAATTGAACCAGACTGAAATTGCTGAACAAAGTCACAGTGAGAGCAAAAAATAACTGATGGACCCTTTGTGTTCTCCATTGGTGTTTTTAAAATGTCTAGAGAGCTAAAAGAAAGTTCCCTAGAATTTTGGATGGACCTCTTACTGTGGATTTATGGGAGGACATGACAAAAGTTAGGAGGATATATGTATTGTGTATCAATGGAGGAAATATCCATATTGAAAAAAAGGAAGAGTACTACAGTATACAAGATACCTTTAGAGATGGACCAAATGGGTGTCTATTTTTGTGTGCTTGCCTAAAGAGTATCATGAAAATGGTAGCTTAGTTTATTTTCCTCCTTTTATTTTTCTACTCCGAATTTAATAATACAAAATAAAATGATTAATTCCTTATGTAATAAAGACATAGTGCTAAAAACTGTGAATTTCTATTATTAAGAGCTTAATTTCATTTAAAAATGTATAATAAATGAGAGTTTCAAAGCTATCCTAATTTTGATTCTTCTGGCATTCCTTTGCTATTTTTTTCCCCTTGTATCTTTAAAACATATTCTCTTTAATTTGTTGAGCTAACCTGAACCTACTTGCTTTTTTACAGATTCTTTCTTTCTTCCCCAAACCCAATGAAAAGGGAGGAAAAACAAAAATTAGACCCTAATAATAAATATGCATAATCAAAGAAAACAAACATATTATCTCTGAAAATGTATGTTTGATTCTGTATCTTCAATACATGACAGTTTAATTTCTATAGGAAAGAGGTTTTTGTTTTTGTTTTTTGTTTTTTGTTTTTATCAGAGTTGTGATCTCAATGTAATGATGACTTGCAGTGAGAAAATTACCTCTATTGAAAAGCTTTTAGACTTCCTAAGATATAACTAATAGAAAATATTATAGCCACATTCAACTTTGTACATTATTTTCCCAGACATCCCTGTAATATGAGAAGCATTGTGCAAGTAGTGTTATCCTCATTTTATAGATTTTGTAATGAAGATAAGTAAAGGTGAAGTGGTTTGAGAACTGTGAAAGTGCTAAAATGGAGATTCCCAACCTGGTGAACATACCCTCAAGGCAAAAGAGTGGTAGAGCAGCTCAGTGATAGTTAAATTGTCAGTGTGAGCAGTTACATCTCAAAAACCAACAGAGGTTACATAGTTGTACTTGATTTATTATTTTGCTGATTAAGTAGACTTAAAAAAGAAATGTAAAAAATTATTAATAATGCAGATTAAACTTAAAAGAATATTGTGGGTACATTTTTTTCCTCCCAGAGAAAAAAATTGTTAAATGTTTACCAGCACACCCCTGATTTCAAGGGATACTAGAAGCTTGTTAAGGTAGTACAGGGAATATTTGATAAATATTCTAAAAATAGTTGTGTTAGTGAAAAATTATGTTTATTGGTAATAAAAAACAGGGACTAGGCAGGCCAGAGCATTTTAAAAACTAAATGATTTCTTCAATCAAAAACTTAGAATTTATCAATGAAGTTATAAAATTTTGGTATGCCCTTATAGAATCATATTCCATTTTTATTATTCTAATAAGACTTTAAAAATTTTTTAAAATATTACTTTATTTTTCCAATTATATGTAAGGACAATTTTTAACATTCAGTTTTAGTTTTTTTTTTTAATTTTAAATTTCAATTTTTCTTCTCCTACACCTGTCCCTTCCCTAAGAAATTAAGCGATTTGACATGAGTCATATATGTACAATCATGTAAAACACAGTCTCATATTTGTCATGTGAAGGAAGAAATAGATGAAAAGAAAAAAACCAATAAAAATAAAGTGAAAAATAGTATGCTTGAAGTGGTTTTCAGACTACATACATTTTTTTCTCTGGATGTAGATGGAATTTTTCATTATAGGATTGTCTTGGATCATTGTGTTGCTGATAACAGCTAAATCATTCACAGATGATCATTACAAAATATTGCTGTTACTGTGTACAATGTTCTGCTGGTTCTGCTAACTTCATTTCATATTAGTTTGTATAAGTTTTTCCAAATTTTTCTAAAATGAGCTTGACCATCATTTCTTAAAGAGAAAATAATAAAAAGCAAAACTGCCTAGAAAAAGGTAAAAATAGTAATTATGTTAAACAAATGAGATGCAGAAGAAGAATAGATAGAGGCATTAGGGGAGGGGCTTATAATTCTGAAAACCCACTTACATCAGGAATGGGTTAAATAGATAAATACCCTCCAAAATCTCTAAAGAAATAAGAGGGGAGGGATAAAAAGAGGGGGAAGCAAAGGGTGGGGGAAGAAAACAAGGGAGAGATACATGGATGGGGAGACATTAAGTAATAGCAAGGCAAGTTATGGAGCAGAATTTAAGCAGAAGAGTTAGTGGGGTTAGGAAAGAAGAGATATACCCAAATACTACAACAAGGATCAGGGGTAGAATTTATTTTTAAAAAAGTTATAGCTAATAGTCATTGAAACTTAAAGATTCATTCATGAGAGAAATCTATATTATATGCCAGCCATACTAATATTGTTTTAGATGAATGTTTACATATAGGTAAATGTGTGTGTGTGTGTGTGTGTGTGTGTGTGTGTGTGTGTGTGCAAGTCTGAGTATATGTAGCTATGTATGCATGTTGCTCAATGTATATGTATATATAGATATGAGTGGATCTATGGGTATGTGTGAATGTATATGTATATTTATATGGGATACAGAGCTGTGTGTATATATGTTTATATCTATATGTATATACAAATATATTTGTGCTTAACAATAGCCTGTTTGGGAAAGGTGAAAGGCGTGAAAAGGGAACAAAGAATAAAATAAAAAAGTGCACAGCAAGGAACAAAAAAACAACCTACAAGAAAGCAAAAAAAAAAAAAAAAGTGGACACTCAGGAATATAATTTCTTCTACTATATATATCCTTTCTTGAATTGGTAATTTATTGTTATATATTTTGAATTTTCCCTGATGTTCTGCTGGACACATAACAATGTTCTGTTTTGTTTTGTTTTTCTGTTTTTCTTTTTCCTGCTCTGTTTTTTTTTAATAAAATTAAAAAAAAAAAGAAAATAGCATCCCATAACTTGTTTAGCCATTCCCCTATTGTTAGGCATCCCTTTGATTCCCATTTTTGTGCCACTATAAAAAAGACTGCTATAAATATACATACATACATGCATATATACATATACACACACACGCGCGCACACACACACGCACACATATAAACGAATAAGTCCTTTTTCCTTAAAAAAAAAAAAAAAAGCTCATTGGGAAACAAGTTTACTAGTAGCATTGCTGGATCAAAGGATATGCATGGTTTTATAGCCCTTTGAGCCTAGTTGTAAATTGTTCTCCAGAATTATTGGATCAGTTCACGACTCTACCAACAATACATTAGTATCTCGATTTTCCTACATTCTTTTCAATATTTATTAATTTCCTTTTCTGCTAAATTCTGCTAATTTTAGCAAAGTTAACAAATTAGATATGAGTTGGCACTTCAGAGTTATTTTAATTTGTATTTCTCTAATTGTGATTTAGAACATTTTTTCATTTGAATATAGAGAGCTTTGGTTTCTTCATCTGAAAACTGCTTGTTTATATCCTTTAGTGATCTATCAATCTGAGTCTTGTATTCTCATAAATTTGAATTAATTCTCTATATAAAACCTTTATTAGAGATACTATAAAAATTGTTTCTTAGATTTTACTTTCTAATCTTGGTTGCAATGGTTTTATTTGTGCAAAACTTTAAAATTTAATATAAAATTGTCTATTTTATACTTAGTATTGCTCTTTATCTCTTTTTCTACAATAAATTCTTCCCTCATCCATAGATATGACAGGTAAACTATTCTATACTCTCCTAATTTGCTTATAGTATCATGCCTAAAACATGTACCCATTTTGACCTTATCCTGGTATACTGAATGAGATGTTGTTCTATACCTAGTTTCTACCCTATTTTCTTCTAGTTTTCCCAGCAGATTTTGTCATATAGTGAGTCCTTTTCCTAAAAGCTGATTTTTTTTGGTTCACCAAACACTAAATCACTATGGTAACTTACTACTGTGCTATTACTTTGTACACTATGTTTCACTTTGCTCATGCAAAGCCCATGGAAGACTTTCCAGTATGTATACATATATTGTATTTAACATATACTTTAACATATTTAACATGTATTGGTTTACCTGCCATCTGGGGGAGGGGATGGGGGGAAGAAGGGGAAAATTGGAACAAAAGGTTTTGCAATTGTCAATACTGAAAAATTACCAATGTATATATCTTGTAAATAAAAAACTATAAAAAGGGAAGACTTTCCATGTTTTTCTGAGAGCAACCTGCTGATCATTTTTTGTAGGACAATAGTATTAAATCACAATCACATACTATAATTTGTTCAGTTTTTTCCCCAATCCCCAAGTCATCTCCTCAGTTTTCAATTTTTCACCCTGAAAAAATTTTGTACACACAGATCCTTTTCCTTCTTTTAAAATTTTAATTTTAATTCCTTTTTAAAAAAATTATTTTGGTATACATACTTAATAGTAGTTTTGTTAAGTCAAAGGACATGTGTAATTTTATAGTCCTTTGAGCGTAGTTCCAAATCTCTCTACAGAATGATTGAATTAGTTCACAATTCCACCAACAATGTATTAATGTCTCATTTCCCACACATTCCCTCCAACATTCACCATTTTTCTTTTCTGGCCTACTAGCCAATCTAATAGGTATGAGGTAGTACTTCAGTATTGCTTTAATTTGCATTTCTCCAATTAATAATGATTTTGAATTTTTTTTCATATGTATATATATAGCTGTGATACTTCATTTGAAGTAAAGTAATCATATCTTTTCATATCTTTTGATCATTTATCAATGGGGAATGGCTCTTTTTATTTTTTGTTTTTTTATTTTTAAAACCTTTTTATTTTCAAAATATATGCATAGATAGTTTTCAGCATTCAACTTTGCAAAACCTTGTGTTCAATTTTTTCTCCATCCCTTTCCCCTATCCCCTTCCTTAGATGGCAAGTAATACAATATATATTAAACATATGGAGGAATGTCTCTTTAAAAAAATAATTTGACTCAGTTCCCTATATGTTTGAGAAATGAGGTTTTTATTTTAAAATTCTATTCATTATTACTATTGCTAGCTGTATGACCCCTCCCTATTAATTCTACTCTTTCCCTTTCCTTTCACCCTGTTCCTCCTGAAGTGTTTGCTTCTGATTACCTCCTCCTCCAATATACTTTCCCTTCTATTTCTTTTCTTTCCTTTTCATATGCCTTTTCCCCCTACTTTTCTGTAAGATAAGATGCATTTCTCTATCTAATTGAGTATGTTTATAATTCCTTCTTTAAGCCAATTCTGATGAGAGGAAGATTTACTCATTCCCCCTTCCCTTTTCTTGCCCCTATACTTTAACAAGTTTTTTCTTGCCTCTTTTATGGCAGTTACTTAAGGCCATTCTGCCTCTCCCTTTCCCTCTCTCCCAGTACATTTCTCTCACTCATTAATTTTATTTTTTTAGATGTTATCCCTTCATATTCAATTCACACCCATGCCTTATATCTTGAAAGTACCTTAATAAGGAAGATATTTTTATGAGCTACAAGTATCATCTTCCCAAGTCAAAATGTAAATAGATTAACCTTACTGAGTCCTTTATGATTTTTGTTTTCTGATGACCTTTTTCATGCTTCTCTTTGAGACTTATATTTGAATGTCAAATTTTCTTTTCAGCTCTTTTCATCACAAATGCCTGAAAGTCCTAACATTTCATTGAATATTTATTTTTCACCCTAAAGGATTATACTTAGTTTTGGTGGGTAAGCAATTCTTGGTTATAATTTTGGCTCTTTTGCTCTTTGGAATACAATATTCCAAGCCCTCTGATCCTTTAATGTAGTAGCTGCTAAATCTTGTGTTATCCTGAATGTGGCTCCATCATACTTGAATTGTTTCTTTCTTGATGTTTGCAATATTTTCTCCTTCACCTGGGAATTTTGGACTTTGAATATAGTATTCCTGGGAGTTTTCATTTTAAAATATCTTTCAGAAGGTGATCAGTGAATCCTTTCAATTTCTACTTTATCCTCTGGTTCCAGAATATCAGAACAATAAAAATTTCCTTGCCCATATCTTGAATGATGATATCTTGACTCTTTTTTTTTTTTTGGATCATGGCTTTCAGGTAGTCCAATAATGTTTTCAATTATCTCTTCTAGATTTATTTCCAAGGTCAGTTTGTTTTTCCTATGAGATTTTTCATAGTTTTCTACTTTTTTGATCTTTTGATTTTGTTTTATTGCTTCTTGATTTCTCATAGAGTCATTAACTTCCATTTGTTCACTTGTAATTTTTAAGGAATTATGTTCCTTAATGAGCTTTTGTATTTCCATTTTCCATTTGACCATTTTTGCTTTTTAAGGCATCTTCTCTTCATTGGCTTTTTTTGTGTCTTCTTTTTCATCACTCTCATTTCTCTTCCCAGTTTTTCTTCTATCTCTTTTACTTGATTTTCAAAATCCATTTTGATATCTTACATACCCTGAGACCAACTCTTTTTTTTTTTTTTGGAAGCTTTGGATGTAAGAACTTTGGCTTTTAAAATCTGCTTATGAGTATGTCTTTTGACCTTTTTGTTATCATTATAACTTTCTATGATCAGAATCTTTTTCTTTGATCATTTTTATACCTATTATTTGGAAGGTGCAGTGTCCCAAGATTTGAGGAGCTTGTGCATCTTTTTTCAGAGATCTTTCTAGGAATCTGTAAGTTTTCAGTTCTTCCAAAGAGGTACGATCTAAGAAGAGGGGTGTTTACTACTCTTCTCACCTGTGCTCTGTTTTTTGAGTGGACCACAAGTACTTTTTTTCTACTCTGAAACTATGTTGAGAGTCCCCATTCCATTATGGATGTAAGATTTAGGATACTAATGCTCCTCTGCACTTCCTCTGTGATCCAAATTCTGTCCCAGATCTGGGCTAAATAACGGAGTCCCCGCTTCAATGGTAAAGAAGATCCCTGTAATCTCCTGACCAGTTGTTCCATCTCCTTATCATCTGTGGGCTACTGTTACTGTTAGTATCATTGTTGTTACTGTTGTTGTCTAGTCCAGTATGACTTTTTGTGATCCCATTTGGGGTTTTCTTGGCAAAGATACCAGAGTAGTTTCCCATTTCCTCTCTAGTTTATTTTACATTTGAGGAAATTAAAGCAAACAGAGTTAAGTGACTTTGCCGGAGTCACATAGCTAATAAATGTCCAATGCTGTATTTAAATTCAAGAAGATTAGTCTTCCTTAATTTAGGCTAGATTCTCTATTTACTATACCATCTAGCTGTATTCTTCCTCCTAGACAAATTTAATAGAGTGTATTGTATGCTGGTACTTTGAGATTCTGTGACTATTAAGAGGATAACGTTCTGAGATCATCTTTGAATGCATTGTTTATCCTACATTTTTGTTCACACTTTGCTGGGAATGATGATTTTCCCATTTCATCCTAATTTGCTTTATGTGTAAGAAATGCTTTATGTGTAAGAAATGCCTACTATGTGAAGGACATTCTGCTAGGCTCTAGAGCTACAGAGTTGGAATAAAACATAGCTCCTGATCCAGAGCTAAAATTCTATTAAGTGCTGTAAAATATGCACATAAATAACCATAAACTATAAAGTTTTTAAGAAGGAGAACAAGCAAAGCACCCTAAGAAATTGAGGAAAGAGAGACAAAAGGTTTAGAATTGGAAGAGACTTTAGAGATATTTTAATCTACCTTCATAATTTTCCAAATGAGTAAACTGAGCTGAATAGAGGTGGAATAATTTTACCTTAAGATTATAAATGACACAATCAAAATTTGAATTCATGGCCTATGAATTCAAATCTAATTATCTTTTTACTGTTCCCTATATATATCAATCAGTTCCAGGAAGGACTCATGGAAGTCTTTATGAAGGAACTAGCACTAGGATTGGGTCTTGGGTGTTTTTCCCAGGTAAGATGAAATAAATTCCATTCTAGTTGAAATAGTCATTCACAAATGATGGGCCAATTACTTTGCAGGGCAGCTAGGTGGCACAGGAGATATATTGCAGGAACTGAAGTCAGAAAGACTCATCTTCCTATGTTCAAATCTGGCTTCAGACACTTACTAGTTGTATGACCTTGAACAAGTCATTTAACTTGGTTTGCCTCAGTTCCTCATCTGTAAAATGAATTGGAAAAGGAAATGCTAAATTACTCCAGTATTTCTGCCAAGAAAACCCCAAATGAATTCACAAAGTATTGGACATGATTGAAAACGACTGAACAAGAAGTTGATTTGCACAGATGGCAAAAGACACTAGATGTTAGAGTTTTTCACAGCATAGGAAATGATGCTATCAAAGGCTCAGAACTGGAAAATAAAGATTTTTTTCTTTTGTTTTTGTTTTTGTTTTGTTTTTGCTAACATAACAATTTTAAGACACTATTGAGAAAGGTGTGAGGAGAGATTCAGAGGGAATATGAAACAAGGAGACACACACAGAGTGGCAATTGAAACAACAACATTGAGCAGCAGATGGAGGATGCTTTCCAGGAAAAATGACTATGAGACTTGTAGTGTCTGGAGCCATTCAATTTCCTTTGCTTCTGGTCTTATTAAGAAAATATAGAAGGGAGTGACCATATTATGACTACTTGGAGAAACTGTTGGAACAATGATGTATTTATTCCACACTCTGTTACTCTATTCTACTTTACTGACACTGGCCATGGGAAGCATTGTTTATTATTCAGTTTTTCTTTGCTCCTTTAAATTTATTTACTGATTATATTTTTCACTGTGGTTTTATGGATAATAATAACTTAATTTGTACTGTGCCCTGAATTACTCTTTGCTAAACAAAGTGTGAATAAAGGAGAAATTCAGTAGAGAACAGAGAGAACAGAATTTATCCAGTTGGGAAAAATCTTTCTCAGCCTGGTGATCAAAAGGTAGCCTGTGGGAGTTAGCTTTTATGAAATTTATTAATAATCTATATTTTAAACTTTCTAGCTTTCCAGAGAAAAGAAATCAGGTGGAACTGTGATTCTTTCCCTAGCCTAAAAAAATTTATAGGCTAGTCTCTATATTCCAGAAGAAAGGTTGTTTTGAACAAGCAAATAGGGCTTTCTTCAATGTTTCTCTCTCTTTAGGTGAGAGAAAGACAGGGAAGAAGAAGCAGGGATCTCAAGAGATAGTGGAACCTTGCTTTAGTAGATCAAAATAGGTATAATTAAAGATAATCAGTTCCATTCATTTCCCTCAAAGTAGAGGAAGGAAGTATATCTCTGCCAAAATGCCCTCTACAATATCTTCCACTGTTCACAGCAAGATTGGAGAACAGAGAGACAAAGGCACAATGTTCATAAGGGACAGGATAAGAGAAGAGAACAAGGTATAATTAGGTTCATTTGGAATTTAGATTATGCAAAAGAGAGCATAGCATTAAACAATCCTGGAAAATTCAATCCAGTACTTTTATTAAGTACCTACTATGTGCTAAGCATGAAGATAAAAAAAGTAAATTGAAGCCATATTGTCCAGGGCTCATACTATCAGAATTAGAGCTTTTAATTTTCTTTGATAAGCTAGGATAGTGGTTCTCGAAGTCTGGTCCAGAGCATCCTCGGAGTCTCTGAAATCCTTTCAGAGAGTCTACAAATTCATAATTAGTTTTTATTTTTAATGTGATCAATTTCTATAACTATAACCCCCATAAACAAAAACTCTTTGGACAGATCCTCAATCATTTTTAATAGGATAAAGATATTGAGAACAAAAGTTTGATTACCACTGGGCTAGGAGAACAAAGGTAGTGGAAGCAGCTATATGTCTGGGGATTGAGTTCTAGATCTGGAGTTAGAAAGACCTGAATTCAAATCCAGCCTCAGACATCTACCAACTATGTGATTCTATGCAAGTCACTTAACCTCTGCCTCCATTTTTTCATCTGTAAAATAGGGTTAATTAGAGCACTTATCTTCTGGGGTCATTGAAAGGATAAAATGAATAAATATTTTAAGAGTTTTATATACCTTAAAGTTTTATATAAATACTGTTGAGTGATATCATTATAGTAGTATATTAGGAAGATTATGAAGGGCTAATGAGCTATTAAATATTCCTGGCAATTTGTGAGAACACAGGATGTTCCCAGGTCATCCAAGTGTTTACGTTGTATGACATGTTAAATGAAGCTACCGGATCAGTAATTAGTCACATTGGCAAAACTGAAGGAAATGCTTGTATTAATCCCTCCTCCCTCCAAACCTGTTTGTTTTCTTTTGTTTTCTAGCTGTCTCTGCTAGAGACAGTTTGGCTCTGTTTCTAGCTTTCTCTGCTCTAGTGATGTCTTCTTCGTCCTGTTATACTTATATTGACTCTTCTCTGGAGCTCCTATATCTGGAATATTTTGGAGGCTTTTTTGATGGAAACTTCCAGTATCTTATCTGCTTGTGACATCAAAAAAGAGAGATCATTCAAATGTTTCTGAGAGAGATTCTACTTCTACTAATAAAATATCTGATCTTCCATTACACCACATGGTGGGGGACATTTTTTTAAAAATCGAATTAGACCACTTATAACTATAGTAAAGCAAGGAGTTATGAGAACATAGTTTAACCTGGGGGTCAGGTCTGGTGAATGTCTATTACATGATCATTGAATAGCTTCTTCCTCCTGTCATAAATTTGATATCTCTCTCAAAGCCTTTTTCTTTCCCTGAAGATTTATTCTAATCCTTTAAGATTTAGTTGTGTTGTTTTATGACATTAATCCCAAAGTCTCCTTGCTTTTTTTTCTTTTCCCTTACTCATCAAACTCTCAACATATTATCCTCTCTTCATGTCTAAAATTAAATGCCTTCCTTTATATGAGGTAAATTTTGTTCATATAAAGATATTCCAACTTCAAAAATTTCACAAGAACAAACTTCCTCAGAATTCATCTGTGGAAAACAGACAAATAAACAAAAAGTCCTGCCCTCAAGGAGATTATATTCTACTGGATTGGATTTAAAAATTGTCAAGCATTTGACAAAATACTGGCAATGTATGCAGTATAGTGAAAGGTATATTGAACTTATTGCCTGGAGACACAGATTCTAGTCTTTTTTGACCCCTAATAACTCCATATTTTTGGACAAAGGGAAGTTGTCCTTTCTAGGCTTCTAATTTCTCTGTTATAAAATGGTTGGATTAGATGTCTTCTAGGATCCCTTTCACTTATTTTATGACTGAAGTCACATTGTCTTTATTTTACTATGCAGATGATAATAAATAGTATACATATTTGATTATTATTATTATTGTTATATTACAATATATTTTCAGTCACGTCCTAGTCTCCTTTGGGCTTGGTTGACTAGTTCCTTCCCCAGCTCATTTTACAGATGAGGAAACTGAGACAAACAGGGTGAAATGATTCACCCAGAGCCATACAACTAGTATATATCTGAGGCCAGATTTGAACTCATGAAGTTTTCCTGACTCTGGGCTCAGTGCTTTATCCACTGTGTGACCTAGCTGCCTATCATCTTTATCATCATCATCATCACCATCATCATCATCATCATCATCTATCCACATACATGTATACATAAATATATTAGCATAGTCATATGTATGTGTATATATACACACAAATTCAAGATTTGCAAACTAGCTTACCTATCCTAGCATAGTAATTTATTTGATCAAATCCTTAAGAAAGAAGCATAATTATAAAGATCCAAAGAGGACTTTACCTAATATCACAGAGGTAGTAAATGAAAGAATCAGGATCTGATCCTTGGTCTCTCCTGAATACTGAATTTCAATCTGAGTTTTTTGATACTATTGTAAAATGCCTCTCAATAAGCAATATACAGAAAGCACAGAAGTTTGTCAAATAATCAAATGCCTTCTCTTCTTTTCTGTTTTTATCCCCATATCTGAATGTGTGGTTCATTTGATCCCCTTTATTTTTGTTGGGAGTTCTGATGCTGTGGAGAGACAGCTATCTGGCTCAGTGGTTAGAGTTCTGGGCTTGGAGTGAGAGATTCATTTTTATGAGTTCAAATTTAACCTCAAACACTTACTACTTGTGCAACCCTGGTAGAATCACTTAACCCTGTTTGCTTCAGTTCCTCATTTATAAAATAAGCTGGAGAAGGAAATGTCAACTCTAATATTTTTGTCAAAAACAAAGCAAAACAAACTCAAATAGGGTTAAGAAGTGTTGAACACGACTAAACAACAACTAATATTGTAGCCCTGAATCTCTCCGTTATTTATTTTAGTATAACTGATAGGAAATAACTTTTATACAAATCCTCAAGCTGGACTTGTCTTAAGCCTTTAATTTTTCTGAGTGTTTTACCTGGATTGACTGTTTCTCAAAACAAAAGGAGGTGTTTTATTAAATTAATTACTGTTATTTACTTTATGTAGTGCTTTATTTACAACAACACTGTGAGACAGGCAATGAAAGTATCATGCTGCTCATTTTGCAAATGAGAAAATTGAGGCTTTGAAGGGTAAAGACTACTTGCCAATGGTCATACCGCTAAAAGGTGTTACTTTGATTCTAAGAATCGGCTTTTTCTGTCATATTGTGCTGGGTTCTACTCCTATCAATTCATCAGAACATTGGGATAGACAGCAAAGTATTCTCAGGCAAATTTAGGAAAACCAAGATTCTGGAAATTTTTCATAGCCTATATAGAAATCTGGTGATGAATTATATGACTATTTCCAAGAATCAGATTAGTTAAATTTGAAAAATCTTATTCAAAACCTGTGTAGTTGTAGGAACCATTTTCTTTTTTTCTTGATAACTCCAGCACTCAACAGATACTCACAAATAGTAAATACCTTAAAAGTGTTTATAGGATTGAATCGAATCACTAAGCCATGGGCCAATATTGTTTTAAAAGTGGGACACAAAATTAATGAAACTATTGATTAGGACACAGAGGGATGGTGAGCCCCATTATTAGAAAAAAATATCTCCATCTACAAATTCACGGATCTTTTGCAATTTGACAATTTGAAAAATTAAAAGGTATCTTAAATGTATATTTTAAAAAAATCTTGTTTCTGATGATTTTCTTTTTTTGTTAACATGGAAATACAGGCACTTAGTTTTTAGTTAGCATTAATAAATATTCCAATATGTACATGTATGCAATATGCTTTAAGAGTAAACTGGCTGCATATGGAAGAAAAACATTTTGCTGACACCCCATAAGGTGTCAATAACACTTGGTGGCAGTGACCTGAATTGAAAATGTTGTACCTAGAAGGAATTAACCAATCAGAGGTATACTTTGCAATTCCTTATTTATGTTAATGGCAATAAATGTTACAGTTTGTATAGTGAAAAATGTCTAAATGATACCATCAAAGAGTGTTAAACTTCTTCAATTGGTTAGAATATCATAATAAGCTTACAAGAAACTTTAAACTATATTTTTCATGTAGAAACTTTATTATCAGAGTTCCATGGTCTATACAGAGTTCATTTTACAAATGAGACAACAGATTGAAGGAGGTTGTGTTTTGCCTCTAGTCTCACAGAGGTTGGCAGTGGTTTTCAGTGTCCACAGGTTTTGAATCAAAAATTGTCATGTGGTCTGAAAAAAGTTTTTTTTTTTCCTTCTGATTTGTGAATTTACTGGTATGGGAATTATTTAAAAGTATCAGTTAAAACCCATTTAGTTACAGTTATATCATTTAATAGAATAATTAAATTATATTTACTATAGAGGTAGGTATAAATGCTGTAAGTATTGGCAAATATTATTTCACAAAAGAGGATTTCTCTTGTTCTATTAGACCACTGAGATTAAAACACACTGCAGGTTTGATGTAGAGAAGAATTTCCTCACAAATAGAGATGTTCAAATATAGAAAGGGTTGCTTTTAGAGGCAGTTGATTCCTCTACCTGAGAGGACTGGAAGCAGAGATAACCACTCATATGAAAAGGGAATTCCTGTTCTGGATCATTCAAGAAGGTTTCTTCCAATGGTGGTATTCTGGGATAAATTTAAGAGAGAAGAAAATTTGCTTATGAAGAAATATAAAATATATGTTCATATACTATTTACTTTGTCACTTTTTAAATAATTAACATTGATACTAAATTGTTAGATTTCTTCTTTGAAGAACTCAGTTTGCTTAATAATTATTTATTCTTAAGTTTTTTTTTTTTTTAAACATGGCACCACCACAAGTGGTGCACCCTAGGCATCCATTAAGTAGCTATCAATGTAAATAATATATGTGCATTTTCATGAGTAATTTCAATGTTTCATTTAACTTATGATTCATCATCTTGTGTGGTACTCATTGTTTTGGGACATATGCATATTTATTTCGATGCTTGATTGACTTAATTATAATAGTTTACATTTATATGGTGTTTTTCCAGCTTTATTTTACAGTGTGAGGTATACTGACTTTTATCTCATAGTTTAAGAAAGTAATGTTCAGAGAGGTTGTGAATTGTCCAGGTCTCACAAATAGCATTGAAAACAAGATTTGAACTTAAACTTGACTAATTCTATATCCGGTGTTCTTTTTCCTATACTGTTTTGTTTCCCCATTTGTGAATGTTTTCAAAATATTGGAATTACTGGAAATTTTTTGTTGTTGTTGCTGTTGTTTTAAATGAATTTATTATTTATTTATTATGCTGGGACATTTTCATGATTTATGAAGACTAGACAAAATGGTGTTATATCCTATGTTATATCCTATCTAATGTTTTACTGGCTAACATTGCTTTCCAATGACATTTTTAAATCATCATAACCAAACACTTCCATAAAACCATAATTTTTTCAAATTTTATTATTGTTTTTGGTTAACAAAAAATATACTTTCTTTTTCTCACTCCCTTTCCACAATCAAAAAAGAAGAAAGAAAAAATTCCTCACAAAAATATTCATAGTTAAGAAAATGAAAATTCCTATATTATCCATGGCCAAAAATAATTGCGGGTTTCATTCTGTATCCTGCCTGAGTCTATCACCCCTTGGTTAGGAATTGGGTAATGTGGTTCATTATTGGTTCCTTGAAATCATACAGTCCCTAAGTCTCAAAATTGTTAGCCTTTAAACTAATGTTGTTATTGCATTATTACATTATATAGTATCTTGCTTCTCCTTATTTTATTGTGTATCATTTCATATAAGTCTTCCTAAGTTTCTCTGAAATTATGTTGGTATGATAATATTCAATTACATCCTTGTGCCATATTTTTTTTAGCCTTTTCTCAATTGATGGGAGCCTGTTTGGTTTATAGTTCTTTGCCAATACAAAAAGAGTTACTACACAAATATTTTGTGCACAGAGGTCCTTATCATCTTTCTTTGGGGTATAAACTTAATTGCAATATTGTTGAATGAAAGAATGTAGACAGTTTATTCAAATTGGGAGAAAAATACTTTTGGGAAATATAGTATATTCTATTTCTTACATCAACATAGTATTCCTTATAACCTTCCCTCTTCCCTTTTCTGAAAGCCATCCCATATGACAATATTTTTTTTTGAGAGGAAAAAAAAATCAGCACAACTGATTAATAT
Source organism: Antechinus flavipes (assembly GCF_016432865.1). Classification (NCBI taxonomy): domain Eukaryota; kingdom Metazoa; phylum Chordata; class Mammalia; order Dasyuromorphia; family Dasyuridae; genus Antechinus; species Antechinus flavipes. The sequence goes on from NC_067398.1 coordinate 620,354,588, forward strand.
ATTGAAAAATTCCAAAAACATATGCAATGGGTAGCATCTCTGGACCTCCCACTTCCATGACAGATTGGAAGGGGGTGCCCTCTTATTTCTCATTATTTGAGTCATGCATGATATTTTTAATTTTGTTACATATACTTTTTTTATTTCTGAAAAGAAGATAATAATTAACAATTGGAACTCTTTTCCTCACAGTTTTGTTAGGAAAAAGGTACTATACAAATCTCAAAAAACTATAGAAATGAAGGCCATTTTATTCTCATTCATGAATAGCTCTGATTGTCATTCATGTGTAGCCTGTGGAATCCTGGAATTAGTATCTTTAAAAGTTCAATTCAAACACCATCTCTTAGGAGAAAGCCTATGTTCATACCTCCCAGACCCCAGTTGCTGTTGCAGAATATACCTAGAAATTACTTTGTACATAGGATTATAGATCTGGAGCTAAAAGGAATATTTGTTGTTGTTGTTCAGTTGTTTTCCAGTCTTATCTGACTCTTTGTGACCCTACTTAGGATTTTCTTGGCAAAGATATGAGTAATTTGCCATTTCCTTCTCTAGTTCATTTTACAGATGAGGAATGGGGGCAAACAGAGTTAAATGACTTGCCCAGGGTTACACAGCTAGTAAATGTTTGAAGCCAGATTTGAACTCATAAAGATGAGTCTTTCTGATTTCAGGCTTAGCACTCTATCCACTGAACCACCTAGCTGCCCTCAAAAAGGAACAGTCAGACATGACTTTGTGAATTTTAATTGCTTTATAAAAATCAGTAATTTGTGGTATCATTGTGAAGCAACATGACTAGTAGTTAGAAAATCTGCCTTAGAGTTAGGAAGGCATAGGATCTAATTTATAATCTTTAAGATATGATTATAAATTAAAGGTGAACATCCAGTCTGTATCAGTGAACAGAATTCTAATACCTAATACACCAATGAAATCACAAATCCAGAGTATATTTCCCCTCTATTGCCTCCCCCCCCCCCATATCATCAAAAACAATTCTTCATCAAATAATGGTATCTACTGGTTTGGGGCTTCTATCTTTCTCCATTTTTCTCAAGAAAGCAATTATCTTTTCATGTTAATTTAGTCTAGTATGCAGAGAAAGTGTCTCAAACTCGGTTCTGTTAAGTTGAAAAGGCCATAATATACTTGGAAACCACTGAGACTGCTGTATTCAGAGTGATCAGGCAGAATGGATTGAATGAAGTGAATTTAAAAAAAAAATTAAAGGTATCCTTCATTAATGCTGTCCTTAAGTATGGTTGTCAACCTCAGCTAGTTTACTACTCCCCAGGTGGGAGTGGGTGGAACCACGCACTGGTGATTACTAGAAGTAATTATTCCAGGCTTGTGGCTGCAATGGGGAACCCCACAGGATAGTGATAGAACATTTTGGCATAGAGGAAATAGCTGGGCTGCTCAGTGTAGGAGCTTGGAAAAAGGAATAAAAAAGGAAAATAGGATTCCCCACTGTCTCTTTAATTATACTTTATAGGAATCTTTACAATAATGTACAATTAGCAAAGTATAATTATAACTTTTACTTTTAGCTTCATATTTCAGGCTATTCCAACTTCATGCAAACAGAGTCTACTTAATAAAGATTAAAATGATCTTGGTTTAACTGGTTCATGGAAATGCCCCTGAAAATTCATTTTATTTTGTATTACAAGACAAGGTTTTCTGATGCTGGATCTATTTTGCCTCTCCAATCTATCTTTCACTCTCAACTAAAATAATTCTTCATGTCACTGAACATCTTTAGGAATTCTACTACCTTCCAGATAAAATCTTCTTTGGTTTGACTTTTAAGCACCTAGTCCCACCTCTGCCTTTGCTGTAACTAACATTTCTAGTCTTCTTTTATAGACAACATGCCTTGGAGTACTTAACTTTTTCATTTTCAGAACTCTCATGCTGAGCTTGGGAGAATGCCTCAAATCACACACTATATCTAGACCCAACTATAACCTCTCTCAGCTTTTGCCATCTTCTTGTCAGTCACTTTGCTGCTTTGTTTCAGTGAACAATCTTACCTATCCTATTCTTCTCATTTTCAGTTCTGGAGCCACAATGAAAATTATATCATTATTGCTCCTGAAAAAGATGTGTCATTCTCTCACCATCCCTGTAAATTTCTAAAAATGTTCTCTATCCACCATTAGAATGGAGCTGCTTGAGGGCAGGAACTGGCTTCACTTTTTTTTTGTGTGTGTGTGTGTGTGTGTGTGTATATATATATATATCTTATTAGGCTAAATATTATTTTATTATGTTAAATTCTGGAGATATATATATATATACACACACATATGTATCCCACAATTTAACATAATACTTGACATTATAAGATGTGTTTAAAAAGGACTTACTCATTTATTCATTCATTTCCTATATGCACTCTACTTTCCAGCCAAATGAATCTACGCTCCTTTCTTCAAATTTGACATTACATCAACTCTCTATATTCCCATAAGCATAACCAGGAATGCACATCAACTTTTTCTCTACTTTTCAGAATCCTTACTTTCCTCCAAGTCCATATTCAGATACCATTCTTGAATTTCCACCACCTCTAGTGGTAAGCGCTTTCTCTGCCTTCTCAAATTATTTTTTGTTGGCACATCTATTTATATGATATATGGGGTATTCCCCGAGGGCTAGATCTTTGGTAGGAGAATTTGCTAAACTCTTTTTAGGGCTGTTTATCCATTTTTGATGTCTATCTTCACCCAACTCTCTCCTGTAGGAGAGACAGGTTAAAATAGATAGAACACCTATTGGTAAATTAGGAGGATGTCCATCTCCAGCATATGAAAAGTTCCCCAGAAAGAATGGGCAGATAAAAACAATTTGTTCCAGCAGCTATGAAGGAGACTGAAGCAGGAGCTGTGAAATACTCATAGCTTGGTCAAACATCCAAGAACTAAGGTCAGCCACTATATCCAAAGTCATTGTCAGTTATCTTGACTTTGGTTTTACCTCTGGACTTCTATAGCTCTGTTATAGAGTGTGAGGCTGATGACTTTATGCTATTCTGCCACACTTCAATCCAATTCATAGAAAGATAAAACCTTTGATGTCATTGGTACTCTTCAAAAATGAAGAAAAACAACAATAATCTTTTAAAGAAGAATTATTTCTGATTTTGTTTTTGGTGTTTGGTATTCCTGAAAACTAGAACAGTGCTTGTATGTATTGAAATATTGACATAGATGTGTGGAATCACTGATATGGGTAGTGGTGTGTACTGATAGAGGCTAATAGATATTGCAATTAATACATGGGTGTTCTGCCTTTGTGCCTATTGGTAATGGCAGGAGACCCAGTTAAATCATAGATGAAATGACTCTTAGTTTTTTTTTTTTTTAAATAATAGCTTTTTCAAAATCTCAAAATACATGCAAAGATAGTTTCCAACATTCACCCTTGAAAAACCTTGTATTCAAATTTTTTTCCCCTTCTTCCCTCTACCTCCTCCCCAAGACAGCAAGTAATGCAATTTATGTTAAATGTGCATATTTCCACATTTACCATGCTGCACACATAAAAAAAATCAGATCAAAAAGGGAAAAAAATGAGAAATAAAACAAAAAGCAAGCAAACAACAACAACAAAAAGATGAAAATATTATGTTGTGATCCACATTAAGTTCCATAGTCCTCTTTCTGGATTGGCTCTCTCCATCACAAGTCTATTGGAATTAGCCTGAATCACATCATTGTTGAAAAGAGCCGTGTCTATCAGAACTGATCATCGCATAATCTTCTTGTTGCTGTGCACAATATTTTCTTGGTTCTATTCACTTCACTTAGCATCAGTCCATGCAAGAATGACACTTCTTTCTAACTCCCACAGTACCTAGCATAATGTATCCAGACCATCTATTCTAACCTTACAGTTTTACAGAGAAGAAAATTACAACAAAAGTGATTTTAATTCAATTAACATAAGCATTGTTAAACATCAGTTACGTTCCTGGGGTTGTACCTGGTTTAAGGACTTAAAGACAAAAAAATGAGAGAATCTTTGTCATTAAAGCACTTACATTTTTTTCTGAATGGAAATAGCATATATGTAGATAAAAATTTTAATGGAATCCTACTGTGCTATAAGAAATAACTAAGGGTGCAATTTTAGAGAAACCTGGGAAGATCTGTAGGAACTGTTACAAATGAAATGCAAAGAACAAGAGAACAAATTATGTAATACTAACAACATTGTAAAAATAAACAACTTTGAAAAACTTGAGAACTCTGATCAATAGAATAAACAATTATAATTCTAAAGGATGACGAAACATCAGTCTCCAAATAGGTGATGGACTCCAAAGGTCATATATATATATATATATATATTTTTTTTTTTTTTGGACATGGCCAATTAGGGAATTTGTTTTACCTGCCTATACATGTTTGTAACAAGTTTTGTTTTCTTTCTTTCTCAATGGGGTAGGGAAGAGGGAAATAATTTATAACTAAAAATTAATTAAAATATATAAAACTTAATAAGTTTTTTTTTTTTTTTGGCAGGACTTGAGGATGTTGGTATTTGACCATGAAACAACTGGAGGAATCAGAAAAGGCCTTTTGTAGGAGGTTGCCTTTGAAGGGAGCCTAAAAAGAATTCAATTATTTTTAGACATACAGTTGTCCCTCAGCATTCATGGGGGTTAGAGGCTCAGGATCCTCAGGAAAGTAAAAAGCCTTGAATATCTGTAGGCTCCACCCAGAATATTTATTTTTTAAATAATTCTGATAATATTTATTTAATAAAGGGTAAAACAATACATCATGCCCATTAAAATGTTGCAGTTTCTATGTAAGAGTTCTTACACACCATGCAGAAACTTTGAAGTCACAGGTGCAGCTGCAGCTACAGCTTCATGGATTTCATTTTTCTATGAAAAATACAACACAAAATGATCACTGTGGAAGAAAATCAGCTGAGTCTGAATGATAGAGGGGACAAAATGCATTCCTGAAAAAGAATGCAGTCTATAGCTCTGTAGTGAGTGAAATTTTTCAAGGACATTTAACTATATGTGATTAGTATGTATATGTGTATATATATATATATATATATATATATATATATATATATACACATATATATGGAAGTAAATGATACAATAGATTAATAATACACAGTGTTTAAGCATTTATGACTTACTAATTTTTTTAGTTTTCTTTGACTAGGCACAGTTATCTGTAATTTTCCATAGTATACTTCATATCAAAGTTTTCTTTTTATCAATGGTCAACACAAGAATGACCAAAATGGTGAATATGAATTGCAGAGAGTTGAGAGTTAACTGTAAAAATCAGGTAGAGAAAATATGGAGAAAGCCTGGTAAAGGCTAGCTATTGGATGCCTGGTTGTTTTTCCTCTCTTTCACTTAAGTACATCAAAATATTTATTGGTATCAAGTTCAAGTACATTTGTCTCCAGATCAATGCATGGAGCAAATGGGACATGAGAGGTGTCTTCTAATTCCAATTTTAATGTCCTCCCTCTCACTTTCCTGGATAGTTCATTTGACCCTTGTGATCCTATCATCATAATAACAGCAAAAAACCTTTTAAGTGAGAAAGGAAGAATATGATTTACAGAAAAGGAAGGAAAGAGAGTGATGAAGAAAACAGGGAAGAAAAAAGATAAAAAGAAAAGAGAGAAAAGAAAGAAAATATTCGTGGAAGGAATGGCTACAAGGTTGTCTATCCATGTGCTAGTGAAACAGCCTGCCTTTATGAATGAAAGACAGGTGGAATAAGTTGCTTACTTCAGGGGAAGTTCATTAAGGGCACCATGCTAAATATTTTACCCATATTAATTCATGTGATCTTTACAACAACTCTGGAAAGCAGACCAGGATCTATTATCACCCATATTATACATTTGAGGAAATGAAGAGAAACAGCTTAAATGACACGCCTGGGGTCACGCTGTGGCTTTCCCCCACTTGAAAAATTTGTCAGGTATTTTTTATACGAGGGTATTCTTGTCCCTATTATATTGGACTAGACAGCTTTGGAGAGTCCTTCTAACTGAAATTCTTTGTTTCTATGTAATGATCATTATCAAAGGAAGAAGGAAGTCATCTCTCTTGAATCAGTTTCTGAATCTGTAGGATGGGGATAATAAATAACATGACTCCACTGGGTCATGGTGAGGATCAAACCCTTCTTAGACTTTTAGGTACTATATAAATGTGATCTATTTGTTATTGTTATTGTTATTGTTATGCCCCAAAGGGATAATCCTCTTCTTCAGGACTATAGAAAAGTCCCTTTTGTCCTATTCATGGTAAGTCTCTAAATTAAATAGACATCAAAGCCTAGGCATAAATAACAGTCTTAATCTTATCCCAAGGACATAGCCTTGTAGGATAGAACTGAGAAGGACGAGTAGCCTATCAGAAATGGCATTGACTTCTGTGACCCAGAGTGTTTCTGAATATATCTTTGTCATTATTTGCAGTAAGGAAGAAGCAGTCTCCTTTGTAGGAGTGTAGCAGTGGTGTGGCCCCAATTAGAATTTTCATTGAAATCCTGGGTAACCATAAGGAAAATTAAAAAACAAAAGCACTTTGATCATCTCCCTTCAATCTGAAGTATGAATCTTGTGACTTGGAGTTCTTCCAAGAGTCAGTAGAGTTTCCATGGAAACCTGTTGGAAGCCTGAGTGAATTGCATCTCTTTCATTTTAATCCATCAAAAATATTAATGTCAACATGTTTGTTTCCCAGTTCAGTGCAAGGAGCCAATGAGATTGAAAGATGTGAGTGAACAGTCTATTATGCTTCCTGAATGTTATACTAGTATGTCTTTGGAGGAATTAATAAATGCCATCTTGTATTTCTGAGTGCTTCTAATTTTCCAAAGTGTTTCCAATATAATATAATCAACATTTATTAAGCTTCTACTACACACAAGGCACTGAGGTAGGTGCTGAAGATACAAAGACATAACCAAAAAACTGCTTGCCTTCAAGAAGCTTTCATTTATATTAAAGCTAGACTATGTAAAGACACATAAATAAATACAAGGAATATAAAATGTAAGTTCTATAAAGAAACAGCAAGAGGAAAAAAGCACTAACATCTGGGGAGATTAGGGAAGGCTTCTTCTAACAGGTGATACCTAGTCTTAAAAGAAAGTCAATATTACAAGACACAGTGATAAGAACTGCTCAATTGCAAATCTAGATATAGGTGAATCAAAGGATTTTAGAGTTAGACAGTACCTGGAGGTTTTCTAGTGAATGTCTCCATTCCACAATAAACTGAAAGAAGTCACCTATCTTGCATCTCACAGATAGCATAACCAGTTTTAAATGCAGAACTTCTGATTTCAAGTTCAATGTTCTTATCAGTATGTTCTGGCTTTTATTTGCTGTCTTATTTCATTCCCCATAGAAATCCTATAAGATAAAGTCAGATTTTTGAAGAAATGGTAATAAGTATAGGAAAGTGAGGTTGACTGAAGTCATATCATGAGTTAGTGATCACCATATTGTATAATGTTGACATCAGGTACCTTTCTCTAAGGACTAGAATATGGAGTAAGCTCAGTTTGTATAAATCAGTCAACTCTAGACTGCATCTAACCAAGGCCTTCATTATCAATTATTCTTCCAATCCTTGTGTGGGATCATCATTAGCCATGATCTCAAACCGTCAGAAATATCCACAAACATCCTCATGCACCATAATGACACAATAAAGAGAGAGGAGAGTCACTTCTCCCTTCCAGGTGCCAGTAGTCGCTTCTCTATTTCCTACCTCCCTTGGTTTTCTTCCACCACAAACTCTGGCCCTCACTAGATGGGCCAGTCCGATCTCAGGTGCAGGAGTCTCCTCTTCTATTCATGAATTTTGAAATCGGCTGATGCTCATGGCAGCCTTGCTGACAGGCGGGGGTATTTCAAGGATACCTTCCAAGTACAAATCAGGAAGAGGGGTGTATCCTGTATCTTCTCTGTATCCTGAAGTAAGTACTCCATGCATTCTACTAAACTGATGGTGGCAAAAACCAATATAACATTTGAGACAACTTCAAGAGAGTCAAGTTGCTTTTAGAGTGATATTTTAGAATCATATCTTATGAGGCAACTGAGGAACTTATGAGGCAAAATGAGTGGAAACCATGATAAAAATAAAACAGACCAAAGAGAACCTGTGTTCAAACTCTGCCTCAGATAGCTTTAACTATATTACTCTGGACAAGTCAGTTAACATTTTTCAACCTTGTTTTCCTCACTTTTAAAATGGAGATAACAGAACAACATCTGAGAGAATTATTACAAGCATCAAATACACACATATAAAACTATGTACAAAAGTTAAAGTGTTATATAAATGCTAGCCACTGCTCCACTGTCTGATACAATTAGTTAAAAACGAAGGCATTTAATTGAATAACATAGTAAAAAAATGCAATAAAATTGTCTGCCTTCTGATTTCCCTTGAATTTAGAGAGCTTATTCTTTTTTCTTCTTTGAGACAGAAGATATCCTTGCAATGAAAAGTGCCATCCACATCCAGAAAGAGAACTATGGAGACCGAATGTGAATCAAAGCACAATATTTTCATCTTTGTTGTTATTGTTGCTGTTTGTTTGCTTGTTTTTTCTTTTTTGTGTCTTTTTTTCTTTTTTGATCTGATTTTTCTTGCACAGCATGACGAATGTAGAAATACATTTAGAAGAATTGTTCATGTTTAACCTATATCAGATTGCTTTTTGAAAAAGCTGAACACTCATTTCTACTAAAAAAAAAAAAAACTATTTAAAAGTAATGGTGAAAATGGATTTTTTACTTAAATTGTTAAAAAGCACTTATCTAAAATCATGAGCAAGCATTATTTGTTGTGGGGACAAACTAGAGGGTTTCCCAGTAAAATCAGGTATAAAACAGTCATGCCTAGTGTCACAAATATTAATTAATATTTTATTGGAAATCTTAGCAATAGTAATAATAGAAGAAAAAAGAAATTGAAGAAATCAGAATAGGTGATGAGGTGATAAGGCTATCTCTTTTTACAAACAATCCCAAAGACTCAACTAAAACTTTAGTTGAAAAAAATGAATAATTTTAGCAAAATAGCAAGATATAAAATAAATCCAAATAAATCATCAGCATTCCTATATATCACAAACAAAACTCTGCAAGCAGAGACAATAAAAGATACTCCATTTAAAATAACTCTTGACAGTATAATATACCAGAGTATGCACCTGCCAAAACAAACTATGGAACTATAAAAATAAAATTATAAAAAAATCTTTTTATACAAATAAAATCAGATTAAAATAATTGGAAGGATATTAATTGTTCATGGGTTGGCAAGGACAATATGGTAAAAATGACAATTTTACCCAAAGTAATTTATTTATTCAATGCCACTCAAATTATATAACCAAAAATTATTTTACTGAATTAGAAAAAAAAAAGAAAATTCATTTGGAAAAACAAAAAGTCAAGAGTATCAAAAGAAATAATGAAAAATGTAAAGGGAGGAAGTTTAGCAGTAGCAGATTGTAAACTACAATTAAAGCATTAATTATCAAAACTATTCTTATATGGCCTGAAAAAAAGAAAGGAACATCAGTGGAATCGAGTATTCACACAATTTACAGCAGTAAATAAACTTATAACATTATATTTGACAAGGGTGAAGACTTGAGATTGGGGATATAAATTCATTATTTGGTAAAAATATTTTTTTTTATTATTAGAAAATTAGAAAGCAGTAAAGCAGAAACTGAGCATGAAACAATATTTCACACCACTTACCAAAATAAGGTCAAAATGGAAACGACCTTAAAGAGATATTTTACAAGAAAATTAGAAGAATATGGAACATATTATTTATCAGATTTATGGATAGGTGAATAATTTATGAATAAATAAGAGATAAAGGGTAAGATTAGGTACAAAATGAATAATTTAAAATATATTAAATTGCTGGAAAGCAGAAAATTGGAAAATATTTTATATATAGTTTATCAGATAAAGGTCTCATATCTTAAAATATAAAAATAATTTTGTCATATCTATAAGAAGATAAATCATTTGCCAATTAATAAATGGTCAAAGGATATAAACTATAGTTTTCCAATGAAAAAATAAAAATAATTTATAGTCATATAAAGTGCTCTAAATCATTATTGATTAGAGAAATGCAAATTAAAAGAACCTTGAGATATCATTTTATACCTATTAGATTGGCTAAAATGATAGAAGGGGAAAGTGACAAATGTCTGAGAAGATATAGAAAAATTGAAAAACTAATTCATTGTTGGAATTGTGAACTGATCCAACCATTTTGGAGAGTAATCTGGAATTATACCTAAAGAGTTATTAAACTACCTATATCTTTTGTCCCAGGAAAAAACTATTAGGTCAATTTCCAAAGATGGTTAAGGAAAAAAGGAAAAGAATCTATATGTTCTAAAATGTTTATAGCAGCTCTCTTCCTGGTGGCAAAAAACTGCAAATTGTGTAGAGGCCCATTAACTGGGTAATGAAAGAACAAGTTGTAGCAGATGATTGTGACAGAATACTACTGTGCTATAAGAAATGATGAGCTGAATAATTAAAAAAAACACGGAAAGACTTGCATGAAATAATGAAGAGTGAAGTGAGCAGAACCAAGAGAACATTATATATAGCAACAGTAATCAAAGTAAACAGTTTTAGAAATGACTTTTATATTAAAAATACTTGAATTAACTAAAAAAATATAAAGACACTATTTGCAATCAGAGAAAGAACAAAAATATGTATGGTTTAATTTTACATATTTATATCTACATATATGTATATAAACATACACACATATATGTGTGTGTGTCTTCTGGTAGCCAACTCTAGGGTAGGGAGAAGGAAAGAAAAAAGAAACTTACATAATAATTTTGCAGTATTTTTGAAACAAAAAGCAAGTTGTATATAATATATATGCAGTTTTATGTATGTAGTTTATTGTATTGTGTAATGGAAATATTTGTTTTATTCTATAAATTAAAAAAAAAACCCAATACATGCTATAATAGAGAATATGCTTACTAGTAGGTTCTGTATGGGTGGAACATTTAATATTCTTTAAGAATCTTCCAAACATCATGTTTGTTTAATAATTGTCACTGTTTTTTATTGGTCACTTGGATAATTTCAGCACTACTTACAAACAAGTTGGTTATTTTAGTGGAAAGATTTCTCACACTATTATTCTACAACCATATGCCTAGACCCAACAAGCAAAGAATCAAATGAGTGAGTGTATAAACAATTAACAATGAATAAAAGAAATTAATAGATAAGTAAATATAAAAAATAAACTGAATGAAAGAGACAATTTGATGCAATGAAAAGAATATGGGTTGGGATCTTAGGCACATGATTAAAATGAGGAATTTAACAACTGAGTGGAGTGGTAGATAAAGTGCTAGGTCTGGAATCAAGAAGAATTGAGTTCAAATTCTGCCTTAGAAACTTACTGGTTATGTGACTAAGTCACTTTACCATTTTTTGACTCAGTTTTCCTACCTGAAAAAATGGGGATAAGAATAACACTTACTGGTTATGTGACTAAGTCACTTTACCATTTTTTGACTCAGTTTTCCTACCTGAAAAAATGGGGATAAGAATAACACCAACTTTCTAGGGTTATGGGGAATAGCAAATGAAGGGGAATGACCATTTACATGGGACCTCATATAGACAAAGCACTTTTACAAATTTTGTATTATTTGAATCCCACAAGGAGGTAGATGCCCCTATTATACCCATTTTACAGTTGAAAAAAACTATGCCAAATAGATATTAACTGACTTGCTGAGGGTTACCCACCTAGTAAATATCTGAAGTCAAATTTGAATTCTTAACTATAAATTTAGAACTCCATCCATCATGACATCTCTAAGGAGATAATATATGTTAAGTGCTTTGTAAACCTTAAATTTATTTATAAATATTAGCTATTTGTATTATTATTGTTTCTATTAACAGAAAAATTCCAATCTTTACATTGTAGAAAAGAAAAATTATCTTTTTGTTTTTTTAGGATAAAGAAAGAAATCTTGAGAAATGGGGTGGAAAGGACTTGAAACAGCAAAAAGTAGAGAAGGATCAGAAGCTTAGCTAATAAGGAAGTCAAAGCTACGAAGGCTTTGTCCCAGGGCAGACAATTTAGAGAGCTATGGTTCAGGATGTGCTATCCCATAGCTGCCCCTGCCTCCCTCACTCTCACCTCAAGCTTCTCCCCTACAAAGACCAATCTCCCATAGTGAAGGTTCAAACAACAGTATGCTTCCTTTCTTCTTAGTCCTCTTCCTTCGGTGGAATAGAAATAACAAAATATAGTTCTCCTTCTGCAGTCTGCTTCCCTCTCCTCCCTAAGGTACATGGCCTAGATAGAAACATTTTTCAGGGAGAAGGAGAAAAGCAGGATAGCTACTTTAAGCTAGTAGATTTTCACAATTAAGGACTTCTGCTAATAATAATTAACTAGTTGCTAATAGTTTTTTTTTTTTTTGCTCAGTTTTGTGCTTGATAAAAATTTGCTGCAGACTAGCAGCTGTGAAATAGCACATGGGATGATTTCTAAGCTCTAAAACTGCCCTGTCTATTAAGAGCTTCTATCTTTAGCCCACTGGCCAATGAATGGCTCTTAAAATCTGATTGAACTCACTCCAGAGAGCATCTGAGCCAAGCACCTTTTGCTTTCAAATGGTTAACATCATGAAGAAGCAAATAACTTATCAGAAGTATGCAATTTTCCTAAAGGGATTAAGTCAGGGTTCCTTCCCCAGAAAGTCAGCTCCAGCCACAATAGGTATCCTGTTTACTGTTCTCTAAATTATGTGGCTATAATGGGAAAGGTAAGAACAAAGCTCAGGGACCAAGCCCCAAACAGAGTAACTCACCCTGTATGTTTCATTTCCTGCTAAATCCTGTATGAACTTCAAAACCCTGTCTGGCATAAATCTCATAATTTTCCTCAAAGAGTATAGTTGTTTTTAAATAAGAAAAGTAAGAAAGTTTCCTGGAGAAGGCATAGACAAGCTAAAATGTAAGAGCTTTCTTATGATAACATCTTTGAGAGCTAGGTCACTAACTTCCTAAGTTGACCTCATGGTTCTTGACATGGGATAAGTCCCTAGATTTTCTGGCCCTGCAATTACTTTTTCTCCAAAATGAGTCAAGAAACAAAGGAAACTTGTTTAGTTATGGCTAGAAGCCTCCTGGCTTCCTTTCTTTCCTGTACTTCTAACACCGATGTCAAAATTACCAGGTAAGCAGCCCATACAGGGGCCATTAAATTCTGACACTTCCGTAACCCCATTCACTTCCCGGTGATCATTTCCAGTCAGTGAATGTTCTGCATGGTCAAATGAATCTGTGATTCATGTTTTCAGAGAATTTGAAATCATTATTTTGGAGTAATTGGACCTGAATCTCAGATACCAGAATGGTAATGCTTTAGCAATCAATCATCAATCAACTGGTATATATTGAGAACCTTCTATATGCTAGGTACTGGGCTAGATGATGGTTGTACAAAGACAATAGTAATTTTTTTTACTCATGAAATTCTATTCTCCTGAGGAATAGAATTTCATGAGTACAAGAATTACTATTGTAATTCCCTCGAGGAATTAATATGAATTTTCCAAATGAATTTTAGAGTCATAAGAACAGAAATTCCTTATTCTTGACAAATAAGAAAGCTAAAACCCTTGTCCAACATCATATAAAAAGTTACAGGATTTGAAAGGAAGTGTTAACTTGTCAGACTGGTATGTCATTTGTGAGAAGGCTAGACATTTCCAGTAGTCATAATACTCAATATCTCTCTGTTGAAATTTCAGGAACATGGGACAATTCACTGAATTAAATAAATACCATGGCCCAAGGTTGAACTGATCATTTATTACTTCTTCTTGTTGTCTCCTTCAACAAAATTTTAAAAATATATTCATTTTTAACATTATTTCCTTTTAAAATTTTGAATTAAAAATTCTTTTCCTTCCTGAATCACTGAGAAAGCAAGCAATATAAAATCAATATATATGTGAAATCAACATATTTCCATATTAGTCATGTCACACACACATACAATAAAAATGAGAAAATTCTATTTCAATTTGCAGAGTTCATTGTTTTCTCTCGGGAGAGGGGCATTTTTTTTTTTATCTTCAGTCTCTGGGAATTGTCTTAAATCATTGTATTTTTCAAATAGCCAAGTGTTTCATAGTAGATCATCATTTCAACAGTGCTATTACTGTCAAAAAGATCTCCTAATTCTACTCACTTCACTTTGTTTCAGTTCATATAATTTTTGTGTATTTTTCTGAAACCACCCAATTTGTCATTTCTTATATCATAGTAACAACTCCTCCATTATAATCATATGCTACAGCAATTCTTCAGATTTCAATTCTTTGCCATCCTAAGAAGAACTGCATAATTTGATACATATAGGTCCCTTTCCTTTTCTTTTGATCATCTTAGGGTATAAATTAGTTATGTTGCTAGATATACACAGCTTTCTAGTCCTTTGGGCATATTTCTAAATTGTTCTCTAGAATGTTTGCCCTAGTTCACATTTCCACCAACAGTTTGTTAGTGGGCCCCCCTATTCTCCCCCATTTCTGCTAGCAGTTGTCATTTCTGATCAGTGTGAGGTGGTACCTCAGAGCTGTTTTAATTGCTTTTTTTTTTTCTGATCAATGGCAGTTTAGGCATTTCCCCCCTCCCCACATATCTATAGCTAGCCTTCCTTTCTTCTGAAAACCACACCTTCATATTCTATGATCACTTATCAACTGGAGAATGGCTTTTTTTTCCTCTGAGGCAATTGGGGATAAGTGACTTTACCAGTGTCACACAACTAGGAAATATTCAGTTGTCTGAGGTCAGATTTGAACTCAGGTCCTCCTAATTTCAGGGCTGGTCCTGTATCCACTGTGCCATCTAGCTGGAATGGCTCTTTTTTAAAAAATAAATTTGACTCACTTTCCAATATACTTGAGAAATTGGATCTTTATGACTTTTATGTATGTTGTAATTTTTTTGATAATACTTCATTGCTTATGATACCTTTTAGTAAAATGTAGTTTCCCTGATTATCTCCTTTATGAGTTCTGTTTTTGCTTTTCTTTTGTCTGAAATCATGATTATTGTCCCTTTTTAAAATTTTTATTTCAAGCATAGTAGCATAGTAGATTCTGCTCCAGCCTTTGATTTTAACTCTGGCTTTTTGTTTGTTTTCAGTTTCAAGTGTGTTTATTATAAACACCATATTGTTGGATTGTGGGTTCTGTTATTTGCTTCCATTTTATAGAGGAGCTCATTCCATTTACATTAATAATTATAATTACTAATTGGGCTTTCCTTCCATCCTATTTTATTCTGTTTATCTTCCTCCCTTTTTATCCTATCCCTCCTAAAGTCTCTTTTGCTTCTGATCACTGACTCCCTTAATCTGTCCTTCCTATTATCATTTTCTTTCTTTCTTTCTTTCTTTCTTTCTTTCTTTCTTTCTTTCTTTCTTTCTTTCTTTCTTTCTTTCTTTCTTTCTTTCTTTCTTTCTTTCTTTCTTTTCATTGTTTTTCTCTTTCTTCTTTCCTTCTTAACATATAACTAGCTTACATTCATGACCTCCATTCATGTAGGCTCCTAACTGCTATAATATGACAAAATTCTTAAGAGTTGCATGTATCATCTTTCTTTATAGATATATAAACAGTTTGATTCTATTGAATCTTTTTATGATTACTCTTTCATGTTTACCTTTTTATGCTTTTTCTAAATCTTGTTTTTGAATATCAAAATTTTTATTCAGCTCTTTTCATAAGGAATGCTCAAAAGTACTCCATTGAATTAAATATCCATTTTTTATCCTGGTGGATTATACTCAGTTTTTCTGGTTGCAATCTTAGCTTTCTTGCTTTCTAGACTATCATATTCCAAAACCTCTATTTCTTTAACATGAAACCTGTGTGATTCTAACTGTCTCCATAATATTTGAATTGTTTTTTTTTTTTTTTCTGGCTGCTTACTCTGAAATTTAACTATAGCATTCTTGGGAGTTTTCATTTTGAAATCTTTCAGGTGGGTATTGGTGAATTCTTTTGATTTCCATTTGCCCCTCTGGACCTAAACTATGGGGACAGTTTTCCTTGATAATTTTTTTAATATGATGTCTAGCCTCTTTTTTGTTCATGACTTTCAGGTACTACAATAATTCTTCAGCAATTTTTTTGTGCCTAGTTTCCCAAGCTATAAATTTGCTTTTCATAATTTCCTTGTGTTACTGTAATTATTTTGCTCATTTTTTTCCTCTATAGCTCTTATCTCTAACTCTTCCAGGAATTCATGCTGACCTTGGTTCCATTTAGGGGTTTTGATTGTAGTTGTTTCCCCATTGTTGCCTTCTTCTGAGTTTATATCTTGGTCTTCCTTGACATTATTAGAGTTTTTTGTGGTCAAGTTCTTTTTTTTTTTCTTCTCTCACTTTCCCAGCTGATTTCTTAACTTTGACTTTTTGTTAAAGTTGGGCTCTGCTCACCTGAGTATGGGGAGATACAACTCCAAACTTTAGGCTTTTTTGTTTTGTTGTTTTCATATCTAGTTCTGGGCACCTGCAGATCTTCAGTGCTGTGATCTGGGAGAGGGGCAATCATTGCTTTCTTGATTTGTGCTCTGGTCTTTACCTAGGAATGGCTCCTGCTCCCTTGCCGCCACCAGAACCAGAACTCATCCTAGGTGTGGATCTGTGACTAGGTGTCTTGCTGTCCTGCAGGTACAAGTGCTAGTGTTCCTCTCTGCTGTGGAAATGTGACTCAGGGGCCTTCTCCCTTTGACTTTCCAAGCATTCCTCTCAGACCTGGAAATGCTATCCAGAACTACATCTCTAGGCTGAGTGTTTCTGAAATTGCTGGTGTTGCTGTTGCTGTCACAGCCACCTCCAATATCCATTGGTGGCCC
Source organism: Antechinus flavipes (assembly GCF_016432865.1). NCBI lineage: Eukaryota > Metazoa > Chordata > Mammalia > Dasyuromorphia > Dasyuridae > Antechinus > Antechinus flavipes. Next base: position 620,371,586 of record NC_067398.1, read on the forward strand.
TCCCCATCCTAATGTCACAGACTTTTCCTGCCTACCTCATCTTAGGCTGGCAAAATGCCTCACTTAGATCTTTTATTGTTTCTTCCATCCCAAAATTTGACTTGGGGAGTTCTTATAAAGTTGTTTGGAGGGGAACATTGGGAGAGTTTAGTAGAATTGCAGCTTATACTTTATCATTTTTAATTATAAATGATTCCTCAAGGATGCTAATTTTCATACATAGTTCTGCTGTGAGGTTGAAGCTGTAAAAAGCCAATGCTTTCAGGACATTGTTCCATGATAACTTTAAATAAGGATTTTTATTTTTTATTTTAGGGTCACTAGGAAAGGGGTGGGAGCTGTGGAAAATGTAGACACTCTGAAATGATCATTCATATTTGTATATCCCTGAAGTATATAATCACTCTCTTTAAAAATAACCCTGTGAGGTAGGTAGTAATCATTTCATGTTTCTATAGGCCTTTAAGGCTTAGGTAATTCTTTCTCATCAACAATTCCTGCAGCTAAATGGTAATAACTTGCATTTATATAGTACTTTAATGTTTTTATAGCATTTCCCTCACAACCAATTCAACAATGTTATTAACCCCATTTTGGAGATGGGAAATCGAGAGTGATTAAGTGATTTGTTCAAGGTCACATAGCAACTGAAAGCCAAATGTTAAGCTGAGATTGCCTGATGCCTTTGTGCAGTGAACTTTTCCTTTGCCTACTTTTTCCAAAGAAAGGTAAGGTGACTAATTCTTCTCAGTTCAGTGAGGAAATTGAAGGGACTATTCTGGATATGATTTGTAATAGCCAGGCTTGATCCTTCATGGTACAGTGAACCTCAAGCTTCCAGTAGTGAACAGAATTTAGGATTTGAGGTCAAGAAGACCTCAGTTAGAATCTAATCTGAGATACTGATTTTGTGACTCTTGGAGGCTCAGTAGATAAAGAGATGTGAATTCAAATCTGACCCTCAAATACTTACTAGCAGTGTGGCTAATCATTTAACCTCTGTCTGTTTCAGTTTCCTCACCTTTAAAATGGGAATAAAAATGGCACCTGATTCCCAGGTTTCTTTTGAGGATCAAATGAATTAATATTTGCAAAATATTTAACACAGTGCCTGCCATATAGTAGATGCTTAATAAATGCTTGCTTCTTTGGTCCTCTAAGTTTTGTTATCTGTAAATTAGGCTTAATAATTGCTGTATCATTTCAGTTTTTCTAAGAATTTCAAATGAATTAATGTGTAAAGCTCTTTGAAAATCTTAAAGTATGATACACATACAATCTATTATTATTCTTTTGTTTTTCAAATGCTTATATTCATAGATAAAATTATACTGTCTACATTGAGCTTTAGAAGTGGGGGAAGTTTCAATGAAATTTATAGTCATTCAAAAAAGATTTTTCTGACTATAAAATTAGAAAAAGAAAATAGATAACAGAAATATCTATATATATATATATTATAATTTATATACCATGAAGTTGGATAGTTGTTTTTTTTTTTTTTACTTAGTCCATTAGTATACATGGAATACACACATACACAGTTATGAAAATGGACATTTATAATGCATATTCATAGATACAATGGGGTACTACTATGAAATATATATACATATATGTGTGTATATAGTCATACATAATAAAAGAATATACACATTTGTATATATATGAATATATACCTACATACATATACATATTTGTACTTACATAGCTATTTATCCATCCATCCATCTCCTTTCTTTCTACCCCTCCCTTTTGCAAATTGGGAAATTACACAGCACTTTCAATAATTCCAAATCCCAAAGTTTTCCCTACTGTAAAAGTCCAACTTTTTACACACTATTGTTCTCCTTATATTGCTCTCTAGATGCGTAAAGGAAAAAAAAAAATCCCCTATCACATTTAATCAATTAGATGTGTAGTTGAATTAGCAAGGTCTTCTTTTAAAATGCAAATGCCTCTTGGGAAGAACAAGTGTAATGTATTATGAATGATTTTAATTAATCCTATCCTTATTTGATAGCATCAGGCTGATGAAATGGGAATTTTGATCAGAAAGGAGGATTTTTTTTTTTTAAAGAAGGAAAATTATTTTGAGATTGAAAAGATGGTCTTGAACATCAATGGCGGGGGCGGGGGGGAGGGTTCTAGGATAGCTACTGGATAAAGAAAAGGTATTGGGGAAGTCATCAAAGAAAAAAAACTTTCCATAATTTTACAGTTTTTTCTAAAGATGTTGTTATCTGTAATGGAGTAATGAAAAACTCTCATATGCTCTTATAGCACCTTGTAATCTTCCTATATAGCCATAGTTTTATAATTTTAGTTTTTTTTAGTATCTTAAGTTTCCTATTGAACTTCAGACTTTTTCTAAGTTTGTATTTCTTTTTTATACAGTTCCTGGCATATAGTGGATGTTCACTAAATGTTTTTTTTTTTTTATTAATTTTTTTAAATTAAAAAAAATCTTTCCTTTTCATTGACCACTATTGAAGGAAAAAAATAAAACAAAACAAACCCTTTAAAATACATAGTTAAGCATATCTCACACTGCCATATCTGAAAAAAAAGTCTTATTAATCTCAAATTGTCCATGTCTTAAAAAATAGGTTTTATTCTGCTTCTTGAATCCACCATTTCATTGTCAGTATGTGGTTAACATGATTCATTGGTAGTCTTCTGGAATTGTGGTTTGTCTTTTTTTGATCAGTTACTAAGCCTTTTAAAATTGTTTATCTTTATAATATTATTGTTGTAATCTAATGAATTATTCCCTTGGTTCTGTTCATTTCACTCTATTTCAATTTATACAAATCTTTTTTTAGTTTTTTTTTTTGAAACCGTTCCTTTCATCATTTCTTACATGATCACATTCCATTATATTCATATGCCAAAATTTATTCAGTCATCCTCCAGTTAGTGGAAATCCCTTAACTTTCCAGTTCTTTGCTGTTACAAAAAATGTTGTTATAAGTGCTTTGTACATATGGGTCTTTTTCCTCTTTCATTTCTTTTGCATGTAGACATAGTTGTGGTATCAAGAGTCAAAGGGTTTACACAGTTTAGTAACTTGTGATATAATTACAAATTGCTTTCCAGAATGAAACAAATGTTTGTTGATTGATTGGTTGATTAATTACATCTCCTTCTAAACTTCTCATACTGTTGGTCACACAGCAGCACTTAATATACATTTGTTGAATTCTTTTCTCATGTGGTATCAATGCCTAAACTAAGCTTTGCTAATTTTCCCAATTTAGAGAGATTTCTCTTGAAGAGTATTTGGCTTAATAAACACATATCAGCTATCCTTAGGAATTCCAAGGATTGTTATGTGAAAGAATAATGGTAGTTTTTTTTTTTAGCAGAGCCTTGGAAGATAGACTTAGTGGATGGAAGATGAAAAAAGAAAAATGTAGGATTAATGCTAGAAAAAACTTCCTGATAATAAGATCCATCCAAAAGAAAAAAATGTTTCCCTTAAAACATAATGGTTTCCCCATCATTTGGACCCCTTTGGTTAAAGCCTGTAAAATCATCTATTATATAGGTTATAGATGGGAATCTTGGTCAAGTGCTGATTAAACTAAATGGCCCTGGAGTTCCCTTTTACCTCGTATATTTTTAATTCAGCATTTTGGTAAAGATCCCTTACTCAAGGTTCCCATATTGTGCTTTGGTCCTGAAAGTCACAAAGTAGTGAATTGAGATGGCTTGGACATTTTCATCAATTTACAAAGAAGGGATAAGATCTGAACACAAACTCCTCTCTCCAACGGATTGGAGCTACCCTGCCTTTGGGAGTGAATTCTGTATGAGATTCTGGGCCCTCTGCAGTTCCAGACTCTCAAACAAAGATATCTTGTTACTCCTGTTCCCAACATGGATGTATAGAAGCTCTATTTATGACTTACATGTAAAGATCAAAGGGAAAGATGACTGTTTGGGGTGGGAGGGAGTGGCAGGGGAATGAAGCAAGCCAAGGGGGTATGACTTATACATTTAGTAAACTGTCTTCAGTTTTATACTTAACACTTTATCCTCATTACTGACAGTACATATAATTTTGCAATAAACTTGGAATTTGCTGAATGAGAAAATGAAGATTTATACAAAGTTAAATTGAACAAATGGTGAATAATTGATTTAACTGATCTGACAGCTCCCATTGTACTTGTAAATAATACATAAGGTTTTACTCAAACTGTAATTTAGCATTCTGGCCATCTAGACTCCTTGGAGTAGGCGACTGTAGAAACCCAATTCTTTTTTACTATTCCATCCAACAATCACTTTGCTGGTTTCTTAGTCTGTTCACCCAGTTCTATTTAGAAAGCGTCTATTTGAAGACATATTTTCCATTCATTTTCTTTAAAAGAGGTTTTTAAAATTCAATTATAACAGCAACAAAAATGAGAATAATGATAATGTCTAGAATTTAAATAGCATTTTAAATTTTCAAAGTACTTTACATGTCTTTGCATTTGAAAAAATTGTCTCTGTCAGTATAACAGGAAACTAGTTACTTGGTTTCTGGAGTTGATCTGATTCTCATCTCTACAAATCTATGTTGTATTTTTTTAAATTGTTTTTTGTTGTTGTCTCAAAATTCCATTGCGTGGTACTTGCTTATGTGAAATCACAGGAAAGATAAGTGACATTATGGAATATATCCATATAGATGGTATAGGTTGAGAATAGAAATAATTTCAAAAGTTGGATAAATTCATGGTAGGAAAAATAACATTTTGCTGTAAGACACTTGAATATTTCTGGAAGGCATCCTTAATTTGGGGCAGGAGAATTGGCCATGAAATTTTATCAGTATACGTAACTTCCCATGTGGGAAACACACATAAGCATCTTCCTTGAAACTTAGAGTCTTAGAAGAAATATTGAAAGTACAAATGATTTACCCATTGTCTTATAGCTACCATGAGCCAGATCAGGAATTGAACTCCATATTTCTTAATTCTAATGATAGTTTCATATTACAGAATGCTTCTGTTCTTAACAATTTAACTTAACATTTGTCCATTAGTACATCCTTTTGCAATGTACAAAGTACAACCATATCCATTGTCTTATCTGGTCCTTATAGCAACCATTTGAGTCAAACATGCTTCATTTCACAGACGAAGAAATAGAGGCCTGGGAAAGATACTTGATTTGCTCAAGGAACCACAACTAATAAATCGTGGAAATAAGACTCCAGTCCAAGTCTTCTGACATGTCGTTAAAGATTAAAAGGGATGAGTTCTATATATTATAGTAGTTCAGTTGTGTCTGACTCGTGATCTCATTTGGGGAGTTTCCTCAACAAAAATGATGGAGTGATTTGCCATTTCTTTCCCCAGCTCATTTTTGCAGATTAGGAAGTGAGGCAAAAACAGTTAAGTGACTTGCCCAATAAGTAATTAGCAAGTGTCTGAGAACAGATCTGAGCTCAGGAAGATGAGTCTTCTTGATTGTAAGCTCTTGTTCTATCTACTGTGCCCCATAGCTGTCCTAAGACCTATATATCAAAGTTATAAGTTAAAGATAGATAAACTCTTCCTGTGCAACAAGAGAACTGTTCGGTTCTGCACACATATATTGTATCTAGAGAATACTGTGACATATTTAACATGTATAGGATTGCTTGCCATCTGGAGGAGGGGGTGGAGGGAAGGAGGGGAAAAGTAGGAACAGAATTGAGTGCAAGGGATAATGTTGTAAAAAATTACCCAGGCATGGGTTCTATCAATAAAAAGTTATAATTATTTTTAAAAAATAAAAAAAATAAAAAATAGGATGAATAAGTGAAAAACATTTACTAAGTGAGAGTCATTGATGATATGGATTTGATCACAGTTCTGAGTAAGAGGTGAAAAAGATGGGGCAAGGGGAGGAGAGTGAATATATGGTGTGGTAGGGCATTCAATGGCTATGGGAAGTCTAGGTGGTGTAAAGAATTGAGTGTTGGATTTAGAGTCAGAAAGAGTTATATTCATGAGTTCAAATCTGGCTCATATACTAGCTGTATGACCCTGGGTAAGTCATTTAATCATATTTGCCTCAGTTTTCTCATCCATAAAATGAGCTGGAGAAGAAAATGGCAAACCATTCCAGTGTCTTTACCAAGAAAATTCCAAACTGGGTCACAAAGAGATGAACACGGCTAAAAATTATTGAACAGCAACAAGAACAAACTTGCAGTGGTTGAGTTGAAGGTAAGGTTCTTTAGTTTCAGGGACTGACTGGCATAGCTCTTCCCTAGCTTGCTTTCCAGGAATCTGGTTTGGAGAACAGATTGAAACTTTTTTGATAGGGCAGAGTGTGAAATATATGAAAGATACAAAGGACCATGAACACTGCAAAGAAGGAAGAATCATTTTTGGCCATTGGTACTATCTATAGTATCATGGATACTATACATATACATACACACACACACACACACACACACACACACACACACTATAATATCATGGAGTTGATGGTGACTGGGAAAGCTGAGTAATATACAATCATCTTTGTGGACTTCATAGCAGTTAGTCCAGTATCTTGTCCATAACAGAGACTCAGGTCCCTAAGATCATAAATTTAGACCTGGAAATGATGAAAGGTCATATAAGTCTAACCCATAATTTTATACATGAAAAACCTGAAGTCGAGAAAGACAAGATGACTTTTTAAAAATTAATTAATTTTTAATTTATGAAATAAAATAACCATTTCCTTAACATAGCATAATAAAAAGATGATTGTATATGAAACTGCAAATCTACTAAGCACAACTTGCTATTCCCTTCAAATATACAACAAAATTTTCATGTAATTTTTTTCTTCCCTCCCACACCCTATATATGATTATTATTAGATGTAAATAGATACATGTATGTATGCATACATATATATGTGTGAATGATATATGTACATGTATATATATATATATGAATTATTCTTTATATAATATACATATGCATGTGCATTCTATTTGTCAGCTTTTTCTCTGGTCACATATAACATCTTTCTAAACGTCTTTATAGACAAATTCAGTCTTAAAACAATATTGCTTTCACTGTATGCGATGTTTTGGGGTTCTGCTCATTTTGTTCTTCATTATTTCATTCAAATCTATCCATGTTTTTCTAAAACCATTGAGCTCATCCTTTCTTATAGTAATATTTCATCACAATCATATATCACAACTTGTTCAGTTATTCCCCAATTCATCTTCCATTTTCATTCAAAGTTATAATTGCTATTTGTGAAATTCTCACCATCATATTTTTTACTTTTATTTTCCTTCTCAACTTCTTTTTTTACTCTATTCCTTTTACTTTATCATCTCCTTTTACCTACTTATTCCTTTTTTCTTACCCTCTTCTCTCAAAATCTCTCCCTTATCTATTTAGTCCATCCTTAGTTTTAATCAAGATCGACTTCTAAAAGTCCCTCCTTCAGTCTACCCCCTCCCCCAATTTTCTCATCTCTCTAAAAGTTTGGAATACTTGTAATGATGACTTTTTCAAGGTTATAAAAACAGTAAGTAGCAGGGTTAGTATTTGAAATCCAAGTTCTGTGCTCTTGGCATTATTCCACATTGCCTCAATTTTGGGGGGATAGTTGAGTTGAATCAAATAAGTGTTTGCTTAATTGAAACCAGATTTTGTAGTTTAGATAATTAATTGAGATTATCTTTGTCATTTTGTTCTGCTTTGGTTTAGAATCACATCAACAGCTCCACTCAATTTTTTTCTATTCTCAAAAATTAGGAACTAAGGATATTTTTGAGAAATATCATTTGGAAAAGATTATTTTTAATAGATATTTTCCATATCTGAAAATGTAAGTTCTCTTCTTATCATTGACACATGCATGCATTCTTCTATTCCAGAGTTAGTCTACTCATAATTCTGATCAATTAATTGACTATCTGAAAATGTAGGCAGGACATTTGAAGAGCATGAGAGAAAAAGTTAGTGTATTTGAAGAAAATCTTGTTTGCAGGAAAACTAGAACCAATTGTGCATTTATCCAATAGAAGTAATCTTGAAAAGTTGTATCTATGTATGAGTTGTATCCAGTATTTCCAACTAATGGTTCTAATATGGGTTAAGATAAAGCAAGTTATCATTCATGTTTTGTATTGTATGTGATAATCTGGAAAACATCTAGGGGAAGGCAATCAGGATCCTAAAGGATTAGTTGACTCATGCCATACAAAGGTAGTTAAAAGAAATGGAAATGCCTGGAGAAGAGAATATTTGTAAAGACATGAAAATTGTCTTCAAGGGTTATTTCATATAAGAAATTTTGTTGTTGTCATTGCTCACTTGTTTCCAGAGCCTTTAATACCCCATTTGAGTTTTTTGGGTAAAGGTACTAGAACAGTTTTTCATTTCCTTTTCTAGATCATTTTACTGATGAAACTGAAGCTAACAGGATAAGTAATTTGCCTGGGGTTCACAGCTAGTAAGTGTCTGAGAGGCCAGATTTGAACTCAGGAAAATGAGTTTTCCTGACTCTAGGCCCAGTGCTCTACCCATTGCACCCTGGTTGCCTGAAGAAGGAATAGTTATGTTCTTTTTGATCTAAAAGATTAGGATTAGATCAATGGGTAGAAGCTGCAAAGTGGTGAATTTAGACTTGTTTTTGAAAGAAAAAAAGAAAAATGCTTTTTAACAATCAGAATTCTACAAAAGTAGAAGAGCTGTTTTCAGCATGCTCTTCTCCTTCATGAGAAATCAAGCATAATTTGGATGACTCATAAGAAATTTAATGGATTCCCCAATGCAAAAAATAAAGAAAGCCATGGGAAGTTAAAAACATAAAGCCCTGAGAGGGAAACTAAGACATCCTGTTATTGTGAAAGCAGTAGTCATGGCCCAAGGCCCCTTTTCTTTTTGATGAAAGTCTGAATATGAATTAGCTTTCAATTCTCTAGTTGTCTTGTTTCCCCCACCTACTAGGAAGCAGCACCAGTCTCCAGCCCTGGACCAGGGACCTTTCTCTCTCTTCCAATGCCTGCCCCTACTAGACACAGCTAAGAATGCTATAAAAACCCACTAGACTTTATTTGTATGAGAGAGGTTGCCTCATTCCCTTTGGGGTCCCCCTCATTCCCTTTGGGGGGGAATTGGGGATGCTCAACTCCACACATGATCCCAATAGGGTCTCATTCCATCTAAGATCCAGTGGATCTTTCCCCATCATTCTTATTATTAATTCTCCTTTGCATCATGAATATCTCTCCTCAATAAAGCTGAAGTATGCTTTGTTATAAGCTTCACATCTCCTGGTACTGGACTATTGATATTGACTCTATATTGATGGATCCCTGAAACTTGTATCATAAAGGTTTTTATTTAGACACAAGCTACACTAGAAGGTCACTAGACCTGTTAAGTGGCTATTTTGTGATGCTTGGATTTTATGATGTTTCTTTTGAATATCCTGCCTCCCAAATCCAAACATAAAGACTTTTTATGATTATATAAAGTATTATAGGTTAACTTAATAAACAATACAACTTCTTTACTTGTGGCTGGCTGGTTAGCTTGCTATTTAATTAGCCCCAAGACCAAAGATATTCATATCAACAAAGTTTCTTACAACTTTTCCAAGAATATGTTAGATATAGATTGTGCACATGGAAAACCAATTAATTTGTTGTGACTCTCTCTATCAGGCTTGATAGTTTCATAAAGATTTGGTAAAGTGAATGCAACAGTTGTGAATTACCTGGGATTTGCCTGTAGTTAATGCACAACTCTTCCCTCCCACTTTTTAAAATTTTATTTTTGGATTCAGAATTTTGAATCTGTGCTCTCAAAGAAGCAAATAATCTTGGAGCTGGAAGATATCTTAAAAGTCCTTTAATATGATCCCTTCATTTAACCGGTGAGGGACCTGAGCCCCAGAGATAAGGAGTAACTTGTCTGAGGTTGTATGAATGAGTGAGCAAATGACAAAGCCAAGGATTCTTTTCTTCCAAGAAATAGACCTCTTTCATGTCTGTCCTTTTGTCTTTCTAGGACTATTTTCTCTCTGTTCCTCCGAATTTGTTTCCTACCTCCCCTATTGTTTTGTTCCCCTTCCCCTTCCCCTTCTCCTTTTCCTTCCCAACTTCCTTCTCTCTCACTCTTTCTCCCCTCTTTCTCTTTTCATCTTCTCTTTCTCCTTTTCTCTCTTTTCCTCTTTTTTTCTTCCTCCCTCTCTCCTTATTCAGTCTCTTTCTGTCTCTGTATTACATTTCTCCTCCCTGATCTTTTCCCCTCCCTTCCTGTGTCCCTCTCTCCTTCCCTCTCCACCTCCCTCTTCCCTCCTTGCTTTCTCTCCCCCTTTCCTTCCACCTCTTTTTCTCCCCTCTTCCCCTCCCTCCCCTCTCCTTCTCTCTTCTCTCCTTTTCTGGCTTGCTTTTGTGTGAGAGAGAACTAGGTCACTGAGGAGCCCCACAGCTGAATTTATTTTGACCTGATCCTTGAAGCTCCCCTGACACTCTTCCTGACAATTTCTCGGATTAAACCAATGCAGAGTCCCTGATAGAGAATTTGTTCTGTTCCCCTAAAAGGGAGCTTTACTTATGGAATTTTAACAATTCTTAAAAATCTTTGCACCATCCTGATCCTGAAGAATATATGTAAGGTTTTCATAAAGGAAACTATCCAATTCATTTAAAATTAAGAGTATCTTTAATTGATTAGGCATTTGTTTGTGTCTTCCTTGGTGGAAAGTTCTAAGAAGAAAACAAATGGTACAAAGTTCACTGGCTCAAAAAAAAAAAGCCCCAACAAAACCTCCAAAATCAACCCACAACTTAATATTTTGTCTGGGATAGGGGGTAAAGCTCTGAATTTGAACTCAGAAAATGTGAATTACTGGTTCTGTGACTTTCTACCTAGGTATTTTGGGAACTTCATTTTCTCTTTCCAAGACTCATTTGGTAAAATGTGGATGATCATATTTGCAGTATTTAGCTCATAGGGTGTCTGTGAGGATAAAAAAAAATCATTATTATCACTTTAAAACTACTCAGGGACATTTTACAGATAAGGAAACTGAGGCTATAGAGATTAAGATCAAGATTCAGCTAAATCACACAGGCAGTAAATAGCAAAGCTGAGATTTGAACCTAGGGAACCTGATTCCAAATCCAGTGTTCTTTTTATCCCTCCAAGCAGTGTCTGCTATCATAACACACCTAGTAAAGTGTTTTGTAAACAGTAAAGCTCTCTATCACTATGAGTTATTATGATTCCAAAGTGTTTCTCAAGGCATAAGAGAGTTGGTTTATAGAGTCACAGGGTTGGAAGAGAGCTGTTCATTTTTCATATTCCAAGGCTGGCAAATAAAGGAATTAGTCAGGCTAGCATCAAGTCCCATCCATCTCGTAAGCATGTGAAAGACATTTGGAGTGTGAATGCTTTTCGGTCCTTAAGCGATTCAGGAATTAAAGGTAAATCTGGTGCCTGAAAGTGTTTGGGACTGGCTTTCAAGGCAAGGCTAAAGTATTTCCTGAGAGGGAAATTGGGGGTCATTAAAAGGTTACTGTTCTCCATAATGCCCCTTGATTGGTTGTTAGTGGTCAGCTTCCTCTGAAGTGACAATCAGTTAGGGGGACCATTGGCCTTTCACAGCAATTATCAATGGTCCGGCAATTTCCCTCAATTTTAATCAATTAGATTCTGAATGGCCTTTTCTTTGTTTCAGACAAAAGAAGCGAGTGTTTGGCCAGGGATGGACTGCTTCTCCCTGGCAGCTCCTGTTTTCTTGGGGATGCCCTTTGGAGACCTTGTCCACTTTCAGACAGCTCAGAAAGCACACATCCCCTTTCATTTAAAGTGGGATTCATTATGACTGACATTCCAGGACTGACCAATGTAATCAGCATTAAGTGATGGAGTGGGGGAGCACCATCAGGGATGGGGAGCTTCTGGTATGATCAGCTAAAGACTAAAAGATTAGGATTCTTCACTTTGAGGAAGGCAAAGGGATAGAACTAAAACTGAGCAAACAAGCAAGGGGATGGAAACAATCTCCATAGTATTATTCTCCAATTCTTGTATACCATAATCAAGGAGCATCCTTTGAATGCTTGTTGAAAGAAATAGACATTAATAAAAGGAATTCCTTTATGACACCATGGATGGATATTCTTTGGGATCTCATTAGCCTGAGGAGTAATCCAGATATAAACTAAATTTACTTCTGCAAAAATTAATAAGCCCCTTCTATGTGTGAGGTGTTGTAAGAAATACTGGTGATAGACAATAATCTAAATATTCCCTTCCCTCAAGGAGTTTATGTTCTAGTGTAATACTAACTAGCATAATGAATAAAATGCTGCTCCTCGAGTCAGGAAGAACAGAGTTCAAATCTAGTATCAGATATTTATTAGTTGTGTGATCCTGGACAAGTCAATCAAGTTCTGTTTGCCTCAGTTTCCTCATTTGTAAAAATGGAGAAGCAAATAGCACCTACATCTAAGTATTGTTGTGAGGTTCAAATGAGGTGTTTGTAAGGTGTTTAGCACAGTGCCTGCCATGTAGTAGGTACAATTTAAATGTTTACTATTTTAAGGGGAATGATTAACACTATACAAAGAATAACCAATAACAAAAAACATATATTAAGTACTAGGTAATATGTTAGGTGCTGGAGATAAAAAGAAAAAATAATATGGGAAAGTCCTTAGAGAAGTTTCATTCTTTGTAGATAAGTAAAGGCAAAGTGTTCCGGGGTAGGAATGGGGACTGGACCCATGATTTCATTAATATAGAGAACTCTTTGCTAATGAAACATATTCTACCAATATGAAATATCAAGGATGCATGAAATAAATTCAAAGTAATTTTTTAGGAACACTTAGGAGACATCTTTTGAAGAAGTTAAGGATTCTTGAAAAGTATGTAATTTACAAAATACAATTTGGGTAAGTTTGTAAATAATCTTCGTTTTTTAATTAAAAAAACAAACGAACGACTGAGGAACTCAGAGTGTATCCCTAATTTGACAATTCAGCAACAATTAATTAAATACTTGCTATGTTTATAGAATTTAGATTTGGAAGAAATTTTAAGCATCATCTAGTCTAACCTCCTCCTTTTATAGATGAGAAAAATGAAGCCCTGAGAGGCAAAACAACTTGCCTGAGATCATAGGAGTAAATAGTAGAATTATTTACTTGGACTCATGTCCATGTCTCCAAATATAGTTGTTGTTCGGTCATGTCCAACTGCTCTCAACTGCATTTAAGATTTTCTTGACAGAGAAATTGGAGTGATTTGGTGTTTTCTTCTGTATCTCATTTTATGGATAAGGAAACTAAGGCAAATAAGGTTAAATGACACCTAAAGTTATACAACTAGTAAGTATTTGAGGCTGTATTTGAACTCAGGAAGATGAGTCTTCCTCACTCCCAGCCCACTGCTCAATCCATTGTGCCAACTGCAATGCCAAATATAATTTTGGGTTTGTTTCTTCTCCTTCTTCTTCTTCTTCTTCTTCTTCTTCTTCTTCTTCTTCTTCTTCTTCTTCTTCTTCTTCTTCTTCTTCTTCTTCTTCTTCTTCTTCTTCTTCTTCTTCTTCTTCTTCTTCTTCTTCTTCTTCTTCTTCTTCTTCAACTAAACCAGTGATTTTATTTGTAGAGGAGACTCTCAGTGAAAAACTTCTACAATGCAGATCTACAACTTCTCTGAATTCTAAAATTTGCTTGGTTCACTGGGAGGTTATGAGATTATCATTCATTCAAGGTCACTCAATTAGTATTTGTCAGAGGTAGATCTTGGATCCAGGCCTTTTTGACCCTGATATTCACTCTCTATTCACTGTGCCATATTTTCAACTACAACAGAATGTAAAATGATAAATGAAATGAATTTCCCTTCACAAACTTATATTACAGTCAGAGACACAACACATATAAAGAATTTAAAAACAAAAATATGATAATGGACAAACTGTAAACAAAAGTTCCAAAGAAGAAAAGATAATTTGTGATGGCAGAAACTTCAAGGAAAAACAGATTTAAACCTGGAAGGATCGATATGATTTTTCCTCAGGCAGAGGGAATTCCAAGGTACCTATAAGGATCTATGTACCTATAGCCAGGGTAGACACTGGATGGAGATAAAAAGAAATTCAGCTGAAGTTAATTTTCCATAATTTATTTTTTGTCTTCACAAGCCATGCCAAAATAACTACATGGATTATAGAATCCTGGGGCTTAGTATGGGAAGAGATCTTAGAGATAGTCTAACCCAATCCACTCATTTAACAAATGAATAGATTGATACCTAGAGCAGTAAAGTGATTTACTCTAGATGACATTGATAGCAAAAAGCAGACAGGATTTCAAGCTTAGTCTTCAGACTCCAAATCCCTATAGACAGATCAGAGGAATGATGCAGGTTTGTTATATCTGGATTTCAGCAAAAGTCTCTTATGAACAAGATGCAAAAATGCCAGGTGGGTGATAGTATAGTTAGGAGAAACTAGATGAACAACTGTGCCCCATACCTGTTGAGTAATGGCTGAATTAAACTGGAGGGAAGTGTCATATGGCATGTCCTCGTGTTCTGTGCTTAGTACTGTCTTGTTCCATAATTTTATCCTTGACTTGAAAGAATATAGATACCATCTTTTCCTTATTTGAAGAGGTCCTGCAAACTGGGCAGGTGAGCAACAACATATGATGGAGGCACTAGGTACCATGTCTAATTCATCTTTATATTGACTTAGCATAGTATTTGCCAGAGAAGGTTCACTTACAGACTGAGATCCCAGGACCTCAAAGCTAGAAAGAATCTCAGCAGTCATAGAATGCAATTTTTCCCTGAATAAGAAATTTTTCCCTTTACAAGTTCTCCAGAAAATGGGCAGCCAGTGTTTAGCTGAAAGCTTCTAGCAAGATGGAAATCATTACCTCCTGAGATATCTCATTCCCTATTTTGACAGACTCAATTGTGAGGAAGTTTTTCTTTATATTCAGCTGAAATTTGACTCTCTGAAACTTCTATCCATTGTTAATAACAAAAATAATACTAATTCATATTGACATATCATTTAATGATCTTCAAAACATTTAGCTCAATTGAGTCTCACTACAACTCTGGAAGAGTGACACAATTATTATCTTCATTTTACAGATGAGGAAACTGAGTCAAGAACAAGTTAAGTGACTTGTCTAGGGTCACATAACTAGTAAGTATCTGATGCAGCTTTTATAGTTGGATAGTCCCAACTTTAAATCCTGTGTTCTATTCACCATATCTCCATTTTTCTACTGATATCCTCTGAAGCAAAATAGAAATCTGTTGTTCTCTCATAAAATAACCTTTTATATACTTGAATAGAAATAGCTTTTGTGCAATAGATAGTTTTTGAATTGCATATTGTTCAATGGACCATTCTATAGCATTTTCTTTGGAACTTTAATTATATTTGTCACTCTCTTCTTGTTATAGCTTACCTGTGTCTTTCCCAATTGTTAGGAGGCACCCACTATGCCTTGTGTGTAGAGAGCTAGACTTGAAGTCAGGAAAATCTGAGTTGGAATCCTGCTTTGGATACACTGGCTGTATGACCTTGGAAAAGTCATTTAGCCTTATTCATTGCTTTGCTCATCTGTAAAATGGAGATTATTATTTTATTTTTATTATTATTACTAATGCTACTTCTACTACTAATAATTGCTCTTCCCTTCAATTGATTCAAACCTAGACAGAGTTGTTGTGAGACTCAAATATATATAAAGCACTTTATAAAACATGACTGATTTTCTGTTGGCTATTATTTATCTCTCCATAATTAAATGCAACATTCCAATTGTTTTGACCAAGGCAGAGTATGGAAGGAGGGAATCATAGTTATCTTCCTCATTGTGCTGACTATATTACTCTTATTTTTGCACAATATCACATCAACTACTTTGGCTGCACTGTCACTATTTTGATTCACAGTGATACTAAAAGCCTCATTCATATTGTTTCTTGTTTAGCTTTAGAATCAGGAACATCTAAGTTCAAATCCTGACTCAGCTACTATCTTTATGATCTTGGGCCAGTCACTTAATTTCTTACTGTCTCAGTTTCTTCATCTGTAAAATGAGAATAATAATAATAGCACCTACCTGCTGTGGTTATTGTGGGGATCAAATGAGATAATATTTGTAAAATACTTTACAGAGCTTAAAGTGTTTTAAAATGGTATGATTTTATTGTTTTTGAATAAATGAAGTTGCATTTTTGAACTCAAGTGAATATCATATTTTATATTCAAATCTTCTAGATCTCTTTTTCCTTTTGCATACTGATGTTACTATTCCTGGTTTTTCCACCTATTTTAACTTTATGGAGATCTGTAAGCTTAACATGGCATAGAAAGAACCAGATGAGGAATCAGAAAAACCAGGTTAGAATCCTGACAATGCTGCTCATTTGTTGTGTAATTTGGAACTGATCTTTCACCGTTCTGAGCCTTATTTTCCTCCCCTATAAAATGGGAGTTTGTTCTCCACGATTCTTCTCCATGATCTTTCCATTTCTAAATATCATGACTCTACAATCTATCCATGCCTTCACTTAAGTCATTGAACAAATGATAATGAACAAAAGTCATGAACGGAAACAGAGACATTTCTCCAAAGCTCTCCTTCCAAACTGACATTAGTTCATTAGGATGACTCCAAATCCAAATATTCAGTCAGTTTTGAATCTATTTAAATCTAATAATGCTTAGGATGCACATTTCTACTTTATCCACAAATAATCCTATCCATAGGATAGTATGAGACTTGTCAAGAATCTTGCCTAAATCTACTCACCATATATCTACAGCAATATGATGCTTCACCAATCTTGTAGCACTATGGAAAAAAAGAAATAAAATAAGTTTGATACGACATATTCTTTATGAAGGTGTCATCTCTTAGAGATAATCATTTACTTTTCTAAATGTTCCAAAACTATCCTTCTGAATGGCACATTCAAGAATTTTGTTCAGTAATCAAAGTCAACTTAGTTGCCATACTGTTTATAGTTTCTGTACTGTTGCTTTTTTTCTGAGAAAATGAGTGCTGTGTTCAGTGCTAAGGCCCATCCCCCAAATCCTATAATAGTTCTATGATCCTAAAAAGAGCTCAGCAATAAACCCACCAGTTCTTTCTGTACTCTAAAGACAAAGCTTCTTAAACTGTGGGTTGCATAACAGAATGTGGAGATGATTAAATTATGTTTTATTATCAGTAAATGTTTTTATTTGTATAGTTATTTTATATACTTATATATCTGGAGTCATGTAAACATTTCTTGGACACAGGCTGGTCACAAGTGGAAAAAGTTTAAGAAGCCCTTCTCTAAGATATAGTTTAACTAAGTCAGTTGACTTGATTACATTGAGGACAGCAAAGTACTCTTTTATGCTCCTCTCACTTGTCTTTCATTTTAACTTCTTATCAACCACTTTTATCTTTTTCCCAATAAAAGAAGTCATATCTTTTATAAAAAAAAGAAAGAGGTGAACAACATTCTTTTTGACATTCATTATCATTATACAATCTACTTCCAGACAATGGTTCTATCTCTGATCCTCCTTGTTCAACCAATAAAACTAAATAAATTCTTTTTATTGTCCTTAGTTAATTCTTAATTTTAGGATTCTTCACTCTGTTCTTACTGTGCCATATTCTCTTTCTTATCCTCCATTACCTTTCCTTGTTTTTATTTTCTATATATGTCTTTTATAAGTTTATGGTTGTGAATTAATTTCCTTTTGCCTCCACATTGATGTTTTGAAGGTTTCCCTTTTATATTTAGTCTCTAGAATTTCATTCTTGAGAGTTTCCCTACTTCTTGAACTCATTTGTGCAGAATGCTTAGACCATGGGATTCTACTTGCCTCTAGATCTTTTGAAATCTTGTCTCCCCCAAACTTTGGGTACCCCAGACTATATATACCCTGTTTCCCCTAAATTCTGTCATAAATTCTAAGATGAAATGATCATCCCCAGAAGGTTTCCTATATTTCTATTTCAATTTCTCCTTTTTAGTAAGAATCAAGTTCAGAATGGCAGGTACCCTAGTTCCTTTTACCTTTAAAAGGATGATATTAACATAAAGGTAGACTGAAGATTGATAAATATGGAGCAGCTAGGTGAAGCAATGGATAGAGCACCAGCCCTGAAGTCAGGAGGACCGAGTTCAAATTTGGTTTCAGACACTTAACACGTCCTAGCTGTGGGACCCTGGGCAAGTCACTTAACCCCAATTTCCTCAGCCAAAAAAAAAATTAATAAACACATTTGCTTTTGGTAACGAATGTGAAAGAACTGAAGTTTTCCCTTTATTGCTGTCATATTCAATAAATACTTAGCAAAAATGTGTCATATTTATCAAAGAACCAGAGAAATGATGGAAGAGAGTTCAGCAATCATATTTAAAGAATAAATCTTCCCTATGATTTAAGAAACACATACTTATCTTTGCTTTGCTTTTTTGAAGATGTCAGGACTTTAGAGAAAGGCATGATGGTTTGTGCAGCATTCATCCCAATGCATCTTTATTTTGGGGCCTGAATTTTCTTCCCACCCAGAAAATTATTTTTCTTTCCCTTGATTACCTCTTATCACATTCTAAAAGATTCCAACTCAGATCTTCCAGATTCCAAGTCTATTGCTCTTTCCACTATATTATTTAGATGATCTTTTTTTATATTTGAGGAAAATAATAATAATTTGTTCAAGGACTTTAAATTATTAAATTGCAAACCAGGATTCCAAGTCCTTGTGTGGCTAGGCTATGGGTGGTACTTAAGTCTTTGACTAATGCAGACCTCTTACCAATATATCATAACTGTCTTTTTGGCTTGAATATTGATCCTGTTATATACTTTGGAGAAGTCATTTTACCTCTTGTATTTTATTTCTCAATAAAATGCTTGGAGTTGATGACCTGAAAGGTCCCCTTCAGTTTATGATATAGGATTGGTTTCAGGACTAGGAGTTCTCAATCTTTTTTTGTGTATTATGGAGCCCTTTGCTTCTCTAGTGACCCCTAAAGATTATCCTTGTCAGGTAATATTTTTAAATGCATATAGTAAAGTACCTGGGATGTCAAAGGGAATGAATTATATAGAAACACAATTATTTACAAAAAACTCCAAGTTTATGACCCTTAGGAATATGCCCATGGTCCAGGGTTAGTATTTGTATTCTAATCCTAACTGTGGAACTTACCATGTGACTGGACAAACTGCTTAATGTATATATGTATATGTATTATATGTATATATAAATATATATATTTATATATACATATATATACGTGTGTTTGTGTGTATAAACTAATTTTTTTACTTCAATCTCCTGATTTGGAAAATGAGATGAATTATCATTACTGTTTTGGAGTGATAATATTTCTCCTACCTAATTTGTAAAAGAATTGTGGAGAAAGTATTCCATATAATCCTTAAAGTACGAAAGAAATATCAGCTATTATTATTCAGTGAAAAGTGATTGCTCAAAAGAGGGTGAGGAGCCATTCTCTAGCATCTATTCATCAAAACTTAAAAGAAATTAATCTGGCAGAGTGTGCAGGATAAATTGGAGAAAGGAAAAGAATGATGGAGGAAAGACCTTTAATAATTTTGCTACAGAAATATGTCTCTGTCCTTTAAGCCATTTTTGATAGGGAATGGGGTGATAAAGATATGGTTTGGTACAATGTATAACGTTATATGTGGCATCAAGAAGACCTGGGTTTAAATCCTTACCCAAGTACTTATTATCTGTATGAATGTAATCAAGTCACCTGACCTACTTCAACCTTAATTTCATCCTCTGTAAAATAGAGAAAAGAGAAATGTGAGCTATTAGTCAAATGGCCAATTGAAAAATGAAAAATAATCTGTGAAAGCAAGTGTTAAGAGAGGTTAGAATGCAAGAAAAGACTCCGATTCTCTGCTTATTTTCCTTGCTTTTTCTTCCTTAGTGCCTTTGTCTGGGTTAGGCTACTTATTCTTGGGGGGGAAAAATTACCCACCCTAAATCCTGCCCTTTGCTCCTCCTGCTACCAACAACAACCTCTAAGTGCCTCCTTTGCCTATGGGTTATACACTCAGCTGATTGGCCGCCTCAAAGCTACAAAGCTTAGGTTTTGTTTTTCTAAATAACCAGTGCCCCCACACCTCTGTGGGCTAGGGGGAGAAGACTGGCGCCCGGAGCTGTGCAGGGAGCTCTTAAGTGGGATCAGCCCCCTTGCTTCCATTGTGTCATGGGGCTTAGATCTGGCCATAAGAAAATCCCTTTATCTCTAGCCTGTTTAGTTTTGTATTGTGTGTGTTGAAACTCTCTCATCTTTGCTCACATCCCATGGATCAGGTACAATTTCTTTAAAAATGTCCCCAAAAGAAAATTGATGGTATTTCCTACAGCCTGGAGGCTGTATTCCTCCCCTAAGTGAAACTCTCGCATCAATCAGCTGCCTGAAGCCAAGAAATGCCCTCCTCTCTTTTCAGGACCTCCTGGAAGCAATTTTTGAACTTTATGTTCTTTAAATCTTTTGGGACTTGAGAAAAAAAAAAGGATATGACTTTAAGCATTTTCTTAAGGTGGAAATGGGATAGAGCAGAAGTTATTAACCTTTTTTTTGTGCATCCTTGACCCTTTTGGTAGTCTAATGAAATCTATGCACTCCTCCAAATGATGGCTTTAATGTATAAAATAAACTAGATAGGATTACAAAGGAACCCAATTATATTAAAAGAGTTATCAAAAAAGTAAAAAAATAAACAGGTTGAAGCATGCCAACTTCTGGGGATATTTTAAAGTGAAAAGGTAGCTTATATTTGAGAATAGATGATAGCATTTTTTAGCTTAAAAGGACCCTAAAGAGCATAAATTCCAGTTAAAAGTCAAACAGGTAATGTGAGTTGCAGAATTAAATTATTCAGAGAACCATCCTTTTTGACTAGATATATTGGTCAAAGATATAATAGGGATATAAGAGAACCTTAGATTGAGCTTATAGTAATGGGACCTTTCCCCAAAAAAAAGTTGTTTAACCTCCACATTAAATGAATCAGTAGGATAGATAAATTAATCCTGGTGGAACTTTAAATTTTTTTGGGGGGGAGGGGATAGAGGAGAAATGAGATGGATAGCCAATAAAAATAGCTTGAAAATACAAATGAAAAATGAAAACCACAAACCAAACTGTGAAAGCTTGCATGTCCATGCAGTTAAATCCCACAGTTATTGTGTACAAAAAAGAAAAAGTCATAGCTACTTATCTATCTAAATCTTTCCTGAGATAGATAGTTGGGAGAATCTCATGAAAATGTTTTATTTAATTAGAACCAGATTCTAAACTTGATTTTTTTTTCTTTTGTAGGACATTATCATATTTCTGTGTTATTTTCCTTCATTCATCCATTCATCTATGTATTTATTTCATTCATTCATGTATTTATTTATTCATACATTCATTCATGTAGTTATTTATACATACATTCATTCACACATTCATTTGTTTATTCACTTAGTCACTGATTGATTGCAGGAAGAAGTACCATTCAGTAGAGAGAACAATAGTTTTCTCCAAAAAAGTTCAGATCCCAAATCTAGTATTTCCTGGCAATGTGGCCTTGGTCAATTCCCTTGAATTTCTAGGTTTTTTATTTTATTGTTTGTAAAAGAGTTATAGTAAAGGTCTTCAAGTTTCCTCCCAATCAAATGAGATAATAAAGTCCTTGGTACGTGTAGATGCTTAAAATGGTGATTCCTTATGCTTATTCCTTTCCCAACTATAAATTTGCATAAATTTATAACTTTTTCTTCTCCTTTACCTTTTATTCTGGTAGCCATCACACCTATAACATCTTTATAAAAATGATAGGGAATTGTAGAGTGAGGAATTGTTTTAAGAGTTCTTACTCAATTGAGTCTATTTCTCCTGTTTGATGAAATTCCATCATAAAGTTCACCTCTTCCAGAGATTTGTTTGATGTGGCCTGTTTATACCTTGTAAAGAATCTGGCCTTTTCAGACACTGAGTGTTCATTATAAATGAAGTGTTCATTTCTTTTTTAAGAGGTCTCAAAAAGTTCTTCAGTCAATCTGACAGTATACAGAAGGGCCAACCTTTGGATGGATGAAGAGCTAGCCATGCTCCTTGGGTCAATATGAAAATGAAGTAAGCTAACTTTCTCTAAAAAACATAATGTGTGGCAGCCAAGACAAAAAGTCAAGTAAGTAGGAAGAATTCATTATTGAGAGAAAATTGCTTTTTTTCTTTCCCCTTGGTTTCTGGAGTAAAGCAAAAGAGGAGACTACTCCTTTTGGGTATTAAAATGCTCTTTCTTTCCTTACTCCTCCACTACAGCCAGGAAATAATGCCCAAGAGTGGAGCTCAGAACAAGAGCAGAGTCCAACGAGTCTAATTGAATTGCAGAGAGAAGCCTCTGTGGAATTTAGCAAAACAACAAGCCCCACACAAATCAGATTGGCCAAAAAGAAAAATGGTCAAATTGACAAATGTTTTAGGAGCCGCAGGAGGACACTCTAATTGGAGCCATGAATTGACCCAATTATTCTTTAAAACAATTTAAAATTGCTCTCTAAGTCACTAAATTGTACATACCCTTTTCCATGGTAGCAAAAAATAGGACACAAAGAGGTCTTCCTTTTAAGTGGGGAATGACAGGACAAATGACAGAATGGAGAGGGAAAAAAAGTTCCTGTCCTCAAGAAGCTTACAACTGAATGGGGAATTTAGTGTGTAAATAAATATACAAGCCATGTATATACTAAAGAGGAAATTAACTGAGAGAAGGCACTGGAATTGAGAGATTGGGAAAGACTTTCTGTTAAAGATGGGATTTTAGTTGGGACTAAAAGAAACCAGAATTGTTTGACTATCTATGTGTTATTAGAAAGTCCTCTATTTGGAATTGGTATGGTGGTAAATTAATTGAAAGTGACTGATATAAATGAATAAAAGAAATTATATCAATTATCATTAAAATAAAATGAGGAGATTATTGTAGATTAAATCTATTGTCTCTTTTGTTTCTCACTAGTATAAAATACAAGGTAGTTTATCTTAGCCTACCAGCAGTTATCTTCTGGACATTATAGTTTATAGAAGTACAGTCCCCAAACTGTCACCTTTTTCTCATTTTTCTATGCTTCAATGCACTCATCTTGTTCATGTATTTGAGTACAATAAATAGATATTACTTAAACCTGTCATTAGCACTAAAAAGGGGCTGTTGGAAGTACTAAGGCAGTTTTAGTTACTATTCCCATAAATTCCTACCAAAGCCTTCATAGATTTGGGGCTGTAAAGCAAAAGAACAAATGTAAATGTTAAATTGTAGAACAAAAACTGATGAGATTAAATATGAAGAGAAGTACAAGAGCTAAAAATAGTGGGAAAATTTTGCAGCAACTTATTGGTCAGTCTCTTTACTTTTCTCCACTACAGTGAGATGAGAACAATATTTCTTCTCCACTCATATTGCCCTCCCCATACACACACATAAAGGAAAAGAGAACCAGAATTGAGAATAACACCTTCTCCTAAAACTTTGGTTTTCCTCAGACACTGCTAAGATCTCAAATTCATTCCTTTAGAGAGTTCCATATTCAGGATCCATTCAGAGTTTCTGTTTTAGTATCAAAAGACCAGTCTTATCAGAAACATGAATTGAATATCTAATTGGGTATTATTTTTGACTGCTCAACAAAGAGGTACAACAAAGAGTATATTTCCTAGAACTCTTGACTTAAAACAGCTGCTGTGCCCTTTGGGTAGAGGTGCTACTGGGGGTAGAAGAAGTTTGAGCTCACAGCCCTTTTGTAGATGCCATATTGTTTTTTTCCCCTTTTATGAATTGTTGTCTTATGAATATGCTATTTTCTTTCCAATTCCTTGTTAAAATTAAATAAAATAAACAGTCAGTAGCATGATAGTAAATGTTTAAGAACCAAATCTCTAAAAACAGATGCATATAAAGCACACTTTTAAATTTAATCTGCATTATTAACATTTTTATTACTTTATTAAATACAATAAAAAAGCTATAAATCAAGTCTTGATTTGTAGTATTTGATGATTTTCAAGATGAAAGTATTCTCTCTGAAAATTTAACAATTAATCTCAGTCTTTTTAAGTTGACTTCAGCACACCCCTAAGTAGTATTCAATTTTGCTTGTTTGCTTTTGTGAATAATTAATTCCATTATAGTGGGGTTACATGATTTCAACTCAATGAAACATGGCAGCTTCTAAATGAAATAGATTTGACCAATAGGTGGCAGCTCAGAACTAAAACCTCATCAGGAAATTCCACAAATTTACATACTCCATGACAATTGCTGCCAGAGGAAGGTAGAACTTTTTGTTGACTATGATAGAGTTATAGAGAGCAAAGCACTTACTCAGCCCTTACACTCATAATATTTGAGGAAGACCATCAGGATGAAAATGTGCTTCCTCACATTTTTTTCACACTGCAATCATAGTCCCTGTGCTTAGAGTATATTTGGAAAGACATAACAAAATACATGGTACACTAGAAAACCATCAGATGTTAAACATTATTTAGCATTGATTATTAATAGGATTTTAGAATATCAATAGAATTTTGTTGGGGGAATATGTCCAAAGTTTTGTAATTGATCCCATACCTGACAAAGAATCTACTTTATAGCTTCCTTAAAGTCATCATCCTGTCATAATTTGAGGACCTACAATGATAGATTTGAGGACCTACAATGATAGATTTATTGTGTGAAAAAGGTTCATGGAAATCACTGAGTTCAAATCTAATGACCACTATGAGTCAATGAGTACAAATGGAACCACCAGGAGGAACTTTGGTTACTTTAAAGATTATATGCAGTAAGAAACTGAAGAAGAATAGTAGACTTTAAAAGTCATTTCAACTGTAACTTCATTACCCTTTGCTCTTAGAATCGGGATTCTTAACCTAAAATCCAGTAACTTGTTTTTAAAATTATATTTCTATATAATTAGCATCATTTGTAGTCCTACATATTTTATATAATGCATTGAAAAACCTTATTTTTAAAAAAAGTTTTATTTTATTAAAAAAAACAGAATAAGAAAAAAGAAAAATAGAGAAGGAATACAAAACAAAAGAGAACATTATCATATGCCCAGCAGACCATCAGGGAGGATTGAAAATATATAACAACAAATTACCAGATCAAAAAAGTGTATATATTAGTAGAAGAAATTATATTCATGAATGTTCATTTTTTCCTTTGCTTCCTTGTAAATTGTTCTTTTGTTTTCTGCTGCACACCTTTTAAAAGTTATTCTTTTTTCTCCCTTTTATTTCCCCCAACTACTCCCAAGCACACTATAGGTAAAACAATATATTTATGTACACAGATATAGATACACACACACACACATACACACATACATTTTCCTATCCCTACTAACTCTATGCTTTAATTCTGCTCCTAACTTGCCTTGCTGTCACTTAACCTCCGCCCCCATGCATGAATCCCTCCCTTCTCACACCTTTTGCTTCCCAGTCTGCCCATACCTTCCCCCTTATTTTTTAAAAATAGATTTTGGAGGGTACTATACCTTTTATGGTATATATGTAATGTTGTCTATTTAACCCAGTCCTGATGTGAATAGATTTTTCACCTCCCTTCTCTAATGCCTCTGTGTCTATTTTTCCTCTGCACCTCGTTTGTATAAAATAATTACTATTTTTATTTCAACTCTGCCCCAATCTTTCTTTTGAATGTCCTATTGCTGATGTCAATCTTAAACATATGATATTCATTTCCCATGTAAAAAACAAACAAATAAAAAATTGCTTTTTTAAAGCAATTTGTCCACGTTAAATTCCTTGAATTGATCTTTGATATTGGCTCTTATATGCTAATTTTCATTTATTTATTTATTTTGCTGAGGAAATTGGGGTTAAATGACTAGCTCAGGATCACACAGCTAGGAAGTACTAAGTGTCTGAGATCAAATTTTAACTCAGGTCCTCCTGATTTCAGGGCATGTGCTCTATCCACTGTACCACCTAGCTGCCCCTATATATTAAATTTTCTGCAAGTTCCTGAAAATCTGCAAGGCCTAATTCTTTTGATTGTCAGTAGATATGATTCCAGGACCTTTAGTATTTTATTGTGGCTGCTGATAAGTCCTGTACAATTCTAATTTTAGCTCCAGGGTATTTGAATTTTTTTTTCTTGTTTCTTACAAAATTTCTCTTTGATCTGGGGGTTTCGAAATTTGGCAACTATGTTCCTATGTATTTGCCACATAGAATCTTATTGAGGTGGTAATCAGTGGATTTTTTTCTATTTCTACTCTCTCCCCTCTTGTTGTATCACTCTAGGACAATTTTCTTGGATTATTTCTTATATTATTGTATCAAGGTCCTTTTGTTTTTGGTGATGATTTTCAGACAGTCCAATTATTTTTACATTTTCTTTTCTTGATCTTTTCTCCGGATGTTTTTTTTTTTTTCTTTAAATATATAAGATGTTTCCCATTCTACTCTATTTTTTCATTCTTTATAATCTACTTTGTTATTTCTTGGTATCTGATAGCTTCATTAGCTTTCCTTTGCCCAATTCTAATTTTCAAAGAGTTATTTTCATCTTTGAGACTCTATATCTCTTTTTCTAGTTACTTAACTTTTTTTCTCATAATCTTGTTTTTGTTGGATGGTTTTTATTTTTTATTTTTTTTAGTTTTTCCTCAATGTATCTCATTTGATTTTTAAATTCTTTTTTTTTTTTTTTTTAATTTGGGCAGGGAGCTATTTCACATTACTCTTTTGGGGTAGAAGCTATTTTTACTTCAGTATCCTCCTCTGAAGGTGAACCATAGTCTTCCCTGTATGGTACCCCATGGTAGGGTTCTTTATTCTTTGCTGATTCATTTTTTTTTTTAAATAAGAGGTATTATGTAAACACCTCTGGTGCTGGGGTAGGAGAGATGCTGCCTCTGGCTTCACCTCCGCTTTACTTCTGATCAGGAAACCCCAAACTAAGAGCTCCCCACTCCTGAAAGCTCCTATAGCCAGCAGGGTTCCTGCCCCACTACCTCTGCACTCCAGGTGTGGCCGTTCCTTCTCACTCTTTTTCTCAGACCACGAATCCACAAATGATCCAACAGGTGAAAGTTTCTGTGGTTCCTGCAGAGGCTCCAGCCACAACCAACTGGCCCCAGGGCTCCCCATTTAGTGTTTCTGCCCAAGCTAACCTGGAGGTATTTGCACTTCACACAGGTTAATCTGGCCTGGGGTCTTTCTTTAGATGGTCTCTGGTTGTATCTGGAGGACCCCTGTTTTTTCCCGTGTCTTCTTAGTTTTTCACCAGTCTATATTCTCCCTGAGGTACAAATTTGATCTATCTGTAGGGGAAATCTGGAGAGCTTGAAATATACCAACCTACTCTGCCATCTTCCCAGAATCCTCCCCTCTGAAAAGCCTTATTCTTATAAGGAATCCATAAATTTCACAGACTGTCAAAGTTGTCCATAGCACAAAAAGAAATAGTTAAAAACCTCTGGGGGAGTGGGGGAGGAACCATGTGCTGTTTTCATCAAAACATTAGTCAAAAGCAGAGATTCTGGAAGAGAAAGTCAGATGTGAGAATTTCACAGATTGTAAAAATGATGTTTTCTGAAAAAAAGGAGTGAATTTCTAGACCACAGCTTAAAATTTAAGAATAGCATGTTCTTGGGTAGGGATGGAGTGTTCCTAATGAAGGTTGATAAAATATATATTTGTATAAAATCTTAAAAATATGATTAAGAGAACTTTAAATTTATTTCAATTAAAACAAGCTCTTATCCATTTAATGACCGTGTATTCTAGGAATACATCTAAATAAATATATAAATACATCTAAATAAATAAATAAATTTTTTTTTAAAATTTTAGATGCTAGAGCTACAGAGATAAAAGTGTAATGATCTTTGCCTTCAAAAGGCTTATATTTCAACTATGAAGGAAAAAGCACATTACTAAAGTTGACAAAATCTTCCTCTTCCCCTGCTTTCACCTATCAGTAGTTCAATCACTAATAATGGCCACAATGGCCCTGGGGACCAATCCCAGTCCTGTCAAATAGTGACCCACAGGTGAGCCAGGTATACCTATTGCCCATTATATATATTTATTCACTACTACAACACAGATGTGCATATTATGAATTGTATTATGCATTTCTCTCTCCGTGTAATCTATACACATATATAATGCAAAAATAATTTCATCTTCTGGGGAGAATACTAACAATGGGGTGGGGAGGGCTTGGGAAGGGCATTCTGTGTGATAAGGATAAGATTTGAGCTAAGGCTAAAGACAGATAGGGATTCCAAAAGGGGGAGGTCAGGAGGATGAGCATTCCAGTCACTTGTGCAAAGGCATGGAGGTAGGAGATAGAATGTCATTTATAGGCAGTAGTAAGTAGACAAGTTTGTCTGGAATGCAGGGTATGTGAGGGCAAGATGTGACACCAGTCTAGAAAAGAAAATAGTTCAGGGCCACATCGGGCAGGACTTAGTGCTAAATAAAGGAGATAGCATTTTTATCTTATACATAGATGAGAAAGGAAAAGGATGGGAAACACAACCTATATATATAAACTAGATGTCCTATAAAATGGCTACTATAACATAGGAAGAAGAATAGTAGAAAAGCCATATAAGTCAGAGCAGATAAATCCAAAGAAAGGATCAACAGAAGTCATGACTATATTGGCTTAAACGGGAGGTAACATAACAAAGGGGATAAGGTACTACATTTGGAATCAGTAATCCTACCTCCAAAACTTTCTAGCTTTATGTCATTTAACCTTTTAGAAGCTCAATAATTTTATCTGCAAATTGATGATAATACTTAAAAGAGATAAATGAAGATATAACTGGAATGCACCAAATTAATTGTTTGATGATGATGAAAAAGATCACATCTATGTACAAATACATATAATATATAATAAGCAAGATCTGACTTACATGAACTGATGCTAAGTAAAATGAGCAGAACCAGGAGATCATTGTATACTTAAACAACGATACTGTATGAGGATGTATTCTCATGCGCATGGCTTTCTTCAACATTGAGAAGATCCAGTTCAGTTCCAGTCCAACAGATCCAGAACAGAACCAGCTACACCCAGAGAAAGAACACTGGGAAATGAGTGTGAACCACAAGTTAGTATTTCAACTCTTTCTATTATTGTCTGCTTGCTTTTTTGTTTTTCTTCCCAGGTTATTTTTATCTTTTTTCTAAATCCGACTTTTCTTGTGTAGCAAGATAACTGTATAAATATGTACATATATATATATATATATATATTGCATTTAACATATACTTTAACATATTCAACTACCTGCCATCTAGGGGAGGGAGCAGGAAGAAGGAGAGGAAAAGTTGGAACAGAAGGTTCTGCAAGGGTCAATGCTGAAAAATTACCCACGCATATGTTTTGTCAATAAGAAGTTATAATAAAAATAAATAAATTAAAAAATAAGCAAGAACTGGAGATTATGATATAAAGAAGACACTAAGACCTTATAAGTATTACTGAGATTTTTTTTTGGGGGGGCACATTGGGTGTTAGAGGATACAGCTCATTACTGAAATATAGTTCCAAAAAGTTCTGCTTTATTCAAAAAGAATCATATAGATAAAAGTGGAGTGCATTGAGTAACATAGACATCAAGAAAGTACATTAATATGAGGAAATTCGGAAAGGATAGTGTAGAGCAAGTGAGTGAAAAATCAATGAAAGCAGGAGACTCATATTGTTGTGGAATTACCTGGGCAGAAGGATGGAATAGATGAACAGTTTAGAGAATAGATCATAGTTCTGGCATAGAGTAGTTATGGGGTAAGGAGAAGGAATGAAATTATATGGGGATCTATTTCCCCCCTTTTTTTTTTTTTTTTTTTGCCAAGTGTAATGCAGTTAATAAATTCTCAACTTCTTTCAATAATTATTCTATCATTCAAAAAGTGAAACTAGGGGGAACTACTATTTCAGCCCAACAAGGAAGAAGTGATTAAGAAACTAGAAATGATGGGAACTTTAGAGATGGGAAATAACTTTATTTTATAATCCATGGTAGAAAAGGAAAGAAAAGTCAGGAATAATTTAACACATTCTATATTTTAGGTGAGCAGTTTCAAAAGAATTCAGAGAAAGCATGGAGAGGCCTATTTGAGGTAAAATTCTACACAGAAAGCCATCCTAGGAAAAGTTATTAAAAACAGAATTCTGAAGAGTGAGAAATGATTCTTACTGTGAGGGAAAAGGGGGAATTTTTAAAAAGAATATTTCTAATATTCTCAGTATATACCTCAACTTGGCTTTTTATAAGAATGAAGCAAAAATACGTTAGAGAGCATCTAAAATAGTGTTAACAGGGAAAAAGCACAAAAAGACTTTTTAAAGAAAGCTAAGGACAATATTATCTAAAAAGAAATCTGGTGTTAACAGGCTGAAGCAGAAAACAAACAAAAGGAACTTTGAAAGAAACCCAGAGTAAAAGATACCCTTAGGTAAAGGTAAAGTGCAAAACAAAGATGAACTGATCACAGAAAAAGAGAAAGGGAAAACTGGTGAACAACTCTTGTGCTTCACTAGTGCCTCTTCTTACAGAACCAGGGAAATGAGTGGAAGAAAAACAGTGCATTTGAAAGACCCATTGGGATGAATTTTGAGTAGACATGAATAAGGGTAGACAGTCTTTGATGGGCTACAATCTAAATTGGGGCAGAAAACACAGGCAGTGATGAGTTTATATATTCATTTGAGTAGATTGACAAAGTAAGAATTGTAATATGAGATATGGAAATCATTAATCAAGACAGATAGATTGATAATAAATGTATGATGGAAAGAAGACAGAGCCATTCAAAATTTGTTGTGCTTCTCTTTTGCATTGCCAAGAACAATGATCTTTGAACTAAAATAGATGGAGCAAAAATACTTAATGAGGAAATAATAACAAGATGAATGAGGAGATAGGAAGAGCATACCTGGCTGCACCTGGTTCTTTCAAGTTCCTAGACATAGACAAACCACAATCAGGATACTGAACTAATAACATTTGGAAAGGATTGGTGATCTACATCAAATGATTATTTTTTAAATCATAGAGATTGAAAGACTGGAGAAAAGCAAGTGTCCTACTTCAAGAAAGAGAGAGCGGGAGAGACGATAGAAAAAGAGAGAGAAAGACAGACAGACAGAGACAGAGACAGAGACACACATAGAAGAAGAAGAAAGAGAGAAGGAGACAGAGAAAGAGAGAAGATACAGAGAGAAGAAGAAACAGCAGAAGAAAAATAAAAGTAAGGAGATACACACAGAGACAGAGATAGAGAGATGGAGAGAGAAAAATCTTTGAAATGGTAGGCCAGCAATTTTCTTTTTTAACCTGTCAAAATACTGGAACACACTGTTAAAAGAATAGTTACTCAAGGTACAAAAAAGGAAGGAGTAGTGACTAAGGCTAATATGACTTTTTCAAGAAAAGATGATTTCTTTTTATAGAGAGTTACTAGGATAGAGCATGAGGAGAATTCTGCAAGCATAGTTTACACAGATTTTTGGCAAAATATTTGGCAAAAAACCTAAACTGAATCAAATCAAAACAAAACAAAAACAAATAGGCAAACAAGCAAAAACCTTCTCACCCTATCCTTGTAGATCAGATTCTCAAAGTGTAGCCCAAGGATTCCAGGGAATCCTCAGGAGACTTTTAAGAAATCTTTAAGGTCAAAACTACTTTTGAAATATAAGAAATTTTAATTTTTTATTAGGTAACTATCAATGGATTTATAAAACAATCTATCAATGAACAAAAAAAAACTTTTTGGCATCCTGAGATTAAAAAGTTTGAGAGCCTCTGGACTATTATGTGAATCCAGAATACAAAGAACAATAATCACTAACATTTATGAAGGATTTTAAAGTTTACAGAATACTTTTTACATATTATCTTATTTGATTCTCACAATAACCCTGAAAGGAAGATGATATTTTTCTTCTTTTTTGATGAGAAAACTGAGACTAGAAGCTTAAATGCTTTTCCCAGGGTCACATATCTTGTAAGTACATTGGGCACAATTTGAACTCAGGCAGTCTGCTCCAACCCCATTCCATAGCTCTATACAAAGTACCAGCTAACTACTTTCAGATCTGATTCAATAACTAAATTCAAACGGTAGTGAGTTAATAACAACATAAATAGAGATTTCTAATGAAGGGCCCCAGGGATTTGCTTTTGACCTATTCTGTATAACATTTTGTCAGTAACCTGGATGAAAAGATCCATGATAATATCAAATCACAGTTACAAAGCTGAGAGGGATAGCTAATTGATGAAATGACAAAGTCAGAATTCAAGAAGAGCTCTAAAATATGGAATGGAATTACAAAATCTAATGAAATTTAATGGGCCCCCAAAATATATTTCGTGATTAAGAGATGTGGCAGGCATAAGTCAACATTTGAGACAAAGATTTTGGAGTCTTAATGGACTTTAGATCTAAAAGGGCAAAGGTGAAATAAACAGCTAATGTAATCAAAGGTTCTTAGATATAGAGGCTGAAGAGATTTTAGAAATCAGATGATGCAGTCTGAAGAAACCGAGATCCAGAGAAGTTAAATGTTTTGTCAAGAACACACAGTAAATATACCTCAAAAGCAGAGTTTAAACACAACCCTTTTGAAGGTTATGTGTGAGCCTGGGCAAGTCTCTTAACCCTGTTTGCAGCAGTTTCATCATCTGTGAAATGAGCTGGTAAAGGAAATGAACTATTCCAATATCTTTGCCAAGAAAACACCTAAAAGGAGTCATGAAAAGTCAAATACAAGAGAAATGACTGAATAACAGCATTTGAGACATTCTGCTTTTTCCACTGAATCAAGTTGTCTCCTAGGACTGGAAGGGCATCCTGGGGACTGAGTGAGTTGAGACAGAAAGAAACTGATTTTGAATCCCAAGTTCTGAGTTTTAATTAAATTAAATTAATGTGTATTAACATGTGTTGTGCATAGAGTCCCATTTTTGAGAATGGGGAAAAAACAAAATTTAGATAATAAAAGCTGACATTTATATATATGTAACTTTCAGATTTGCAAAAGATATTATTATGTAGATCTCCTCAGATCCACACCAATGCATTGAGGTAGATATTGTCAGTATTATTCTTACTTTACAGATGAGGAAATCAAGGCTCCAAGGAATAAAACATGACTTGCCCACAATCACATAGGAAGTGTCAGAGATAACCCAGTTTTTTCTGACTCTGAGACTAGCACTCTATCCATTAAGCTAGCCTCACTTTATTTTAAAATATGGCAAGGATACATATGTAAGAAAATACCCAAGTAGCCATAAGACACACTATTACAATATTGACGTGTAAGCTCTTTGAGCACAGTGATGGGTTTTGTTTTTAGACAAATTCTTGTTTTAATGTAAAGAGAAATAATTGTGAAGATCTGTAGAACTCTAATTAATATGATGACTAACCATAATTCTAGAACATGCATGTTGAAGTGTGTTACACTTCCTGAGAAAGAAAGGAGAGACTCAATACACAAAATAGGATACATGTTTGGGTTTGGCCAATGAGATGATTAGTTTTGTTTAACTCTTTTCTTTTTCTTTCTTTTTCTTTAATTTTTTACTAATGTAGAGGAAGGAAGGAGAGAAAATAATTTTTAGTAACAGAAAAAAATCAAATTTAAAAATTCACATTGTGTGACATTGTATGTGTGTATTAGAGAGGCACAAAAATCATGCTCTGTAAACTCCCAAGTGAGCCTCCACTTTTTTTTTTTATTAACAAGTCCATTTTTCTGAGCTTTAGTTTCCTCATCTGTAAAACAGAGATAATAACCCTTTCTACTACCTATCTCCCAAGCTTGATGTGAGAAGGGCACTCTGGAGACCTTTAAGACACTAAAGGAAATGTCGGATATCACTTTGACTAGGGGTCTCCCTTAGGCCAATCCCATGCAGTTCTTTGGGGTTACCCTTAGGGGAAAGCATCCTTGGAGAAGTGAGTGAGTTACTTCCCCTCTGCAGTAATGTGGCTTTCCACTGGAAGTTGGACATTGTTTCTTGACATCCCTACAGCTATTTTCAACCCCTCGCCTGCATCCTGTCAACCAGGCTTCCTTCCCTTGCCTGATACTGGGGTGAAACACAAGCAGATGCAGACTGCAAATGACTTTCATCATAGCATGATGGATTGATGAGCTGGTCATGGGACAAGACTGATGACAGTCACCATTTCCTAGGGAGACTGTCCCAGATGTGGAATAGGTTTCATTCACTCTATTTACTCTTTTTTTTTTTTCTTTCCCCATTCAGAGAGGGCAACTGAAGACCTTTCCCTGCGCCAGACTGGACCAACATTTATGTGCTGTCCGACTTCCTTTTCCCTTTCTCCTTATCGCTTTCCCTGTAAAGTGTGCCTGGATGCATTACAGAGGGGAAAGTATAAACAGTGTTGGGGTGGTGCTCTATTTCAGTCCAGCTGAGTCCTACATCCTGTCCCTGTTTTAAAAAATTGGGGAAGGGAG
The DNA here is from genome assembly GCF_016432865.1 of Antechinus flavipes. Classification (NCBI taxonomy): domain Eukaryota; kingdom Metazoa; phylum Chordata; class Mammalia; order Dasyuromorphia; family Dasyuridae; genus Antechinus; species Antechinus flavipes. The sequence continues at coordinate 620,406,188 of NC_067398.1, forward strand.
TTGGAAGGGAGGGACTAAGAAGACTATAGACCTTTTGTTAACTTCTTTTGGCTCACAGATGAACTCAAGATGACTTTCAGATGACCACAGGACTATCTTTAGTGCTTAATATAATGTCTCGTGTATAATAGATGCTCAATAAATGCTAGTTGAATAACTGATCTTTCTACCACCTTTTAAATTGGATATCAAATTGTGTCTCTGGATTTTATTTTTTATTCATGGGGTGATCCTTCCAATTCCAAGACTTAAAAGTTTCTAAGCTATTTGTACCATCAGAAACCTTCCCACACAACTTTTTTTATGTCCATCCACAAGTTGAATTTTTTACATTTCTCAGAATTCTAGAAATATTTATTAAGTACTTCCTCATGGTATGGTAATAATCCTTGATTATATATCAAGGCAACACAGGTTCTGGAAGGTTTTGTAAACTGGAAGGAACTTCAAATATGAGGCCCAAGGGTGGCAGTGTGGTTATAGAGTAATGAAATTGGACTTAGGAAAACCAGGATGGAAGTCTCTTCTGAGACACTAGCTGTGTGAACTGGACAAATCATTTATCCTCTCTGGATTCAGTTCCTCATCTACAAAATGAGTCACTTAGATTAGATGACCTTTGAATTTCCCTTCTAATTCTAAATCTAGGGTTCTATGACTATTGGCCTGACATCTGAGGACCAATATAAATTCTCAATAGTTTCTTATCCAATTGAACAGTAAGTGATACATTTTTTGGCTGTGGCAATTCTTGAAAATAGATTGTTAAGCACAGAAGAATTACAATTTATGCTTATAGAGAAGCAAAGGAATAAATTATTTTAGTTGAATAAGCAGCTGAGACATTTAGAAATATCACTGAACTTTGAAATACCTTGAGGTGCTCATGGCAAAATATGAAGATTACTGGATTTGGAGTTATAATTTTTAGGTCAGTCAGTCAATTAAGATTCATTAAGCACCTATTATATGCCAGGTACTGTGTTAAGCTGTGGGGATACAGAGAAAGACAAACAAATGAACAAAAAAATCAACTCAAGAATAACAAAAATAAACATCAGTCCCTGATCTTGAGGAGCTCATCCTAAGGTAGGGGAAAATGCATAAACAACTATATCCAAAAAAGGTATGTGATAAATTGTGGGGAAGTAATCTCAGAATGAAAGAACTTTTCTTATAGAGGGCCAGCAATGGCTTTTAATTGACGTATATGACTTTAGCTAAAGCTTTCTAAGACTGAAGGAAACAAAAGGCAGAGAATTATGGGGAAAGCTAGTGAGAATGTCCAAAGTTGGTAGAAAGGAGTTTCTTATGTGAGAAATAACAAGGCCAGTGTCTATTGGAATAAAGGATAGTAAACTGTAAGGAGACTGGAAAGGAAGAAAAGCTTTAGGCTACAAAAAAGGCTTTAAAAGCTAAGCAGAGGATTTTGGAGATAATAGGAAGGCACTGGAGTTTATTGAATGGTGGGGGAGTAATAAGGTCAGATCTTCATTTAAAGGAGATCACTGGAGTATGAATTGGAACAAGACTTGAAGCAAGGAGACCAACCAAAAAGATGTTGGAATAGTCCAGTTATAAGGCGATGAAGACCTTCATCTAAGGGGAGGCAGTTTTAGGGAAAGAAGCAGGCATAGATGAGAGAAAGAGAAGGTGGAAATGAGATGACTTGACATCACTTTCTATATGAAACCTTTTCTAATCCCAAAGTTCATTTCTTCCCCTAACTAGCTGATATTCACATTGTATATACTTACAGATGTGCATGGTGTCTTCCTCATTAAAATATAAGCTCTTTAAAGTCAAGGACTATTTCATTATTCTAATTGTATCCTCAGAGCTCATCATAATGATTAGCACATAGTAAGTGCTTGTTAAATGCGGGTTGATTGATTTTTTTTTTTTTAGTCCTGTTCTATCTTCTGTGAATGTATGTTTTTCCAGAACAGTGATTTCATTATTATGGGGGACCCATGAGGGGAGGCCATATACCAAGAGTTTTTAATCTCTATGGATAAATTTCAGGGAGTGTGAGAACTTGGATGGTTAAAGTAAAAAATAAAATTAAAAAGGCACTTTTTTTTCATTAATATCTCACTGAAAGTTAACATTTCATTCAATTATGAATTTACATAACAGACATTATTCTTGAAAGGGGACAAAGGATCCATGATACAAGAGTCCTTGCCCTACACCCAACTGGATAATCAAAAATTCTACACTTTGCAGTCTTTGAGGGTCACCTGTGGGCACTGAGAAATTTAGTGATTTGACTTTCCTTAAACATATTGTATCTCTCTTTGTTGACAAGAAAACCTTCAGGAATATATTTCTTCTCTGTTTTCTGGTGACCCATGAGATGAGCTAACCCTGCTCCTCTGTTGAGAAAAGGAACAGGAAATAGTCTCTTCTGGTTCTGTCTCAGAGACTAAATGGTCTCATGTCACAACATGACCCAGGACTAGTTGTAATTAAATTGTAATCTAATTCCATCCTCCTCGAAAGAACTCATAGACATCTGCATCTCTAGAGTTATTGTTAAAAATTGTAGCCTTAATTTATAGGAGCCATTTTTGATAGATTTGTGTATTTGTCCTGAACTAGAAATTTCTGCTACACTTGATACATGAGCAATTGAGACAATCAATCTATCACCCATCACTTATCAAGCATCTATTAGGAGCTAGACATTATAATTAGCATTTAGATATTTAATGTGCATACATATAAAATATTTTTGCATATTTATTCATATACATATCTGTAGGTACATGCAAAAATGCATATACACATGTGGGTGTGTATATGTATATAATCATATACAAAATATGCACAAAGTGGCTAGGCTGGGGCACTGTGACCTGGAGAAGGGTAAAAAAGTCTCCTGTAGTAGGGAATGCTTAAATCAAAACTCAGGGAAAGGTAAGTCTTTCTTTCTTTCTTCCTTCCTTCCTTCCTTCCTTCCTTCCTTCCTTCCTTCCTTCCTTCCTTCCTTTCTTCCTTTCTTTCTTCCTTCCTTCCTTCCTTCCTTCCTTCCTTCCTTCCTTCCTTCCTTCTTTCTTTTTCTTTCTTTCTTTTCTTTCTTTCTTTTTCTTTCTTTCTTTCTTTCTTTCTTTCTTTCTTTCTTCCTTCCTTCCTTCCTTCCTTCCTTCCTTCCTTCCTTCCTTCCTTCCTTCCTTCCTTCCTTTCTTCCTTCTTTCCTTTATTTTTCTTTCTGTCTTACATAAAAATAAAATCTGCCTCACTGTAACTTCTATCCAAACCATTCATGCTCTAATTCTGTCCTCTGGGTTCAAGTGGAACAAATTTAAGATTTTCTCCATCACTGTCATGTCCCTTTGAGGATGTCTTTTCCTTTAGCTAAATCTTTCAATTTCCTCCATTGTTGGGCAATATTTCCATCTTTAATATTCTGGTTGTTGACTTCTGCATGATCTCAACCTTTCAGTACCCTTCCCAAACTGTGATGACAAAACCTGACAATTATATTCCAGCAAGAATCTGATCAGAACAAAATACTGTCGAACTATTTCCTCCTTCAGTATAAACTGTCTTTTCCTTCCTTCCTTTCTTCCTTCCTTCCTTCCTTCTTTCCTTCCTTCCTTCCTTCTTTCTTTCTTCTTTCTTTCTTTTTCTTTCTTTCTTTCTTTCTTTCTTTCTTTCTTTCTTTCTTTCTTTTTCTTTCTTTCTTCCTTCCTTCCTTCCTTCCTTCCTTCCTTCCTTCCTTCCTTCCTTCTTTCCTTTCTTTCTTTCTTTCTTTCTTTCTTTCTTTCTTTCTTTCTTTCTTTCTTTCTTTCTTTCTTTCTTTTTTTCTGTTGGTTTGCTTGACTACCATTTTTTCAACTTGAGAGTACATTTTATAATCTTCTTCTTTACTCAATCAGCTAACAGATATTTATTAAATATTTACTATGTATCAGGTTCTATACTAAGCACTGAGAACACAAATTCAAATAAAAAAAAAAAGATAATTTCTGCCCCTAAGGACCTTACATTTGAATGGGGGAGGACAACAAATAAAAGAAAGCTGAGAAGAATGGGGAGGGAAGGCACTTTGTGTGGTGGACACAGTAGAGAAGTCTGTAGGGCAGCCTTATAAGAGATCAACAATTTCTTCTTTTTTGCTATCGACTTAGGTACATAGTTGGCTTTTGTTACCTTGTTTAAATGGGGGTTATAAAAAAGCCATTTAATCAGAGTGAAAAACCAGAGGGTCCAGGAGGGTACATCTGTTAACTGAAGACCTGTAGTGTTCTTATGAGATAAAGAAATTTCTGGGAAATGTTAGACAAATCCAGAGTACAGTCAGGTGAAAAATGATTCAGAGAACATGACAGCCTATAAAAGGAAAAAATCAAGTGAATAAATGAGTATTTTTACAATTTGACAAATATTTATTAGCTGAAAGAGGCAACATGGTGACGTGGAAAACAACAACAACAATACCATTGAGTTGTTCTTGGAGCTGAGATACTTATGTTCCTCAATTCTGTCACTAATTAATTACAAAGATATATCTATGATTTGATAAGTCAACTGATGTCATAGAAAAGTAATCTGAGTCCCACAGCCCATTGCTATGGTCCTCTCTCTTCATTGGTAAAATCAATTCCCTTCACTTGTGTGAAAAGCAGAGTAGAGTTGGAGAGCATGAGAGAGGACAGATATGGTCTTTTTATAGTCTCTTGTATTCTAATCTCTTTAGCCTCTTTAGTCTACATCATTGTTTTGGTTGCTTCTGGCTCTAGCTTTGAGAGAAAAGATGGATGATGCTAACTTTGCTTCAGGTTATTGAAGGGAGAATAAGACTGGAAAAATGCCAGCATGTCTCTGTTCCTAACTTGCTATACTAGGAACTTTGGGGAATTTCCTTTTGGATGAGATCTGGCACTTTATCTTGGTTGATATGAGTGACCCTGCTCACAATGAAAGAATTCTTTTACTTTGAATCTTTTGGGACATATTCTCCTCTGGATACTATTTCTTCCCAATTTCTGCTTTTTTGCTATCAACTTAGATAAAGAGTTTTTTTTTTTTTTTTTTTTTTTTTGCTTCTGCCTGTGTGTGTGTGTGTGTGTGTGTGTGTGTGTGTGTGTGTGTGTGCATTCTTTGTAGAAGTGGTATTGGTGGTTCAGTGATCAAACTGTGCATATAAAGCTTGGATCCTTCTTTCCCTATTAATTAATAACAACCAGGACTTTAGCTTAAATCTATACTCTACATCTTCTAGCCTTAAGAGAGGAGAAACATGTAATTATATCCCAGTACTCCTTTCCTGAGGAGAACAGATTGGTCAAGCTTCTAATCATCTCCTCCTTCCTTTCCCCCACCCTCAAAGTCTCTCTTGGAGAGTCAATGTCTATTTTATTTTCTGTGTAGAGGATAGTCTCATTACAGAAACATAATTTTACTGTTGGAAGAGACCTTGATTATCAAGTTTTATCTCAAAAGCATGAATTCCTTTTTTTTTTTTTTTTTTTTTTTTACTTTTCACCATATTGACATCTTTATTTATTTTTTATTTTTTAAAATTTATTTTATAATAACTTTTTTATTTACAGAACCCATGCCAAGGTAATTTTTTACAACATTATCCCTTGCACTCACTTTTGTTCCAATTTTTCCCCTCCCTCCCTCCACCCCCTCCCCCAGATGGCAAGCAGTCCTATATATGTTAAATATGTTGCAGTATATCCTAGATACAATATATGTTTGCAGAACCGAACAGTTCTCTTGTTGCACAGGTTGGATTCAGAAGATAAAAATAACCCGGGAAGAAAAGCAAAAATGAAAACAGTTTACACTCATTTCCCAGTGTTCCTTCTCTGGATGTAGCTGATTCTGTCCATCATTGATCAATTGAAACTGAGCTAGATCTTCTCTTTGTCAAAGAAATCCACTTCCATCAGAATACATCCTCATACAATATCGTTGTTGAAGTGTATAATGATCTCCTGGTTCTGCTCATTTCATTCAGCATCAGTTCAGGTAAGTCTCTTCAAGCCTCTCTGTATTCATCCTGTTGGTCATTTCTTACAGAACAATAATATTCCACATTTTACCCAACCATTCTCCAATTGATGGGCATCCATTCAATTTCCAGCTTCTAGCCACTACAAACAGGGCTGCCACAAACATTTTGGCACATACAGGTCCCTTTTTCTTCTTTAGTATCTCTTTGGGATATAAGCCCAGAAGTAACACTACTGGATCAAAGGGTATGCACAGTTTGATAACTTTTTGGACATAATTCCAGATTGCTCTCCAGAATGGTTGGATTCGTTGACAACTCCACCAACAAAAGCATGAATTCCTTTGACAGCTTTTTAGGCAAGTTGTTCTCTAACTCCCATTCTAAGATATCTGTAGTGAAATAATTTACCATATTCTGAAACAGTTCTCTTAAACTGACTTTAAGTAACTTCTAATAACTGGTTCTAAGTTTTCTACTTTGAGAATAAATCAATATCCCCTTTTATTTGATTTTATTTCAGTATGTTTTGTGAAAATACTTTGCAAATAAGTTTAGTATTTTATTAATGTCTCTCTGGATCTCTCTTTTCTCAGGCAAAAATAAAAGAGAAAGCTAACATTCCAACTTCTCATCCAAACTTTAGTAGTTTATGCTCTTGTGGTATAACAGATAGACCAATGGATTTAGTCAGACAATCTGGGATTCAAACTTAACCTCTTTCCCATATTCACTTTGTTGCCATAGGTAGGTGACTTCACTTTGCTCTTATTTTCCTTATGAATAAATGAATGAATAAGAAAACATTCATCAAGAGCTTAGTTTCTCCTAAGTACTAAGGATACAAAGTGAAAAATAAGAGGGTCTTTGCTTGTTCTCAAGGATCTCCTATTCTAACAAGGGAAGAATTCATAAGAAGGATTTAGCTTCATGTCAGATGGAAAAGCCCAGTTGGCTTTAGGATTCAAGAACAAAACAGATGGTAATTCATTTTGCTTAGTGTCATATGTACTGATTAAAAAGCATATCCATTTGTGATGTTGAAGCATTTGACAGAGCTAAAAACTTTGGTGAGATTTTTGTCCTTAGTTTTTAGTAGTTATGAGCATTCAGGTTGAAGGAATTAGAAGGGAGAAAGCATTTGTTGTGTCTACTATGTTTCAGGTACTGTATTAAGTATTTTATAAAATATCAGCATATAGCAATTCATACTTCTACAGGAATTTGTTTCTTTGGATGATGGCTAAGTAGGCTGAACTGGAAAGCTGGACAGTGCTGCTCTTTATAATATTTGCTGCTTATCAGTAATTAGCATCTGAGATTTATGATGTTGGTACAGCTAAGTGATGCAGTAGATAAAGCACCATGCCTGGAGTTAGGAATACCTGAGTTCAAATCTGTCTTTATATATTTAATAGCTGTGTGATCCTGGACATGTTACTGAACCCTATTGCCTCAGTTTCCTCAACTGTAAAAGAGCTGGAAAAAGAAATGACAAACCCACTTCTGTATCTTTGCCAAGAAAACTCCAAATAGAGTCATGAAAATGAATAATGCAAAGCAACAACAAACATGATCGATGATGTTGGGGATAGTGGTTCCTTTCTCCACCAAAGTTGTTTCCCTATATGATGACTTCATATAGCTCTAAAATGAAAAGATATGACTAGACCATCTTCAAATTCTCTAACTCTCATATCCTATGCTCAGTTCCCAGGATAGTACTAAGCACATTTGAGATACTGGAAAAGTTGTCAAACTTTTGGAGGTGTATGACTTATATGTGCTTAATAACAAGGCAACAAACAATGGCCAGATATAATGCAGCATCGAATTGTATAGTAAGAAAATGAATGCTATAGGAAGAGAGAAAGAGATCACTGAGGGCTAGAGCCATTCAGGAAGACTTGAAGGTGGAACTTCTGGATTTTTAAATTTGAGCAGATTTGTACAAGAAGAAGGAAAAGTGGGAGGCATTTTAGGCAGAAGGGACAGTATGTAAAAAAGTGTGTTTGCAGATACTATGAGGAGAATGTTCTTTTTTGGACCAATTGTTCATAAAAATAACATCTTGTCGGATTTTTTTTTTTTTGCTTAATTTTTTTCCAATTAACAATCATTTTTTTCTCATTCTCCTTAGCACTCCCACTGAAAAAAACAAAAGAAAAAGACAACCTTTAACTCACATTATCTGTATTCAAATGTCTCCAAATCCTTAGCCTATTTTGATGTGGATAGCATAAGCATCATCATATCCTTTTAATAGATTCAGATTTAATACTTTAGACAGATAGGTAGAATAGTAGATGCAATGTCAGACCTGTAGTGAGGAAGATGAGATCAGATCTGACCTCAGATACTTGGCAAGTCTCTTAACCTCTGCCTCAGTTTCTTCATCTATAAAATGGGAATGAAAATAGTACATATCTCCCAAGTCTTAACATGAAAGTAAAATGAGATTTTTTTAAAAGAACTTTCATATCCTTAGAATGCTTTACAAATTCTAGTGATTATGATTTGATGAAGAAACTGAACCTCAGGAAAGTAAAGACTTATCTGTGACCACAAAGGTAATTTCAAAGCAAACATCAAATCAAAGCTTTCTGATTCCAAGGGTAGTGTTCTTTCCACTGCAGCAGCAATGTTTCCCATTTCTTACTCCCTCTCCCTGCCTCCCTCCCCCCACTGCTTCTTGTTCATGATAAAATTGGATATGTAAAATATATAGTGAGGCCCCTTGCAAGCTGGGCTGACCTATTTAAATAACAGATGGGGATTAAGGCGTCTGTCTACTACAACAGCATTCTCTCCTTTCCCCATTTCTATAGTGGTGGATGCTCTATTTTGAGCTTGTTGCAACTGAAGTGATATTCTGACCTAGCTGCTCAATAAGGTCAGACACATATCTTGCCTATAGAAGTTGAGGATTGTAGGAGAAATTATAGCCTCCATTCATTTGGATTTGTTTTCAGAAACCACAGTGGAATCTGGTCTTGGCTAAATCCTTACAGAGCTAAAATGATACCTTTCAGCGGGGGGATATTTGGTTGGCAACCCATGAATGAATGCCAACAAATTGTTTCATGGAGAATGAAGGGAGGTGAGAAGTTCAGAGCAGAACAGCTGAGGAATTCAGTCAGGGACTAGAGCAGCAGGTGCCTGACTGGAGGCCAGCCCCATTAGCCAACAGAAGAACTGACTTTTAGAACAGATGAGCTCACAAGAGGCTCTCCATTTGAGTGTGCATCAAGAAGAGTGGTGGATTTGTTCATCAGGTGGGTAAGAGATTAAAATCCAAGAATGGAACATTCTGTCAAATAATAGCAATGTCATGAATTCTGGGGATGTGAGTCACCAAATCTGGCATCTCATAGACATGGCCTATTGGATATAGTTTACCCAGTCCACCTTCTTTTCAGGAAGAAAACTAATTTCCAGAAAGAAAAGGGATACACGGCAAGGGGAACCAGTAATGTCATTCAGATATCCTAATGCCAAACCCAGTGCTCTTTTCTTCCTTCCTCCCTCCCTCCCTTCCTTCCTCCCTCTCTCCCTCCCTTCCTCCCTCCCTCTTTCCCTCCCTTCCTCCCTCCCTCTTTCCTTCCTTCCTCCCTCCCTCTTTCCTTCCTTCCTCCCTCCCTCCTTTCCTCCCTCTCTCCTTCCTTCCTCCCTTCTTCCTTCCTCCCTCCCTCCTTCCTTCCTCCCTTCTTCCTTCCTCCCTCCCTCCTTTCCTCCCTCCCTTCTTCCTTCCTCCCTCCCTCCTTCTTTCCTTCTTCCTTCCTCCTTCCCTCCTTTCCTCCCTCCCTCCTTTCCTCCCTCCCTTCTTCCTTCCTTCCTTCCTTCCTTCCTTCCTTCCTTCCTTCCTTCCTTCCTTCCTTCCTTCCTTCCTTCCTTCCTTTCTTTTTTTTTGATGAGCAATTGGGGCTAAGTGACTTGCCCAGGATTACACAGCTAGGAAGTGTCAAATGTCTGAGACCAGATTTGAACTCAGGATTTCCTGATTTCAGGGCTGGTGCTCTAATTGTTATACCATCTAACTGCCCCCGTGCTCTTTTCATGGTATGTTTTCCTATACTAATTGTTGAGGAGACGAATAAAAAGAAATTTTGCTACTTTCTTTAAAATGTAACGACCAGAAGGAAACTGGAGAAAACCTAATTGCTCGCAAATTTTTTTTTTAAATAAACGCTTTCTTCAACTTCTTGTTCCTGAAAAAAAAAAAAAAAACCTACTCTTGAAGCCAGGAAGATCTATATACACAGTCCTACCTCTGACTCACATCACCTCTGTGATCTTGGACAAGTCATTAATATCTCATTGCTTTAGGCAACTCTTTAAGCAAGTAAGTTACAGAGGTATATCTGCCTGCATCAGTAGAGAGAGTTCTTCATCTGAAAGTTTCCTGTATGAAGGAAATCACAGGTCTAGTCTATATCCTTATTATATCTATATATTTATCTATACTCATACACACACACACACATATATATATTAAACATGATACATATCACATACCTACCATATATACATATATACCACATATACACAAACTCATATATATATATTATATATATACATTCATAAAATGATCAAATCTGATCTTTTTATGAATATAAATAACTAATACATAATAAAATATACTTCTCCTGAGCTAAAAGTCACTTTTTGAAGGCAAAAACATTGTTTTGACCCCAATTCTATGACAAGATTGCTTTGTGATCTTGGCCAAATCTTTTCTTTCTCTGGGCCAAAATTTCCTAATCCCCCAAATAATTCTGTCCCTTTTCTGCCTTATGCAATTTTTCCTGGTACAGATGGGGAGATCTTCAGAACTATTGCTCTCTCCCTCACCTCCAAAGACCATAATCATTAGACACAATCATTCTCAAACGCTCAGATGAAGCATGAATGTTAAAGCAGAGTTCAACTTAACATGTTAGGTCAGAAATGTTTGGAAAGTAGTTACAGCATCTATCATTTGAGAGTAGCTCATAGAATTATTTTATTTCTCAGGCCCTGGATGGGTGGGGCATTGCTCCTTAGAGGGTTTAGAGTGGGAACTGCATTCTTGGTAGATTTCATGCCCTACCCAAGGAAAAATCATTCTTTCTTCTCTTTATGTTTCTTCTCCTATTGTTTATTATTCCCATCACTACCATCTTCATCATCATCATCATCAGAGCCACTACCACTACCACCACCAATAATCAAATTTATCCAGTTCTCAATTTCAAAGAAAATCAATATTGTCACGATCATCTCCAATCTTATAACAGGATTTTTAATAGCCAGTCACCAATTATCACAGAAACAGAAAAATACAAGAAAATATGTATTTGTATCCCAGTCTTATTCTGGCTTTGGGAAATGAAGTTGCATGTATAATAACCACAATACAGGTAGTTGACTCTACCTAGAATGTCCACTGACTATGAGTGACCTGAAGCTTTTAGTAAATGTTCAGTTTAGTATTAAGTTAGATAAAGACATTTCACAGATGCCATAATGTAGAGTGAGTAGACAATAAGCACATTTAAATACCATACTCTTAGTTAGGAGAGATAAAAATGAACAAAAAGGTTGGTAAAATTCCTTTGGTATCAGAAACCACACCCAAAAGTTCATTCTAATTATTTTTATCCCTTTGCCCCTCCTCTCTCTGGAGGACTTTTCTAGCCAGACTGCATCATTACCATCATTATAATCATTGTCATCATTATCATCATTACCATCTAAAAGTCCTTAGTTGGCACTCTGTGCTAACTACCCTTAGGGAATATGTCAATATTAGATAATGTTCTTTCATGTATTGTTCTAATGTTGTTTTAATCATTTTCCATTTTATCTCTCCAATTCAATTGTGAGTTCCTTAAGGGCAGGGACTATGCTTTATGCTTCTGTATCCCCATAGGGCTTTGCATTGAGAGAATCACTTAGGCTCAATAAATCAATATAAACATAGGGGTGTTTTAGAGCATTCTTAGATACAAAATGCTTTGGATTTAAAAATAATGAACTGAGTCATCAGGCATACCATGTTGATGTGAAATTGTGATTTTACCACAGAACATTTCTAGGAAGTCCAGTTCTTCTAATCATACTCATCAAAGCATTCTCAAAAGGGAAAAGGTGTGGCATTTACCTGGCTTTGAGCCCAGTACTTCAGTACCTCCAGCATAGCTGTCTACTTAATGGAATCTTCAGGGTCAGTGGGTTAAAGGTAGGCTAGTTGGATTATTGGCAAGGAAAAGGGGGAAAAAGTCATTTCTGAACAGTCTTTGGAATAATCTCAGAGGAAGTAGAAGAGACACTAAATTCCTTAAGCAAAAATACACCCAATTCCCTTTTTGATTGCATAGAATTAATTGTAAGGTTGGGGGATTCTAACAGATTATCTGATCTAAATTCTTGATTTTCTACACAATGGTTCAGGATGGGGTCAGGGAAAGAAAGTTAGACTAAAAGCAAGAGAGTGTTCTTGATTCTTCTACTAACCAAAAATGGTGGTCTTGGGCAGACATATCAATTTTCTTAATCAAATATATGCAAATTAAGAATAACAACACTTGCACCACCTTATATCTAATATTGTCATGAGGAGAAATTCTTGCCTATATAGGAGAGATGTGACAGCATTATCAGAATAATAATTAATGTTGTTAGGATGGAATAAAGCATGTGACTATATCAGAGATAAAAATGATAATAGCTAGAAATTTGGATTTCTGATTAGATCATCATGATAATCTTGTGACTTAATGCTATTATTATTCCCATTTTATAGAAGACAAAACTGAGGGTCTTGTATCTGAGGCAGTATTCAAATTCAGTCCTTTATGATTCTAAGTTTTATTCTCTATCCATTATATTACCAGCTTCCCTAATCAGAAGCAAGGTCTCCTGTTTTCCAGTTGATTAATAGATGCACATGTATTTATTAAGAATCTGGAATATTCCAAGCGCTGTTCAAGGTGCTAGGATACACTGACAAGAGGGACACAGAATTGATGCTTAAAGAGCCTGCATTCTACCTGTATACACAAAACATAAAGAATGAGTGCAAGTAATTTTGGGAGGGGAAAAGCACTGACACTTTGGGGATCTAGAAAGGCTTCATGTAGAATATAAAATGTGAGATAAGGGATTGAATGATGTGGGAGTGAATTGGAAGTGCATTCTAAACAAGGCAATATAAAGGCACAGATGTGTGTATGTGTATGTACATGTGTGTGTACATGTGCCTGTGTGAGTAAGAAGCTCAGTATCATTTCCATTCACTCCTCAGACACTCCTGCCTCAGGACCAGCTTGGAAATACTTGGTGAACAGAAAATTACTAGGATCTCTATAACACCAAGAGTATGTGAGATGGCAAGGGAGAGAAGGATTATGATGCAGTTATTGACCCCACCTGAAAAATAAATATTAAGTCAATGATTCTACAAGAAAACCCTAAAACATATATGCTGACGGTTATTCCAAGGATCTCCTAAGATTAACCATGGAGCCACAGTAATGCATTGCCTGGCACAACCACTAAGTCTGAGGCTGATGTCATCTAAGTATCTCCTGGACATAACCTTGCCTGGAATAACATCAAAGCAGTTCACATGTGAGGCAGGAAAAAAAAAATCCACCTTAGAAGAGCAGGTTTGGATCTGTGGGGGCTGGAACTCCTACTCATCCTTGAATGGGAACGCCTCAGAGGAACTCTGGTCTTTGCCTAAATATTGACCTCTAGAGATGGGTTTCAGGAAATGAAAGTCAAGTGCTGCTTTGCAAATCATAATAAGAAACATCATAATCATATGCCCTTGTGATTACTATTAGAATTGGGAAGGGCCTTATAGATCTCAGATCCTCCTAATTAATCTCTCAGATTTGGGTCTCCCCTGTAGGATTTCAATCCATCTTTGACAAGTGCTACAAAAACAATTTTTCTTAAGCATAGATCTGAATGTTATTCCTTCTCCAGTAATGAATCTACTTTATTAGCTTCCTATTACCTCTGCGAAAAAGCATAAACTGCAAAATTAAAAAAAAAAATCAATAGTATTTTATTTTTTCCCAATTACATGTCAAGATAATTTTTAGCATTCATTTCCCCAGGATTTTGATTTCCAAATTTTTCTCCCTCCTTCTGCTACCCCCTTTCTTAAAAGGGTAGTAAATTTGATATAGGTTATATATATATATATATATATATATATATATATATATATATATATATATATATATATATATACTGTCATGTAATATATTTCCATATGTCACAGATGTGAAAGAAGAAAGATCAAAAGGAAAAAAAAAACATGAAAAAAAGAGTAAAGTAAATGAAAAAAGTATGTTTTGATCTGCTTTCAGAGTCCATCAGTTCTTCATCTGTATGTGGATAGTTTTTTTTTTTTTTTTCTTGTTGAAGCTTTTGTACTTGTCTTGGATCATTGTGTTGATGAGAAAAGAAGATAGTTGACCATCTTACAATGTTGATAATATTGTATATGATGTTATACTGGTTCTGTTCATTTCACTTTATATCAGTTTGTACAAGTCTTTCCAGGTTTTTCTGAAATCTATATCTTCATCATTTCTTATTGCACAATAGTATTCTACTACATTCTTATGCCACAATTTACTTAGTTATTCTCCAATAATCAGGGGTCCTCAAACTTTTAAAATAGGGGGCCAGTTCACTGTCTCTGACTGTTGGAGGGCCAGACTATAGTAAAAACAAAAACTTTGTTTTGTGGTCCTTTAAATAAAGAAACTTCATAGCCCTGGGTGAGGGGGATAAATGTCCTCAGCTGCTGCATCTGGCCCGCGGCCTGTAGTTTGAGGACCCCTGCTAAATTGATGGGGATTCTCTAAATCTCCAATACATTGCCACAAAAAAAGGATTACTATAAATATTTTTGCATATGCAGATGCTTTTCCCTTTTTTGTAATCTCTTTGGGTTACAAAGTAGTGAAAGGGTATGCACAGTTTGGTTACCCTTTGAGTATAGCTCCTAATTGTTCCAGAATGGTTGGGTCAGTTCACAATTGCACCAACAGTACATTAGTGTCTCAGTCTTCCCACATCCTCTCCAAAATTTATCATTTTCCTTTTTTTGTCATCTTAGCCAATCTGATAGGTATGAGGTAGGACTTCCGAGTTGCTTTAATTTTTATTTCTCTAATCAAAAGGTGATTTAGAGAACTTCTTCATATGTTTGTAGACAGTTTTGATTTCTTCATCCAACTGAAAATTTCCTGTTCATATCTTTTGACTACTTATCTATTGAGAATGGCTTGTATTCTTATAAATTTGACTCAATTCTCTCTATATATGAGACCTTTATCAGAGACATTTGTTGTAAGCATTTTTTCTTAGCTTTCTGCTTCACTTCTAATTTTGGTTGTATTGGTTTTGTTTGTATAAAACCTTTTTAATTTAATAAAATCACAGTTATCTATTTTACATTTCATAATGCTCTTGATCTCTTACTTGGTCATGAACTTGCAACATTTAACTTCTTCAAGAATTTGGATGCAATTGGTGCATATGTGTATATTTAGTATTGATGTCACTTCATTCTCTATGGTACCTTTTAGAAAGATGCAATTTCTTTCCTTATTTTAATTAGGTATATCTTAATTTTTGCTTTGAGATCAAAATGGTTACCCCTTCTTTTTTTTCCCTTTACTTCAATTGAAGCATAATATATTTTGCTTCAGCCCCTTAACTTTGCGCTCTCTGTCTCTGTGCTTTAAAAAATGTATTATTATTATTATTATTATTATTATTATTTTGTAAATAGTATATTGTAGGATTCTGGTCTTTTTTTTTCTCTGAAGTCAATTCTTTCAATGTCTATTTTACCTTCTGTTTCTAGGATATCAGGGCCATTTGCTTTGATAATTTCTTAGAAGATTCTGATCAGGTCCTCCTTTTGATTATGGCTTTCAGGTAGACTAGACATTCTGACATTGTTTTTCCTGAATCTATTTTTTAGGTCAGCTGTTTTTCTAATGAGATATTTTACATTTTCTTCTATTTTTTCATTCTTTTGAATTTGTTTGACTGATTCTTGATGTCCCGTAGAGTCATTAGCTTCCACTTGTTCAATTCTAACTTTTAAGAAGTTGTTTTCCTCAGTTAACTTTTGTACTTTCTTTTCTACTTGGCCAATGGTACTTTTTAAGGAGTTGTTTTCTTCAGTGCATTTTGGTACCATCTTTAGCCAGTTCCACTTTTTTGAACAGTGGTTTTGACTCTTTTCATAATTTTCTTGCATTACTCTTATTTCTTACTTTAATTTTTCTTCTGCCTCTCTTATATGCACTACCATGAGTTCTTTCTGGGCTTGAGACCACTTTCCATTTTTCTTTGGTGACATTTGCCTATAAGTTTTTTGACATCGTTGGCTTCTTCTGGGTTTATGGTTTGAGCTCCCCTGTCTCCATAATAGCTTTCTATGTTCAGAGTCTTCTTGTTACATTTTGCTTATCCTTTTTGCCTTTCTTTTAAATTTGAACTCTGCTCCCAGGATGGTAGGGCTCAGTCTCAGGCTTTTTGTGCCAGGGGCTACAGGACCTGGCTGTTTACCTGGGACTGCACTGATGCTGACCTGAGTCTCATGGTGGACTTGTGTCTGGTGTTGTGCTGAGGGGATGAGGTAGGAAGTGACAGGCACTTCTGGCGACTGTAAGGATCAGGCAACTTATCAAGCTGGTGTCTGGTGTGTGCTTTGGTTGGTTTGGGAGTGTTTCTGTGTTTCTCTGGGGTTACACTGAGCCATGTGGCAGTCTGATCTCTGCAGGTTGCCTGGAACTTTGTTGAAGCATTTAGAACCTCCTGCATTGGAGATTGCCAGTTTGCTCAGAGTTACTCTGAAGCAATGGTAGTTCACAGAGTTGGAGCCTTCTCATTCCCTTGCCTATGCTGTATGTGTGAGGGGGTGGGTAGCTCTGGTGCTCAGGACTCCTTGCCCCATTTTGCTGATGTGGGGCTTGCTACTGGCATGCTGGAATGTTTCCTGTCCTGGACTGAATTCCCTTTTTATCTGAGTGGAGGGAGTTTTCTCGCTAATATTCCAAGTTTCTTGAATTGAAAGAGTGTTCCTCCCCACCTTTTTCCTGGTTCTGCTGTTTCAGGAATTGTTTTGGGATACTATTTTATGATTGGAGGTAAAAATGGGAGAGTAATGATGACTTATCGTTGATCTACCATCTTGGCTCCTGGAAGTCCTTCTAAATTAAAAAAATTTAAAAGCCCTTTACAACTTTGCCCCACCCTCTATTTTTCAGCCTCATTGGTAATTAATGTCTGTTTTCCATGACTCTGAGATCCTGTCATGTTGACTTATTCTCTGTTCCTCTCGTAGGACATGTAGTCCATCTCCCATCACTATGCTTGGACTTGCCATATGCCAGTCTTCAAAAGTCACAAAAAGTCAATCCAGGGTGCCTTTTCCTCTTTATTTTATTAATGGAGAATATTAATAGATCTAAGTAACTGTAAGGAATGAAACTGGAAATAACTGAGTTAGAACTTTGGTCTGCAGTCCCACAGGCCATTGCCATCACCCCCAGAGTTTGGACCCACTAATCAAGGATCCAAGTGTCAAAAGAGATTAGATCCTGAACTTGACAACTGTTAGAGTTGGTGGCCTTCAGTGTCATACTCCTTCCTTGGCCTTGGTCTTCCTGACAAAATTCCTGGTCCTTAATCTAGTATTTACTAAAGGACTGGCTGACAGACTGCATGTACTTAGGATTATAAACTTAGAACTGTAAGGGGCCTCAAAATCTATCTAGCTTAACTTTCCATGAAAAGCTTTCAAGATTGCTCCCTAAAATCTCTCTGGAAACTAGGAGAGATTATAGTTACTTTTCACAGGTAAAGAAGGTGAAGCTCAGAGAAATTTATTGACTTGCCAATGTCAAGTATCAGAATCAATATATGAACCCAGATCTTCTGATTTGAGTTGGTATTTGCCTTTTCCATAAGTCTGGGGCAAGGGAGACCTGAAGACAGTTTATCAATAGTTGGTCGCCATGAAGACATCAGCTTAGTATATAAACTTGAATTTGAGCATATGTTCTGAACTTCCTCTGTCCCCTGCCAAAGTACATAGCAGTAAGTGAAAATAGCCCAGTATGATATCCGTCCCCACCCTACTCCCCAAAGGATATATACCTAAGTATGTCTCCTTCTACAGTGCCTCTTTGTGAAAAGAAAACAATAAAGGCTCAGGTCCTATTTTTATGAGTCTTATTCCTCTTTCTACTGGTATTTAAAGACTGAGAGAAAATGTATTCAATCATTTTTGCACCATAAAGTTGTATCAAACTAGAACATACATTTTTCTTTTGTGTTTGGGAAGTGGAAAGAAAAAACCTTCTCAAATATTTTTCCCTCTAATTATGTCGAGTATTTTCAGACACTCTTTATTTTGAAAAGTCTCTAATGAGAATACTTCCTTTGCCAAGACCCCCCAAAATGTTTCACAGTAATGACATTATTTAAATTTAAATATGCCCTATGGAAAATTCCATCCTACTTTGTGTGTGTGTGTGTGTGTGTGTGTGTTTGTGTGTGTATATTCATATATCTGTGTATATAGAATGAATTAATATTTTGGAAAAATGATGCATTTTATTAAGCGGTAGTAGTAAATACTCACAGGCAGAATATATACACAAATATATACAAATGAGCCTGAAAAGGTTGGTAAAAATATATATGATGAGTGTGGTCTTGTCCTTAAAAAGTCAGTCCCTTTGGGAATAAGAGTAACTATAATCTCTCCTAGTTTCTAGGGAGATTTTAGGGAGCAATCCTGAAAGCTTTCCATGGCCTGTTTCAAAAATGAGGGAGACTTTGAATGGGCATGGCTCCAGATCCTCCAATTTCTAGCTTCTAGCTGGGTGGGAAAATACCCTATGCAGTGGTATGCTGAAGTGAGCTCAAATTGACTCATGAATCATATGCTAAATTTTCAGCTTGAGCACTTACACCTCAGAAATCGACAAATTCTACAAATCAGGGCTTGATTTATTATTTTGTTGATTGTCTAGACTTTAAAAAGTGATGAAGAAAATATTAATATAACAGATTAAATTTCTAAATGTATTATTTTTGTTGTTGTTTTTCCCAGAGAGATGGTTGCTAAATATTTAAAAATCAACTCCTGGCCTTGTTCCACTTATTCTTAGAATTTGAAGCAATCTCCAACATAATCACTAAGGATTGTTTCTGCCCTAACAATTGTTAGTCCATGAGGTTCCCTAATTCAAAGTAGTCCCTAAACAGGAATCCCTTCTACCCTGTTTCTGAAAAATGACTGCCTAGGGACCACTTTGTGACATAATGAATGAAGTACTAGAATTGGACAGAAGAAGCTTACTACCTTTGTTTCAATGATCGAAATAAATTTTGCCTCATTTTTATCATGTGTAAAAAAGGAACAATAACCATAACTGCCTCTCAGGACTATTGTGAAGATAAAATGAGACAATTTGAAACATTTTGAAATCTTAAAACATCAAATAAAAGTGAGTGATAATTATATTACTCTTAAGGACCCCCTGAGGCAGATGAGCACCTTTTGAGGCAAACCAGTTCATCTGTGAATATGAGTTAATTGTTAAGACGTTTTCCCTTATATTGTGTTAAAATCTCCTCTTCAATTTCTACTACTGACTCCTAATTCTACATTTTTTTGTGCCAAGCAAAATGCATTTAATCCTTATTTTCCATATTATCTCTTAAAATAATTAGAGAGTCCTCAGTTCTCCAGGTTAAAGAGCCCTATTTTCTTCAACTTATCCTTATATGGTTTGGTCAACATAATTTTCTTACTCTGAGCCCTTCTATCTAGCCCTATCTAGCACATAATTACCTTTTCAGTCTTTTTACACCTTACTCCTCTCCACCTACTCTGGGATCCTTTGACATGGTATGTCTGCCTGTTTGTCACAATACTCCACCTTTGAATTAAAGTCATCTTCACTGACTGTCCTGATTCGTGAAACTCAATCTTCATCCCTGCTACCTAGTTCTAGTGGATTCTTTCAAGTTTCAATCAGTCTTACCTTCTGCAAGAAACCTTTCTGGGGATTCCTTAATCTTATTAACTTACCTCTGAGGCTATCTTCAATTTATCTTGAATATATCATCATTATACATAGTCTTTTGCATGTTATCTTTCCCATTAGCCATCGAGGACAAGAACTGTTTTCCCTCCCTTTCTTTGCAAAACCAGTGTTTAGCCCAGTGTAGTAGGAGCTTAATGAATGCTCACATTTATCAATGTCCTTATTAAACAACGTAATGCAAGCTGAACATATGGCTCTAGATATGTGCTGACGAGAGCAGAATAGATCCAATGCATTCGTTATTCTGAATAACTTTTCTTTCTTTCTTTCTTTCTTTCTTTCTTTCTTTTTCTTTCTTTCTTTCTTTCTTTCTTTTTTTTTTTTCTTTCTTTCTTTCTTTCTTTCTTTCTTTCTTTCTTTCTTTCTTTCTTTCTTTCTTTCTTTCTTTCTTTCTTTCTTTTTCTTTCTTTCTTTCTTTCTTTCTTTCTTTCTTTCTTTTCTTTCTTTCTTTCTTTCTTTCTTTCTTTCTTCCTTCCTTCCTTCCTTCCTTCCTTCCTTCCTTCCTTCCTTCCTTCCTTCCTTCCTTCCTTTCTTTTTCTTTCTTTCTCTTTGTTTCTTTTTTCTCTCATTTTCTCTTTCTTTCTCTTTTCTTTCTCTTTCTTCCTTCCTTCTTTCCTTTCTTCTTTCCTTCCTTCCTTCCTTCCTTCCTTCCTTCCTTTCTTCCTTCCTTCCTTCCTTCCTTCCTTCCTTCCTTCCTTCCTTCCTTCCTTTTATATGGGATAGTCAGAATGTAGTCAGAAGTAGAATGGATTGTATGAATCATTATGTAAGGAAACTATAATTGCCTTCCCTAGCAGGTACATGTGAATAAAGTTTAAATGTGAACATGGGCAATACTATGAAGTTTGTATTGTGTTTTGCATCCTAAGTTCTCCATGATGTACTGCCACCTATAATGAGGAGCAATAATTAGTGATGATTAACTGATTTGTACTTGTACCACTTATTGGAATTGGTAACTTTCTAATCTCCATTATGTCAGAAGGGAAAGCCTACAGTATCTATGAATCACAAAGGAACATAGTTTAGATTGTTCTTCATTATTTTTGTCCATATCCAACTCTTCATGATCAATTTTTTTTAAGTGTGGAGGGGTATTGTTCCTAGCTAAGACATTGCAGTAGCTTGATATTTCCTTCTCCAGCTCATTTTACAAATGGGGAAACTGAGGCAAACAAGGTTAAGTGACTTGCCTAGTATCACAGAGCAAATAAGTATTTAAGCTAAAGTTAAACTCAATTCTAAACTCTAGACTTGGATCTCTATTCACTGTTACCTAAATACTCCATGAACTCAAGGAATGAGTAAATATTTTTGAAGTTCTAACAGAAAGCTCAGTTATAGGGTGAATAGAACAGTGTGTTTGGAGTCAGGAAGGCCTGAGTTCAAATTTCACTTCAAAATTTACTAGCTATATGACCCTAAAAAGTCACTTACACTCTGCTTACTCACCTGTAATAGGGGCTAATATCTATTTACCACTGTTGTTGTAAAGAATAAATATTATTATAATTTCAAAGCATTGAGCACAGTGACTGACAGGTCTTCAGTGTAATATAAATGTTAGCCATTAGTATTCTCATATGGTTTAGAAACCTGTAGTATTTTTCTCAGTAGTTACATAAGAAATAATTCTGAGTGACATGGTAATGTGGAAAAACACATGCTTTAGTAAATTGGGAACAAGAGTTATACCTTATAGAACAGATTAAAAGGAAAAGACTTATTTTCCCCTCATATGCCATTTTCTCCCCTTAGCCCATCTCTGGAGTAAGCTCTGCTAAGCTTTTCTCTTTCTTCAAAATTTCTTCATCTCATTTTGTAGTTCTTTCAGAATCATGAATCATAGAAATCACAAAGTCAAAGAATTTAAGAATCATAATTTTAAAGCTTAAGGAAACATTAAAGATTAGATATTTCATTCATAAATTCAAATATTTAAGCATCTACTTTCAAATTCATGACATAAAAAATACAAATAATTTTTAAATAACTATAGTCTTTTTCCTTAAGGATCTTAGATTCTCTTTTGGAGAAAATCAATATGAATACAAATAAAATAACCCAAAATTTATACAAAGCAATTCCTTAGGGGATCATTTCACAACTCCACCAGTACATTAGTATCTTACATCCCTTCCAACATTTATCATCTTTTCCTGTCATCTTAGCCAATTTGAGAAGTGTGAACTGGTATCACAGAGTTGTTTTAATTTGCATTTCTCTAATCAATAGTGATTTAGAGCAGTTTTTAATACAACTATAGATGGCTTTCATCTGAAAATTGTTCATATCCTTTAATCATTTATCAATTGGGGAATGACTTGTATTTTTATCAATTTGACCATTCCTTATATATTTTAGAAATAAAATCTTTATTAGAAACATTGGCTGTAAAGATTTTTTTCCCCAATTTTGTACTTTACTCTTAGTCTTGTTTTTGTTGGTTTTGTTTGTACAAAACCTTTTTAATTTAATATAATGATAGTTGTTCATTTTGCCTTTCATAAAGTTCTCTAGTTCTTCTTTGGTCATAAATTCTTCCTTTCTCCAAGATCCGATAGATAAATTATCCCTCATTCTCCTTTTTCTTTTTTTATGGCATCATCTTTTATGGACAAATCATCTACTCTTTTTGACCTTATTTTGGGATGAGGTGTGAGATATAGGTTTATGCTGAGTTTCTTACATATTATTTTCTAGTTTTCCCAGAAATTTTTTGCCAAATAGTGAGTTCTTATTCCACAAACTGTTGTTTGGGGTTTATAAAATACTAGACTTTTTTAGGTCTTGATTATTTTGAGAAAATAGTTTCAAATGAGCAATTAGGTCAGACTCTTTTGAAAGAGCTTGAGGATCAAGAGAAGAGGAAATAGGAATAATATGAATAAATAGCTTTTTTTCCCCAAGAATTTGACTATGAAAAACAGGAGACATAATTTGAGAAGATGATAAATATGATCAATTGTGATTTTGTTTTGTTTATGGATAATGGAGACTTGGTCATAATCAGTCTACTTATTTGTGAAATAAATTAAAGCTAAGAAAGGCCAAAAGGCCCAGGCAACACGCTGAACTAATAGAATATTGGGACTAGAACTCAGGAAGAAAATGTACTTTTAGGTTGCTATGCTATATATCATCTGTCCTAATACTTTCATTTAACAGATGAACAAAATGAAACCCAGAGGGGTAAAGTGATTGGGCTGACATTGCACAGCAAGTTAGCATCAATGTACAAACTAAAGTCAGATCAATGCATGCTTTTTTTTTGGCAATGAAGCAATCAATTCAATTTCTTTAAGGATCTAATTACTTCCTATGATAACTACAAAAATTTTATTGATCTGGGATTAAACCATTTGATCCTTGAAAGATGTAAAGAATCATAGCTATTGTTAAAAATATCTAGTGAGTAGAGCACTTACAAGGTAGCTACACACTGTCTAGTCCATAGAGAACCGGGCCTGGAGTCAGGAATACTCAACTTCCTGAGTTTAAAACCTGCCTCAGATTTTACTGTGTGATCCTGGGCAAGACACTTAACCCTGTTTGCCTCAGTTTCCTTATTTGTAAAATGAGATGGAGAGGGAAAAGGCAATTTTGTTTTGCCAAAAAATACCCCAAATGGGTTCATGAAGAGTGAGATAGGACTGAAACCAATGAACACCAAAAAAGAGGACTTAAATAGGTGCTGAATGGGAGGTAGACAGGAAGGTCCCCTGATGTTAATAACAATATGAAAAAAATTTTTTTACACAATGAGAAATTGATAAAGCAATTTCTCCTATTTTCTTCATACCTATGGACAAATACCATATTTCATTAAGTAGAAATTTCCTTTGAACAATAAAGACACTCCTATTTTAGAATGGAGACATTAGAGGAGAGGGAATTTCTCCCCTAAGTAAATATGTCAAGACCTCTCTGGTTACTGGAATTTCCTTCTTCCTTCTCTCCCTCTTCCCTTCTTCCCTCTTTTCCTTCCTTCCTTCCTTATTTCTTTCTTTCTTTCCTTCCTGTCTTTCTTTTTATTTTTCCCAAGTTAATTTCTACAAGGGTTCATTAAATACTTCCTAAACACAAAGCTTTATGGTGGTCACAGCTGGTTTAGGAGTGACACAATTATTTATAAATTATTTTGCATTTTTGCCTACATCTGTATCTCCCCCTTTCAATTATCTCACGTCTTCTTGGGATCTTCTTGGTCATAGTAATAAGAAACCTAGAACAAGCATACCCAAACTAAAATGCAATCATCATGTGATTATATAGCGTATGCTTGTTCAGAAATTATTTAATACTGCCATAGAGGTTCTACCTATGAATTCCTGAGCAAGTTAATTAATTGGTCTCTCAGTATCCTCATTTATTGAATGGATATGACCATAGTGTTTATCTCATAGGATTGTAATAAGGCTCAAGTGTTAATGTATTTAAAGTGTCTTGAAAATTTGGAAGCATTCTCCAAAGGTCAGTTATTACTGTCAACATTGCCCTAAACATGGGAGATCACCTCCTGAAATGGACTAACAGTTGGTCCTGTGGGCCTGTCATCTCATTCCTAGGGCTTCAGTGGCTCAGGCTGTGACGTCAAACTGAAAACACAGGCAGCAGCTGGTAAGGAAAGGCAAAGCCAGAATTAGTGCTTGCCATTTGCACTGAAATTTTAAACTCCTCTTGGATTTGATTCAATTGGCAACCATCCCATTTTTCCTATCCTTGAGGAGAAGTCTGAATGAAGGGTCTTTGTGATTTCAATTTGCATAGGTGAACTTATGAATAAAAATTCTCATGTTAGTCCTGAACATCTCCACTAGGGCCATTACTTCAATGTCTTCCCCAACAGATGATTTACTTTCTCTCTCTCTCTGAAGCCTCCCTAAGTTTTGATAGGCCAGCTTTGCCTTCACCTTGCTTGGAATCATCCTTCTTCTTGTTCCCTACACCCCCACCAGATTTTTTTTTTACTTTTTTAAATTTAATTTTATTTCTTTTAATTAATAGAAATTTACTTTATCTCTTTCCAATCTGAACAAAACTCCATTAGGAAAGAAAGAGAAAAAAAGAAGAGAACAATAAAATCCTTGTAACAAATCTGCAAAGAAAATTATTTCTCTCCTTGTTCATGCTTAAAAGACCTTGGTCTCATTTTGCCCCTCAAATCCACCACCACTTTCATTGTCAGGAGATCAGAACTATGTTCATCACGGGTCTTAGAGACGTGGATGATAAGCACTTTGATCACCATTCTTTTTTTTAAATCACCATTTTCATAGATTTCAGTTATTTGTCTTAAAATGTTGCTGTATTACTTGTTCTTCCGGTTTTGCTCATGTCATTCTTCTTCAGTTTATAAAAGTTTTCAAAATAATTCATTTTTAATAATATTAATGTTATAAATTAACATTTATAACAATAAGCAGTGGTTCTGCTCACTTTCTTTATATCAATTTATATGTCTTTGTCTCTGAAATCACATTTTTTCTCATTTCTTTTAACACAACATTATTTCAACTCTCCTTTTTTGGAGCTGACATTCATTCTCCAGTTACAATGTCAGCTCCTTGAAAGCAGGAGCTGTCTAATATGTCTTGAATTATTGGTATGTCCTTTAACACATACTAAACACAATGTGTTTTTTCTCTGTCTCTATTTCTCTATTTGTATTTCTCTCCTCATCCACCTCTCACCTCTAGAACTGGAGTTTAGATCAGGATCTGGATCATCTTCCTTTTCTTCATCATTAATCACAACAGCAATAATTTTTTTTTTTGTGAGCACATTTGTCAGAAACAGAAATGAATATTGTCTCATCTGATCTTCAAAATAACCCTACAAAATAGCTGTCAGTATTATCTGCATCTTAAAGATGAGGAAAATGAGTTCAAAAGGAATTATTAGGTGACTTGCACAGGTTCACACAGGTAGCAAATTGGTAGAAGTATCATTCAGACACAGATCCTGATAATTCCAAGTTCTGTGTCCAAGTCCAAACCCAACCCAAATCCAACTCCAAGCAGCTGTGTCACTTAGCTACTTAAAATGAGAACTCATATAAAAGAACTCCAAGATCCCTTCTGGCTTTGAAACTATGATACTATGACACCTTCCATTAGTTTCTGGCTCTTTTGTCCTGTATCACTTCCAGATCGTATGGTAAAATGTGGAAAATACAACATAAAGGGGAGAAAAGCTTAGTCAGGAAGAGATGTTTGAGCTTACAGACATCAAAAAGTATAAGGAATAAATCTGTGATTTCGTTGATATAAGGAAATTCCAAGTGATAAAACTCCCTCTACCAATGAAAATAAACACCTTTCCCGGCCCCTGAAAACATTGGACTAATCTCAGAGAGTTACCTAGAACATTATGTAGTTAAGTGATTTATCCAAGGTCATCTATGCAGAATTTATCAGAGTCAGGAAAAGAATCCCGTTCTTTTAACTCCTCTGCCTCACCATCTCCTCTGCCATGATGGCTCTCACGGGTCGAAGAAATCAGAAATGATTTAATTTGGGCAATTTTCTATTTCAGAGGACATTGCGGTTCTTCCTAAGTGCTCCCCCAGTGATTGCAGGTGGCCTTGAGACAGTATTCAGACTGAGCAGCAGGTGGAGACTGAGTTCTATTCCTCCATGAGCTTTTAGAGGTTTGTTTCTAAAAGTTTAGGCTCATTTCTGAGTAACATTCATTAGCTCTAAGAGAAGTTATCAGCACAATATTTACAGAGGGAGGGAAATGCTTCTCTGGTTAATTATCTTCAGAGGTAGTTGACTATTTTATCCTTAAAAGGCAGTTTTAAGGTGATGCTTCTGTGTACTCTCATTAGAACCATACCATGATTTGCTGCTTTTCTAGTTGGATTTAAAGGGCACTGTGCAAATAGAATCAGGGGTTCCTAATTAAATCACACACAGGGAGACAACTATAGAAGATGTGATTTCTTTTTGTTACTTCATAGGCAGGGGATGAATTTGAAGGTGTGATAGAATAGAAAGAACCCTGTACTTCTAATCAGAGGACACTTATTTGACTTCTACCAAGTTGCTGGATTACCATGAATAAATAACCTAACCTTACTGGTTCTTAGTTTCCCCTTCTTTAAGGAAGCTGGTGGCACAGTGGGCAAAGGGCTGAACCTGGAGTCAGGGACTTGTATCCACATCTCAGCTCCATCTACTACTCTCTGATCTGAATAAATTGCTGAACTTTGGTGGGACTCATTTCTCATTTGTAAAGTGAATGGAGAACACCCTGAATGAATGAATAAAATATTTATTTAATGTTTACTATGTGCAAAGCTCTATAGTAAATATAGGATATAATTTTGTATTAATATTCCTTTTAAAATAGGGAAGAATCTCTAATTAATTTAATAATAAATAAATAAACATTTATTATTTGGTCTGATGTTTTCCAAGCCACTTGATTAAATTGGATTCCCAGGATCATAGAATTGAGAGCTAGATTGGATCCTTGAGGTCATCCAGTGACCTACATTTGTTTCATAGATGAAAAAGTAGTTTCACCTTAGTACAGGCTTATGAGATGCTACATTCAGGTCTGGAAGGAGTTGGTGATCAAGGTGGAGGTGCTGGTTTGTTTTGCTTGGCACAGATTATCTGCTTCCTCCTATTCCCCACCTTCCCCTAACTGGCCTGTTTGTAGAGATTGATTGGCAATTAATGGGGTTCCTGTACCCTTACCTGATGTTTCTGAGGACTGGACTGGACTGGACTAGACCCTTATCTGATGGTTCTGAGGACTGAACTGGACTGGACTGGACCCTTATCTGATGGTTCTGAGGACTGGACTGGACTGGACCTTTATCTGATGGTTCTGAGGACTGGACTGGATTGGACTGGACTGGAAGTAAGACCAGTGGTCAGGAGCTTCCACTCTTAGCAATTGTGTGTATAAATGCAAATAAACACATAGTTTAAGAAAAGTGAATTTTAGTTATTTTTACTAATTGCCACTAAAAATACACACAACTTATATTAAAAGTTTAGTTTGCTTTGATTCCTTACCAATAAATTCCTTATCAATAAACAAAAAAAAATACATCAGATAGTTAACAAATCCACTTATCCAAGCAGACAGCAAAAAGAATTCATAAAAATTATACAGATTAGAATATGCCAGATGATACACAGAGTGGATGAGCAGTTACAATGGGAGGAGAGAGACAGAGACAGAGACAGACAAGCAGACACAGAGAGAGAAAAAGAGAGAGAGATACAGACAGAGACAGAGAGAGACAGAGACAGAAACAGAGACACAGAGAGAGAGAGACAGAGAGAGAGAGTGAGAGAGAAAATTCTGACCAAAGCTGAAATTTCTTTTGTGGAGGCAAACTTCTTGATACTCTTTTTCTCCCTAGGTTTCAATAACATTATTTTATCAAGGTGCTCCAATCTGTTTGACCACTCCTTCTCTTTCTCCTTTATTAGATCTTCATTTAGGCCAATCCCTCTAATGGTGGATGTCCTTTATAATTCTGTCCTGGGTTCTCTTCTATTTTATTCCATTGGGGATCTCATCAGCTATCATGGATTTAATTATTATCTTTATGCTTATTATTTTTAATTTCATATATCCTCCCTTAATCTCTTTCCTGACCTCCAGAATTGCATCTCCAAATGACTTTTGGAAATTTTGAATTAGATGTCCCGTGGGCATCTTAAATTTAACATATATAAAACTAAACTCATTTTTTTTCTTTTTTTCCTAAACTCTCCTCTTTTTTGAGCTTCCCTATTACTGTTTAAAATACTACTATCATCCTAGTCACCTAGGTTTATAATTTAAGTAACATCCTTGATTTCCTGTTGATTTGTATTGTAAAATCTCTTCTGTGAATTCCCTTTCTTCCTTTGACACTGGGATCACCCTAGTATAAGCCCTTTTCACCTCATATATGAATATTGTAATAACGGGTTCATTTCTTCTTCTCAGGTCTCTTCATATTCCCATTTGTCCTCCATTTGTCTGTTAGATTTTTCTTTCTAAGTACAGATCTGATGATGTCATCCCCTATTCCATAAAGTCTAGTTTTTTTTTTTTTTATCATTTTGAGGACTAAATAGAAAGTTTGTTGTTTAACATTTAAAGTCCTTCACAGCCTGTCCCTCCCCCACCTTTACAGATCTCTTACCCCCTTACATCTCTTCCCCAATCCCAACCACTACATAAACTATGATTCAGTGACACTGGCCTCCTTGTTTCTCACTCAAGACACCCCATCTCCTTACTAAACAGGCATTTTCACTGGATATTCCCTTGCCTAAAATGTCTTTCCCGTCGCTTGAATTCTTTAAATCTGATCTAAAGTCCTACATTTTTTGAGGAGCCATTCTTGATTTCCTAAATGCTAATTTCTTTTGGCTCTTGACTTCTACAGTTTAACCTATATTTAATTTTCATGTTGTCTCTCCCATTAGACTATGAGATCCTTATGAGCAGGGATTGTTATTATTATTATTATTTTGTATCTTCAGTACCTAAGACAATGCCTAGCACATAATCGACCTTTGTTGACTAACACTGAGCAAGTCCTTGCATTTTTTCCAACCTTACCTCCTTTAGTGTCAGCTGTGGATTTTCCCTTTTTTTTTCTTTATTAAGGTATAAAACTTTATTTATCCCTAATTAGTATCAGCTTTGTATTTTGATCCACTGTTTTAGTCTAGTGAGATAATTTTGGGATCCCAATTTTGTCTTCTAACATATTAACTATTTCTGTGGCTTTTACTTAGTTTTATGCCCTCTGCAAATTTGATATACATTATAGATACTACTGGGGACCCAAATGGAACTGAGCAGCTGGACAACCTAACACAACACAACACAACACAACTCTTCTCCTCTCCTCCCTTCCCCTCCCCTTCCTTCCTTCCTTCCTTCCTTCCTCCCTCATCCCTCTCTCTCTTTCTTTCTTTCCTCCTTCCTTCTTTTTCTTCTTTTTTCTCACTTTCTTTTTCTTTCTCCCTTTTTCTTCCTTCTTTTTCTTTTTTCTCTTCTCTTCTTTTCTCTTCTCATCCTCTTTCCTCTCTCCTTTTCTTTTCTTTTCTTTTCTTTTCTTTTCTTTTCTTTTCTTTTCTTTTCTTTTCTTTTCTTGTCTTGTCTTGTCTTTTCTTTTCTTATCCTCTTTTCTTTTCCTTCCTTTTTGTCACCATAGGGGATCATATCCTTAATGTCCTACTGCTCTGCCAAAGAAATATAAATTTTGCTCACTGAAATATGGCAAGATATCTTGAAGTTTATGCACTAGGACCATGCTTTAAACCCAAATCACTCTGGCTGTCATTGATTGACCAACAACAGGT
Source organism: Antechinus flavipes (assembly GCF_016432865.1). Classification (NCBI taxonomy): domain Eukaryota; kingdom Metazoa; phylum Chordata; class Mammalia; order Dasyuromorphia; family Dasyuridae; genus Antechinus; species Antechinus flavipes. Next base: position 620,436,631 of record NC_067398.1, read on the forward strand.
CCCCAGCCAAGCTCCATTTGATCATTGTTTGAACTTTGATTGTTTCAGAGTGAATATAAATGCAAATTGTTTCTGTTTGACCTGAAGTGAAACTCAGGTAATCTTCCCCTCCCAGATTGATTTTCCTCTTTTTTTGACTTAAGTAAAAGAGACCATTCTTTGCCTTATTTTTCGCCCTAACTTTAATTATTGAGTGGGCCTTATCTCAGTCAAACTGATACTTATTAAAATCCTTAGCTTAAAAAGACCAGAGGTTCTAAGAGGACCCAGGACTATTTCCAGTCATACCAATCTATATCTTGCCACTGTACCCAAATGGTTCCAGAGGAAAAATTGAGGCTGCTGACTTTGTACAGCCCTACTTTACTTAAATCCAATTCACTTGCATGCCATTGCATTATTCTCTTATGTCATGGATCCTTTTGAGAACAAAGGACAACAACAATAGCTAGCTAGTTTTATGCCCTCTGCAAATTTGAGATACATTACAACTTTGTACTCTCTTTATCTTTTATTAGAAGTGAACTCCTTGAAGGAAAGGACTGCATTTTCTTCTCTTTATATCTTTATATATATATATATATATATATATATATATATATATATATATATATATATATTTTAGCTTTTAGTAGAGGGTCTGCAATATAGTAAGTAGTTACTAAATGCTTGTTGATAGACTATCTTACCACAATGCTCCTACTGAATCTCTAGTAATATGAATCAATGAAATAAAATGCATATATATATATATATATACATATATATGTATACATATATGCATACATATATATATATATATATATAGAGAGAGAGAGAGAGAGAGAGAGAGAGAGAGTCTGCATTGTATCTTAAACAAATAAACAAAATCCATTTTTATAAAAAAAAAGAACAACTTAAGAGATAAGTTATTCACAGAAAAGATACACCACAAGCTACCTTTGAACATCAAGCTTCGGCCATATCCTAAAACTGTGCGATATCATATACTCTTATCAGAAGCATACCTGGTTCATTGAACCAAGATTGGAACATCTCTTTTTTTCTAAAAACCAATTTCTAAGACAGATACCTCTGTAGGCAGAGGGAAAAAGAGAAGAGATACAGGAAGCTCTATACTAATTAAAGCAGCCTTAGATGAGAAAGAAGTTAATTGATTTCTTGTAGCTGTTACAAGGAAGGTTGTCAAGGGACAGTGAACAAGGTGGGTGGGGATAAAGTACATGGGATCAATCAAGTGTTTTTCTCATTAATCTTTTATATCTTTTCTCCTTTACTCTTTACAATAACCTCAGAACTTAAAAATGGTCAAGTGACTTACCCAAGGTCATATGATCAATAAATAGATTTAGTCAATGAATTCAGATCTAGCTGTCTGAGTACTTCTAATTTATTTTCATCAATGAAATCATTATACTTACTTGATATCAGTTACTTATTTTTTTTTCCTTTTTACCATTCTTATTTTATTTAGTGCTAAATAATGGCTTCACATTGGGGTTAAAGCCTTGTAGGACATGGAAAAGAAGATGAAATGTATAATTATGTGCTGCTTCAAGATAAGACCAGCACACATTCCTTTCTCAAAATGAACAATAAAAAGGAGTAAAGAAAGAAAATGTGAAAGCAAGAAAAAAGGAAGAAAAGTAGCTAGGAAGGAAGAAAGAAGAGAGACAAACAGATGGAGAGAGAGACAGAGACCAAGACAGACAAACAGACAGACAGATAATGGGAGAGAGAGACAGAAAGACAGACAGACAGGCAGACAGACATGCACGGGGAAGACGAGGGGGGGGGAAGAAAAGAAAGAAAAGTCTCTTGTAACAAATATACATAGTCAAGCAAAACAAATTCTCATGTTGACTAAGTCTAAAAATGTGTGTTTTGTATTTTGAGTCTAACATCTCTCAGAAGGTAGGAAATGTTTCATTATCAGTAGTCTGGTATTGTGGTTTGTTGTACCACAATTTAATTTAATTTAACAGGTATTTATTTATAAAGCAGCTAGACACTGAACTGGGTGCTAGGGAAAACAGTCACTCTTTTAAGGAAACTTCTATTTTTCTAGGAGAGCTTAAATTCTGGCCCATAAGAACAATGATGATACAGAGAAGGAAATGCTTAGTACTGACTGGAATGATCAAGAAAGTTTCTTGCAGGAGGTAGAGGAAGATTTCAATGATGATAATGTTTTCGAGTTATATTAAGCAGGAAACATCACCTGTCTCATTCCCTAATTCCATAGAATCTAAGAGCCAATTAAATTATATTATTGAAATACTTTAAATTCTCTGGGATGGGACTCCAGATCAGTAGAAATCCCTCTGAAAGCACATATTTTTCCAACTGTTAAGATAGACTTTGGAAGTGATAGTATTGAGGCACAGAAACAAAGTCTAGATTCTAGCAAACACAAAGTTCTCTTTTTTAATTAAAATGTGATTATTTGTGACTAATGGATAATTAGTAGGTTATTGGAGAAAATAAATCATTATCCATTCTGTGTTATTCAAGGGTTTGTGCTAAATAATGAAGTGGGGAGAAAGCTTAGAAGTTTTCAACGAATATACATAGTCAAAGGAAACAAATTTCTTTGTTAGCTTTATAATATATGTGTATGTGCATATACACATATATACATATTAACATCATGTCTCATCATGGATCCTCTGAATCATGAATGGTCATTGTATTGATTATCATTCTTACATCTTTCAAAGTTGTTTGCTTTTATAATATTGCTGTCATACAAATTATTCTTCTTTAGCTCTTCAAAGTGGTTTAAATCTGATTATTAAAACTATTGAAACTTTCCACTTCTTTTCAAACCATAAAATCTTAGAATTTCAGGCTTGGATAGGATTGCAAAGTTTTGTAGGTTAATCTCCTTGTGTCACAGTTGAGGAAGAAGAAATACCAAAAATAAAGGGATCTTGCCTTAGTTGAAGTTAGAGTTAGCCTTCCAAACAGACCTTCTGACTCCATATAAAGGGTTCATTATAACTCTGGGTATGCAATTAATTAATCAACAATCATTTAGTAAGTGATCCCTATATGCCAGTCACTATGCTATGCCCTGAGGATGCAAAAACAAAAGAAGAGCAATTGTTGCTCCCAAATTATTGCTCCTTAAGATATAAAGGAGGACCCATCTTCCAACAACCAGGGCCTTTGCAGAGACACAATGATAGAAGAATCATAGTTTAATATGTATTCCAATTATTTTCAGCTTTTCTCTTCTCTTAATTTTTTAAGTATTTGAAGAAAGAGGCTATATTACTTTTGATCTCTAAATCCCTATATCCTAGAGACCTAAGAAATATTAATTGAATTGAATTACTAGAATGTAAGCTCTTTGAGGGCAGAAATGATTTCATTTTTATCTTTGATTCTCCAGAGTCTTTCTAACTCAGTTCATAATAGATTGTTGAGTGAATGTTTGAATGAAATCGGTTTCTGAAAATATATTTGTGTAAGTGTGTATATGTGTAAATATGTGCATATGTGGGTATTTTCCTTGGATTGAATGCATATCTGTTCTAAGGTGAATTTCCATATATGTGGGTACATTTGAGTCTGTGTGGATGGAAATGTAAATATTCACACACACATCTAGGGAAGATCCATGGGATGGAGAACTTTGAATGAGTCTCAGCAGCAATCTTTCTTTCTAGCTCAAGATAAAAGTGGAATGAGGATCAAAACTCTGGTACTCCAAAGAACCAGCACAAAAATATGATGCTTTGTCCATTGGCAAAGTCATAATCGATACCATAGAGGAAAGGCAAGTATCAAAAACAAGAAAATCACAAATATGGAGTACAGGGCAGAGGGTGTAGCAGGCCAGGCAGCAACTAAAAATAAAGGCAGCCAAAAGAGAATTCGAGAAGCACTTTTGGAGGCTCTCTGGAGGCAAGTGCATAAGGTTCTTTAAATAAATTACAGGAAGAGAGCAAGATAGAGACCCCAGTGGGACCTCTTGATGATCTGGAGGTAGAGAGGTAAAAATATGAAAGCAGACAAACTCAAAGAATATTCTTCCTGGTGTTTATGGCAGGGCTTATGGAACAGACTTTCACTCCAAAATTCTGGAAGAAAGCAAATAGCTGATGGATAGGGGCACTGTAGGATAGTGAGTAGAGTACTTAGGCTCACACTTTGCCTTTAATCTTTTTTGGACTTATAATAATAGCTAACATTTATTCAGTTCTTTAAATCAAAGGGAAACATTTGCTGCCTTCCAAGGAGCAAATCTTGAGGTTCTAAGTGCTGTGTTTATGACAAAATTTGATACTAACAACAAGCCTGTGACATAGGTGTGATTATCTATAATGTACAGAGATTAAGGGAATGCCCCAAGATCACAAAATTATCTAAGATAGGCTTAGGAACCTAGGTTTTCCTTATTTTAAGTCTGGTACTCTAACCACTGAACCATATGGCTTGCAAGTGTAACGCTGGATACCTTTCTGAGATTCAATTTCTTGTCAAATAGGAACTCTCATAATTGTACCACTTGTCTATTTGGGGCTTTTATGAAATCCAAATGAAATAAATTTTAAAAATTAATTTTGCAAACTTTAAAGAATTATATAAAAATAATTACCAAGTGAAAAAACAAGGATTGAGGAGTTTGGATTCTGTTCTTGGCCCTGGCACAGTATAACTTTATAAAGGCCCTTTCCTTTTTCTAGATCTTACTTGTTTCCTCTGTAAAATGTGGATAGGAATAAATGTATTGTCCAAATACATTAGAGTTTGAAATTAGAGGATCTGGAAGCTCTTGAAAATGATTTTTACTAGATATGGTGGTTCATGTTTATAATCCCAGTTAGCAGAAAGACTGAAGCTGGAGGATCTCCAGTTCAGTAGTTCTGAATTGTGATGTACTGTGCCAATTGAGTATCCACACTAAGTTTGGCAACAAAGAGCCTCCTGGAGTAGGAGACACTAGGTTCCTTAAGGAGGAGTGAACTGGCTTAGGTGAGAGTCAGAGCTCCAATCAGATTGATAGAAGACTAGAGTGAAATTGATGATTTGGGAGGAGGAGTGGAAGAAAAGGGAAGGGGAAGAAAGTAAGGGAAGGGAAAAGAAAATAAGGAAAAGAAAATATATTTCCTAGGCTGACTAATTTTATTTCTCATTTGGACATTTAAAATGATAATGCTGACCATTTTAAAATTTACCTTAAAATTTTCTGAATCATTTTGACAACACTATGTATTTAACCTTCTTAATTCCCTAATTATGTTTACTGTTCACCTACTAATACAAAAATGTTCTGCATGACTTCAAATGTACACTTTACATAAACTGCTTGCCTTCTCACGAAGGAGAGGGAAATAATATGGAACTCAAAACTTAAAAAAATGAATGCCAAAAACTTTACATATCATTGGAAAAATAATAAATTATTAAAAAAGAGATTCTTCCATCCTTTTTACCAATCCACAGCTCAGAAGTAGCTTATTAGAGCACATCATGGTGAAAACATGATTAAAAATTCCTAAAGTCAAATAACAATTGAACCCCAAGGAAAAAAAAATGAAGAAATGTGATTGAAAGATATTTTCCCCTACTAATTTTCTCCTTCTTTCTCAAGATACATGATAAGATTTCCTTTTTGGTCCCTTAGTAATATTTTAAAAGTTTTTCAAAGATCAGTTGAGTACGATGACCTTTTGGGTCCTTTCTAATAGATTTTATAATCATAGAAGAGATCTCTCTGTAATTTAGGTTATACTAGACACTTTGTGGAACTGTTGACTATTGGTGGTTTTTTTTTTAAATTTTTAATAGCTTTTTATATACAAGTTATATGCATGGGTAATTTTACAACATTGACAATTGCCAAACCTTTTGTTCCAATTTTTCTCCTCCTTCCTCCCACCCCCTCCCCTAGATGGCAGGATGACCAATACATGTTAAATATATTAAAGTATAAATTAAATACAAAATAAGTATACATGCTCAAACCGTTATTTTGCTGTACAAAAAGAATCGGACTCTGAAATATTGTACAATTAGCCTATGAAGGAAATAAAAAATGCAGGCAGGCAAAAATAGAGGGATTGGGAATTCTATGTAATGGTTCTTAGTCATCTCCCAGAGTTCTTTCACTGGGCATAGCTGGTTCAGTTCATTACTGCTCTATTGGAACTGATTTGGTTCATTTCATTGTTGAAGAGGGCCACGTCCATCAGAATTGATCTTCATATAGTGTTGTTGTTGAAGTATATAATGATCTCTTGGTCCTGCTCATTTCACTCAGCATCAGTTCATGTAAGTCTCTCCAGGCCTCTCCGAAATCATCCTCCTGATCATTTCTTACTGAACAATAATATTCCATATTCATATACCACAATTTATTCAGCCATTTTCCAATTGATGGGCATCTTTCCAGTTTCTGGCCATTCTTGCACATACAGGTCCCTTTCCCTTCTTTAGTATCTCTTTGGGGTATAAGCCCAGTGGAAACATTGCTGAACCAAAGGGTATGCACGGTTTGATAACTTTTTGAGCATAATTCCAAATTGCTCTCCAGAATGGTTGGATGTATTCACAATTCCACCTGTTGGTGGTTTTTTAAAGTAGAAAGTACAATTCACCTTTAGGCAGTGTGTTCTACATTGGGATATCTGTGGCAGGTAACTTGTTTGTTAATGGAGATCTTCAAGTAGACATTGGAGGACTACTTTTTGGGAGTTATTGAATTGAATTAAACTAAGATTCTGGATATGGATGGAATTCTAAAGTTTTTTCCCTCTCTGAGAATCTATGGGATGCTATAGTTCTAATTCTTCTTAACTCTTTAGATGATGTTGAATAATATTGCTGTGAGTTAGATTTGAGGTATTTTACTTAAAGATTATATGAATTAATGGCCTTGTCCAAAAAAGTTGATTACAGGTAGAGTCATCTATATTCAAGATGGAAATCCTAAATGCCCATGTCCCCAGCTATAAGAGAAATCTATCCTGTGTATATTTAACATCCCTTTTCTTTTAAACCTCCTCATTCTCTTCAGATCACCCCCTCTTCTCTCAATTTTTTTCATAGCTCTATATTGCTTACAATGTCCAATTCTTCGACAGACAAAAGTCCTTCATAATTAATGTTAAGAATGAGTGTATATATATATATATATATATATATATATATATGTTTGTGTTTGTGTGTGTATATATTAGAGAATTACTTTGAAGTCTATAAATAAATGTTCCATGAAATAGCCCAACATTTCTATTCTTATCTTCCTAGGAATTAAGAATTACAGAAATTTGTGTCATAAAAGACAATGGGGGTACAACTAATCTAGAAGAAAAGAATTTAGCTTGCCTTAATAACATTATAGTTTGCCTTCTAACATCTAAATTAAATGGAAGTCATGCAGAAGAGGGACTCAAATTGTTTTGCATTATTTTATGTCAGAATATATAGAAATGGTTGGAATTTACCAGGAAGACCCTCCTAACAATTAGAACTACCCTCAAATGGAACATGATGCCTCTGAATAAATGAACTCCTTATCACTGGAATTCAATTTTCCATTCAATAAATAAATCAATTACTCATTATTATTAACAATAATAATCACTAACATTTATGTGATGCTTTAGTATGTGTCAGGCAGTGTGCTAAGCATTTTTATTTTTTAATTTATGGAATAAAACAAGAATTTCCATAACATAGTACAGTAAAAAAGATGATTGTGCATGAAACTGCAAATCTGTTATGCACAACTTGCTATTACTTTGAGATATACAACAAAATTATGATACAAATTTTCTTCTTTTCTTCTCTCCCCCATTTTTACCTTAGAGATGGCTACCATTAAACACAAATTATCTATCTATTTTTCTATCTATCTAGTTATTTTCTATCTGTCCACAAATATCCATATATGTATGTACACACATATATATGTTTATATATACACACAAACACATATATTCTCTAGGCTTATACATACATATTCCTATATGCTTTATGCCTATTTCTATTAATGAGTTCTTTCTCTGGATGAAAATATCATCTTTCTCTACATATCCTTTATAGTTAATTTGGGTATTTATAATAGACAAATTAAGTTACAAATATTATTTCACGTAATCCTTACAACAATCTTGGGAGGTAGGTGCTATATGTTCTTTTGTCCTTTGTTCTCTAAGAAGACCATGACATCAGGTAGGGGATGCCAGGACATGCAAGCAAATTGGATTTAAGTGAGGGAAGGCTGGATAGAGTCACCTGCTTCATTTCCCCTCCAGAGCCAGATATAGATCAAGATGACTGGAGATGCAATGGGAAAGCTTGGCCTTTTCAAGCTAACAGGTCTCAGTTTGGTTGAGGCTGCATCCATTCAGCGATTAAGGCGGGGTAGCATTTGAGGCAAAGAATCTCATCTTTCATCTAGTCCAAAAGAATCTAACAAGAACTGACAAGAACTGTGGTCAGCAAAGACAAAAAAAAAATGCAACAATTTCTACTCTGAAGGAACAACTGAGTAAATCATGAAAGGCTATGCAACTAAGTTCTTGAAAAACAAGACAAAAATGAAGACATTCATTGCCTAAAGAAGCTAATATCCTACTTGAAAACTTCAGGCAGGGACTGTAGAACATCTATCAGGAATATGGTTAAGATAATTCCCACACTGACTGAGAAGGTGGACTAAATATCCTCTGAGACCCCTACACATTCTAAAGTTTTATTATTTCATTTTGTTGTAACACTAGTGGATGCCCAGCCTCCCCAGTAAGGACATTCATGGCCCTCTAACTTCCTTATAAACACTAGTGAAAAATGCATTTCCAAAGCAATGCCAACTGAAGGGCTAAAAAGGAAATGGATTTATGATGGAGTGCTAGAGATTGAAAGTAGATTTAAGGACGGATTTCCTGAGTGTGAGAGTTGTTAAACACTGAAATAGATTTCCTTGGGAACTTGTGATATCTTTGTCCCTGGAGGTCTTTGAAGATAAGAGTGATGATGAGCTGTTTGGAAAGATTATTTGTGACAGCAGGTTGGCTTAGATTGCTTTCCAACATCCTTTCTTGACTAAATTTTTCTAAAAAGCCATGTTATAGAAAGTAGACAGAGATTTATAGCAAAAACCCAGAGACTTGAGTTAGAATCCTGTCTCAAGGTTGACCTTTAAAAATGGTAACAAGTGGCAATCTGTATGGGAATAAAATTATATGGTTCATAAAATCCATATGAGCGAGGTGGTGAAATAACAACCTTATTTAATAATTGAAGAAACTGAGGCAGGTCACTTCAAGAACTCATTTTTCTCATCCCTCAAATTAAGGTTTTGGAAGGTCATTTTCAGTTCTGTGTTTCAAACACCTTATTTTTGTGTATAGCTTTAACAATTTATAAAGGAATTTCATATCCATTTCCCTGATATTTTTCTGTGGTTACTTTCTTAAAGGCAAGAGTTTTAATTAATTCCTATTCAAAATTTTTCTGATCTTAAATTGTGGAGGAACTAGATTTAGTAGAATCAAATCAAGGTTTTTATCTATTGTTCCTTTATTAGCTGTTACAAAGAGAAAGCTGAAAAAGACCACATAAGATGGAAAAAGAAAACACAAGCCTTTATTCTCTAAGCTCTTAACATTAAGATTTTTTTTAAGCTAGATAAAAATTCAATAGAGTTTCCCTTCACAGAGACAAAATTTTCCATAATTGCACAGTCTATTTCATGGTGTGTGTTTGTCTTTGCATAGACTTTTATGCAAATATAGGAAATCATGGTGAATCTGTTTGGTAGATATGTGATATTGGGCACATTCCTTCATTTGTCTGATCCTTAATTTCCATGTTTATTTATTTAGCCATTCCCCAACTGATGGGCATCTCCTCAATTTCTAATTGTTTGCCTAGAGAAAAGAGCTGCTATATACACATTTTTATACAGGAATATACACTATTACTTCTTTAAAATCTCTTTTGGAATTTCTGCTTAGTAGTGATATTGTAAGATCAAAGAGTATGCATGATTTTATAGCCCTTTGAGCATAGTTCATATCTTTTGTTCATTTATCAATTAGGGAATGGCTCTTTTTACATATAAATTTGACTCAGTTCCCTATACATTTGAGAAATGAGACTTTCCTCAGAAAAACTTATTTCAAAATTCTTTTCACAATTATTGCTACTTAGTTCCAATTATTCCATTCATAAGATATTGTAAGAAAAGCACTTTGAAAATCTTAAAGCATTATATAAGTAAATTGTTATTCAAAGGGAAAGTATTCCTTCAGCTATACATACCCAAAGTAATGGAACAAGAATCCAGGATCACATTGAAACTATGATCTGACATCAGAAGATAACTTTATCAGAGCTCAGGCCAATAAGAAATAAATGGAGATAATTATGGAGATGTATTGTTTCATGTGTCCAGTAAATAAAAGGAAAAGTTCATTTCTATTTCAGTATTGTGTGTCTAGAGGGGGAAGGGAAAGAAACCATGTATGTGGTCCCTGAAAACAATGTTCCTTTGGATGGAGAACTCAATGGATAGTGTGGCTTGTCTAAAATCCCCTTTGTCATGATGCAATAGAACAAAAACAGTGGGACTCCCAAATGGGAGTACATCACTGCCTAACTGGTGGAACCAATCCATTAGATTTCCTGAGCAATTTATTTATAGCATAGGTCTTCTCAGTTAGGAAGCCCCTTTTAGTAACAATGGTGTTACTAATAGGATTAACTCTGGATGAACTCAGTATTTCACACTGCACTCAGATAATGACTTCACTGTATGTGTCTTAAAAATTAAAATAAGATAGGCATCAACTGCAATGATAGTATTTGGACAGATACAGTTCTTCATTAATACATCTTATAGCCTGTACCATCCTCTGAAACAGGCATGTGAGTAATAAAAATAGGAAAGCTGTGAAACCTGAGGTTCTTTGAGGTTATAGACAGAATGTTTATAAAATATAAAAGTCAAATGTAAATAATGAGGCTTTTTTATCATCTCACCTTTTTCATATTATCTTCCTTATAATCACCTTATTTTGTTATTTCCATATAATTTGCTTGGTCTTAGAGAGAGGGATGGGTTTCTTTCTTTTGTCAGTGTTTCTTGTTAACATTATCCAATTAGTACCAAATCCAATTACCATGGGCATCAAAAAGCAGTATAGTATAATGGCTAGGGATGAGAACTCAAAGTCAAGAAGACTAGGATTCCATTCTTATCTCTAACATATTAATTATGGCACCTGGTTAAATTATTTAACTTCTGAATGCTCTAATCCAGAAATGTCAAACTCCAATAGAAATCGGATCCACTAAACTATACCCAAGGATCTATAACTGCATAAGAACCACATATTTACCTTAAAAACTACATGTTAACATTGTCTAATATTCTATTCTATTTCAATTTGTTTTGTTAAATGTTTCACAATTATGTTCTAATTTGCTTTGGACTGAATTCAGGAGTCTTGTAGGTTAAAAAAAATCCTCTAAAATATGTTTCAGAGAAAGTGCTAACTTGCATTGGTAAAGTTCTTTTTTTTTTTTTTTTTTTTTTTATCAAGTACACTTATACAAATTCAATTGAAGTTATAGCACCCTATTCCTTGTACTTCTCTTTGAAACTTCATGGATTTGTGATTTTATTGATATAATTGTTCTCTCAATACAAATTGCAACACTCTCCTCCCCACCTTCGATCTGTCCTGTGTTTAAGTGTTTGATTTTCAATCATTTCTACATTTGAAAAATTAATTAACTTTGTTTCTAACCCAGGGATAAAGCTTGAACAATAGAGTTGACTAATTTGTGTAATGTTCAGGCTAGTTTTCTGGAGGTTCTTGGGATCAGCCTGAGTCCTTGGTCTTAATGGAGAAGTGAAGGAGACAGGACAGCCACCATGAGGCTGGTCAAAAGTGGAATGTCTCATTTCTAGTCCTTCTTAGCCCTTATATACCTTAGTACAATTACATCATTGCAGTATGCTGAATATGTGTGAATTAGAGAACCATTACATCATCATACTAAGTACTAAGTATATATGTGAACTAGAGAACCATCATCTCATCAATTCCACTGAGTTAACTATACTTCTCCAGAGTTCCGACCCTCTACAAGTTTGTCACTAGGTCTGGGTTTAAGGCCTTTATTTTTTGACAAAACTGATTTCAGCTTGTCTTCTATCAGTAATACATTCAAGAATGCTTTATTCTCAACTCTATGAAATTTATTTTAAGTTTAATTCACCATGATAGCCAATCTAGGTCTTGGGATTGATTTTAAGTTAATGCATAGAGTAATATTTACCATATTCTTAGTTTTTCATCTATTTCTTAATCATTTAATAAGATGGTCTCCTGTATACTTTCACTAAAATATTGCCCCTGGTTTAATTTCTATTTATCCTCTTCCAAATGTTGCTTATTGCAGGTCATTTTTACCCATTTGTAGAGTGATGAAAGGAGATTCCTTCAGGCATGGGGGTGTAGCTTTTTTGCTGGGCTCCCTGTGGAGCTATAAATATGCTCCATGTTTCCCAGATGTTCCAGGAGTACTGCTAGGATAGTGATGGGAAGATAGGTAGTTTTCTAGACTTCCAAAAACATTGAGATTTTACTCTAATCAGAAATGATAACAGAACAAAGTTGAAGCCCATGGAATTCTCTCCCCCCTCCAATTACTTCTGCATAGCACCAAGTGATTCTTATTGGGGAGTTTTTTTTTTTTTTCTTTTTTTGCCATTAGGCATTCAATGGGCTTAGAACCTCTCTTGACTAGAACTGGCTTAATAATTAATAACTACCTTAATAATTTATAGATGATCCACTGAAAGTGTTCAAATTTCTTTAGCTAATTTTAAACTTTCTTTCTGTGCAATGTCCTTTCTAATTCATCCAGAGTTTGAACAGAGATCTGATTTAATCAAGGGTTTTTATATATTTAGTTGCAATGTCTTTGATTAAATTCAATTGAGATACATGATCACCTGGAAAGGTAATATGCAAAATCCAGAGCTTCCAGGAAAAAAAGAAAGAAAAATATTATAAATATCTGGAAATAAATCAACCAAGGAAGCAAAATTAAGATTACACAAGATTTAGCAGCTACATTCTAAATTAATTAAGAATCATAATGATGAGGCATTTCTAATGGCAAAAGATAAAAGTATATGACCAAGAATTATTTACAAGGTAAAATTAAATATTATATCACAAGAGGAAAAATGGATCTTCAATGAATTAGAAGGCTTTCAAACATTCCTGATTAAAAAAAATTAGAAAGAAACTTTGAAATACAAATATAGGAGTCAAAAGGAACTTTAACAGGTTTTATTTATATTATTTATTTATTATTTAATTATCTTTATAGATCTTTATTATATATAGCATATATATTTGTTTATTTTATATTTTTTAATTAATTAATTACTTTTTAATTTATTTTATAATAACTTTTTATTGACAGAACCCATGCCAGGGTAATTTTTTACAACATTATCCCTTGTACTCACTTCTGTTCCCATTTTTCCTCTCCCTCCCTCCACTCCCTCCCCCAAAAGGCAAGCAGTCTTATACATGTTAAATATGTTGCAGTATATCCTAGATACAATATATGTAGCATATATATTTGTAATGGAGTAATTAGAACAGAATTCTAGAATAGAATAATTAGAAAAAAAACTTTGTTCATAATGAAGCATTTACATTCTAGTAAATGCTCTAATAAATATTTAAATAAGGAAGAATATTTTTAAAAGTGCATTTAGAATTCTAATATCATTTGAGGGAGGGTATTTAGAATTCTAATATCATTTGAGGGAGGGTATTTAGAATTCTAATATCATTTGAGGGAGGGTCTTTTAGACAAAAGACCTCTAATTCGTATTTTTAAAAATATTATTAATATGTTATAAGAAAAAAGGGAAAAGAAGAGCAAGGATAAAATTGGAGAAAATGGGAGGAAAGATGGAAGAATCTAATTAAGACATGTAATCATGTTTCAGAAATATAACTACAACTAGATTGCAATTAGTGCAAATGAAGAGTCCTATGAAGTGATCACATTATTCAAAATTTCCTCTCCCTCTCTTCCTTCCATCCCCATGTCCAAGATAGCAAACAATTTAATGTAGGTTATAAATGTGCAATCATATTAAACATATTTCTACATTAGGCATGTTGTGAAAGAATCAGAACTAAACGGGAAAACCACAAGGTAAAAAAAAAACCTCAAAAGTGAAAATAGTATTCTTCAAACTGTATTCAGATTCCATAGCTCTTTCTCTGGATGTGGATAACATTTTCCATCATGAATCCTCTGGAATTGCCTTAAGTCATTGTATTGCTGAGAAGAACCACATCTATCAAAGTTGATCATTGTACAACATTGTTGTTACTGTGTACAATGTTCCTCTATTCTACTCATTTCATGCAGCATCAATTTATGTAAGTCTTGCCAGGTTTTTCTGAAATCTGCTTGCTCATTATTTCTTTTAGCACATTAAGATTCTATTACATTCATATACTGCAACTTATCCCCCAATTGATGGGTATTGCCTCAATTTTTAATTCTTTGCTACCACAAAAAGAGCTGCTATAAACTTTTTTGTATATGTGGGTCCTTCACCCTTTTTATGATCTTTTTGGGAGACAGAGCAAGTAGTGGTATTGTTGGATCAAAGAATATGCACATAACATATGTTATGTGAGAGAAAATAAATTGCTCTCTAGAATGGCTGGATAAGTTCATAACTCCAGCAACAATGCATCAGGGTCCCAGTTTTCTCACATTTCCTTCAGCATTTGTTATTTTCCTTTTCTGTCTTATGAATCAGTCTGATAGGTGTGAGATGGCACTTCAGAGTTGTTTTAATTTTCATTTCTCTAATCAATAGTGACTCAGAGCATTTTATATGACTATTGAAAGCTTTAATTTCATCTGAAAACTGTTTACATTCTTTGACCATTTATTAACTGAGGAATGACTTCTATTCTAAATTTGACTCAGTTATTTATACATTTGAGAAATGAGGTTTTTATCAGAAACATAGACAGTAAAATTTGTTTCCCAAGTTTTTGCTTTCCTTCTAATCTTGGTTGCATTGACTTTGTGCAAAACCTTTTAAATTTAATGTAATACAAGTTATTTATTTTGTATTTCATAACATCCTCTATCTCTTGCTAGGTCCTAAATTCTTCTCTTCTCTATAGATCTGATATACCAATTTACCAATGATACCATGTACCCATTTTATTCTATATGGATATATGGTATAAAATGTTGATCTAAGCTTACTTTCTGGTATACTATTTTTCAGTTTTCCCAGAAGTTTTTGCCAAATAATGAGTTCTTATCTCATAAGTTGAGTATTTGGATTTACAGTAAAATACTATAGTCAATGATTATATTCTTGTGAATCTAACTTTTGTCTTAAATACTTATGTTCTTCTGTATTTGTATCTTGTGTATCTGATTTATTTCACTGATTCACCCCTCTTTCTTAGCCAGCACCAAATAGTTTTCATAATTACACTTTCTAATATGGTTTTCAATTTGGAATTGCTAGGCCACTTTTGCATTATTTTTCCCATTGATTCCTCTTTTATTCTTTATCTTTTGTTCTTCTACATGAATTTTGTTATTAATTATTCTAACTCCATAAAATGATTTTTGGTAATTTGCTTAGTATGGCACTGAATAAGTAAATTAAGTAGAAGTGTCATTTTTATTATATTAATTTGACCTACCTATGAGCAATTGATATTTTTCTAGTTGCTTAGATCTGACTTTGTGTGAAAAGTGTTTTGTAATTGTGTTAATATATTTCCTGATTTTGACTTGACAGATAGACACTGAAGTATCTTTTATATTTTTTAAACAGCTTTTTATTTTCCCCAAATACTTGCAGAGGTAGTTTTCAACATTCACCTTTGCAAAACCTTGTGTTCCAAATTTTTCTTTCTTTTTCCCTGCCACTCCCTCCCATAGATAGCAAGTAATCCAATATAAGTTAATGTGTTGAATTCTTCTAAACATATTTCCACATTTTTTATGCTGCACAAGAAAAATCAGATCAAAAGGTGAAAGAACAAAATGTGAGAAAAAGACAAGCATAAAACAAAACAAAAGAAAAGAAAAACGATGACAATACTATGCTTTGGTCTATATTCAGTCACAAAAAGTCAAGAAAAATAAAGTTTAAAAAAGTATGTTGCAATCTGTATTCAGATACAATCAGTTCTTTCTCTGGGTGAGGATGGCATTTTTTTATCATAAGTTCTTCAAAGTTGTCTTGGTTCATTTTATGTTTTTGTTGTTTCTTTGTACACAGTAGATTTCAATTTGCATGAGCTCATGGAAGACTTTCCAGGTTTTTCTGAGAGCATCCTGCTAATCATTTTTTGTAGCAAAATCATATTCAATTGTAATCTCATATTACAATTTATTTAACCACTGCTCAGTTGATGAACATCCCCTCAATTTCCAATTTTTTGTTCTAAGACAAGAGCTGTCATAAATATTCTTCTGAGTATAAGTCCTTTTCTTTAAAAAAATATTTTGGGACACATGCCTAGTAATAATATTGTTAAGTCAAAGGGTTTGCATAATTTTATAGCCCTTTGGGCATAGTTCCAAATTGCTCAGGGGTCCTCAAACATTTTAAATAGGGAGCCAATTCACTGTCCCTCAGATTATTGGAGGGCTGGACTATAGTAAAAACAAAAACTTTGTTTTGTGGGCCTTTAAATAAAGAAACTTCATAGCCCTGGGTGAGGGGGATAAATGTCCTCAGCTGCTGCATCTGGCCTGTGGACTGTAGTTTGAGGACCCCTGCTACAGGATGGTTGAATTAGTTCACAATTCCACCAAAAATGCATTAATGTCTTATCTTCCCCACATTTTCTCCAACATTTGTCATTTTCCTTTTCTGGTCTATTAGCCAATCTAATAGGTATGAGATTTTATTTGACACAGTGTATTTTCCTCCAAATAAATTATTGTAATAATTTTGCTAATATTTACTTTAAAATTTTGCATCACTATTCATTAGGGAAATCAGTCTAACTATTTTGGCTCTTCCTTGTATAGTTATCAACATCATATTTGCATCATAAAAAGAATACATTTGGGAAATTAGATCCCAATTATTGTTTTAATTTCTTCTTCATTGGTAGTGAATTTACTTTTTCCATTTTTGACACTGGTATTTAGGTTTTCTTTTTTCTTTTTAATCAAATTAACCAAAGGTTTATATATTTAATTTTTCCCTAGAAAACTAGCTCTTATTTTTATTTATTAGTTCATCAGTTCTCTTACTTTATTTTTATTAATCTCTTTTGATTTTTAGAATTTATTTTTTAAAATTAATTAATTTATTTATTTGTGGAGGCAATTGGGGTTAAGTTACTTGCTCAGGGTTAACAAGGCAGGAAGTGTTGTATCTGAAGCCAAATTTTAACTCAAATTTCCCTGACTCCAGGACTGTTCTCTATCTACCACACCATCTAGCTGTCTATAGAATTTCTAATTTGGCATTTCATTGGGGATTTTTTCTAGTTTTTTTTTTTTGGTTATATCCCCAATTTATTGATTTCCTCTTTCTCTATTTCTATTCATGTAAGAAACATAAAACATCCTAAGAATTACTGTGATTGCATACCATAAGTTTTGAGATATTATTTCATTATTACTGTTCTATTAAATGAAATTCTTAACTGTTTCTATGATTTGTTATTTGACTCACTTAATCTTTAGAATTAGATTATTTTTAGCTTCCAATTAGTCTATTTTTGCCATGGTCATTTATCACATGTAATTTTTGTTGTATCATGATCAAAAAGGATAAATTTAGTACTTCTGCCTTTTTGCATTTGATTGTGAAATTTTTATGTCCTAATACATACTCAATTTTATGTAGATGCCATGTACCACTGAGAAAAAATATATATATATTCTTTTCTATCTCCATTTTATTATCTCCAGAGTTCTATAATCTCTAACTTTTCTAAGATTATTTTCACCCACCTCCTTAATTACATTCTTGTTTATTTTGTGGTTAGATTTATCTAGTTTTGAAAGGGAGAAGCTGAGCTCCCCCCACTAGTATAGCTTTGTTATCTATTTCTTTCTGTAATTGACAACTTCTCCTCTAAGAATTTAGATGCTATACAGCTAGGTGCATATATATTTAATATTGATATGGTACCCTTAAGTAAGTTGTAGTTTTCTTCCTTATATCTTTTAATTAGATCTGTTTTTTTGTTTTGTTTTGTTTTGGATTTTTTTGCTTTTGCTTTTTCTGAGATCAGGATTGTTTCTGTTTCTTTTTTTGTTTCTTTTCCTCCTCCTCTTCTTACTTCTCCTTCTCTTCCTCCTCCTTTTTCTTTCTACTCCTCCTCCTTGTCTTCCTTCTATTTCAACTAATGCACAATATATTTTTGTCTAAGATTTTACCTTTACTCTGAGTATAGCACTCTTTTTCAAATGTTTATCTTGTAAACTATATATTGTAGGATTATAATTTTTAATCCACACTGCTATCTGCTTCTATTTTATGGGAGGGTTTATCCCATTTATATTCACAATTATGATTACTAATTGTCTATTTCTCTCAATCCTATTTTCTCTTCTGTTTATATAGTACTCTTTTTTCATCCTTTCTTTCTTCCCTACTGTTTTGCTTCTGACCCACTTCTCCCTTAATCTGACCTCCAAACTGTAAGCCCTCTCCTTTTTCCTTCCTCTCTCCCCAAGTACTTCTGCCCTCCATCCTGCTCTTCCTTCTATCCACAAGTCCCTTTTCTTTTCCCTTTCTTTTTCTGCTTCTCTTGTAGGGTAGGAAAAACTGAATGTGTATGTTATTCCCATTTTGAACCATATGTGATGAGAGTAAGATTCAAACAATGCTAAACTCTTCCCTTTTTTCCTCTACTATAATAGTTCTTTTTGTGCCTCTTCATTTCGTCTCCCCTTCATCTTCTCCCAGTGCAATTCTTTTCTACCTATTTTTTTCTTAGTATCATCACATCAAAGTCAATAAAATCATACAAAAATTAGATATGATATAATTCTGACAATTATTTAATTGAAATAGAAAATGAACATGAATATTCTTAGGTACATATGAAACTTTATGAAAATTGATTTTGACTTAGGACATAAAACCTCACAAATGAATGCAAAAAAGCAGACATACTCATTCTTTTCTAATTGTTCTCAGACAGTAAATTTAGTAGAGTAAAATTATATTCATATGTTATTAAAAATCAGTCCTAAAAATTTGTGGGTCAAAGAATAAATCATGGCTAATTTGATTTTAATGAAATAACATGATAATTTTTTTGAGATCCAGACAAACTTCTTCAGAAGGGAAATATGCACACATGCATATTGAAACTTACATGATATTAGCATTAAAAAAGAAAACAAATAAATGAATTGGGTATTTGATTAAAATAATTTTTAAAAACCAACAATTTAAAAACACCCAATACAGACCAAAATAGAAATCTCAAAAATTAAAGAAGCTAATCAAATTAAAAACAAAAATTGAATTAAATAAAACTATGAGTTTTAAAAAATGAATATATAAATCATAAGTTAATTTGATTGGAGGCAAAAAGAAACTAACATCAAAAAAAAATAATTCACAATAGGTGAAAAAATAATGTATGTTATTATAAATTATTTTGCCCAACTACATGCAGTAAAACTAAAACTTTAAATAAAATTAATTAATATTTATAAAATATATAAACCCCAATCTAACTGAATGAGGAATTTAAAATTTTAGCAATTGAATTTCAGTGAAAGAAATTGACAAGCCATAAAGGTATTTACAGAAGAATAACAATAATGATAAAAATAATTGCAGAAAAATATGTATTGCCAACTGAATTCTATCAAATATTGAAATAATAATTAATTTTATAATATTACATAAACTGTTTACAAAAAATAGGAAAGGAACAGGTCATACCAAATTCCTTCTATGACACAAATATGGTTTTGATACCTAAACTACAGAGAATCAAATAAGGAAAAGTGTTTTAAAAAATAACTAGAAAACAGAGGAATAAGTGAACTTTTCCTTAAAATGATAAATAACATAGATCTAAACCCAAGAGCTACCATATATATGTAATGAAGATAACTTAGAATCCTTTCTAATAAAAGGAAAGGTGAAACAAGAATTTCCATTATCACTAATTCTGTTTGATAAGCCAGCAGAAATCATTGCTATAGATGAGAAAAGAAAAATAAATTGAAGGATTAAAAATAGTTTAAAAAGAATTAAAATGATCAATTTTGTAGTTATGTGATAGTATATTTAAATAATCTTAAAGAATCAACTAAAATTTAATTGAAATAATAACTTCAGCTTAGTTAGAAGATATAAAATAAATTCACACAAATATCTAGCATTTCTACATAATACCAATAAAACTAGGCAGGAAGAGAATAGAAAGAAAATTTCATTTAAAATAACTACAAAATATATAAAACTTCAAAAATCCACCTTTTAGTATACATACAAAACTATATAAATATAACTATAAATTACAGTTTATAGAAGTAAAGACATCTTCAAGTAATTGGAAAACCATAATTGCTCAAAAGTAGGCTGAATCAATGAAATAAAAATGATAATAATATCTAACAGTTTATTTTCTCAATATCATAACCAATCAGACTATGGAAGAGTTACTACTGAGAACTAGAAAAAATAATAATGAATTTCATATAGAGAAAAAAAGTGAATGATCTCAAGGGGAATAATGGGGAAAAAAAGTAAAAATAAAGGGGGCCTAGTGATGTCAAATTTCAAACATTACTACAATATCATAATTGCTCAACAAATCTGTATCAATTAAAAATAGATGGACTAATCAGTGGAACAAATAAATCTCAGAACATGCAGAAGCAAAGTCTAGTACTGTAATATATTCAATAAATGGCATCAATGATCCTAGTTACTAAGGTAAGCACTCATTTAACAAAATCGCTGTAAAAATTGGGCCACAGTATGGATGAGATTAGATTTAGACCAATAGCTCTCGTCTTGTACAATGAATGATAAACTCCAAATTTATAAAAGGTCACCTTATAAACATATTAGAGAAATATAGGAAAATACTTATTACATCTATGATTAGGGACAAAAGCTTGTGATCAAACAAGAGATAGAAAGAATTAGAGAAAGTAAAATATAAACTTTTGATTACATAAAACTGAAAAGTTTTTGTACAAACAAATACAATAAAGCTAAGACTAAGGAAAAACATTTAACTGAGGAAAAAAATCTTTTAAACAAATTTCTTTTATTTCCAAGAGAATAATACTTCATAGCAGAGTAATAATTAAAATATATTGCAGACAATTCTGTGATCCTGTTGAGCACAAATACTTGGTAAGTAAAACATTAAAGAATAAACTTTTCTGAGACTTGGTCCATGGTCCTATAATCCATATTCCTATTTGGTGTTTCCTAAGTGTCAGCCTTCATTATATTCATTGAAGACCTGGAAATAGAGGAGTTTTTTGGAGGAGAAGAATAGAAAGAAAAGAACAGCAGTTCCCTGAATACTGAGAAATATCACAATTAAAAGGCAGAAAGAGGAATTAATAAAGGAAACAAAAATTATATCTAAGCTCCCAAATACTCTTATTACTATATTATATATACTATACTACTATACTAAAGTTAAAAGGGATCAATTAACTTTCTCAGTGATCCAGTGCAACATGATTCTTAATTTATATTTTCAAGTGTATTACATTGCCTTGTTTTGAATGAGTCAACTAGTATGTTTCTTAAAATGACTCTTATTAGGCCTTTCCACAGTATACTATTTACAGAACAGCTATATTCTAATACTCCTTGTAGAAAGTAGTCAGCTGGTATTATTAGTTATTCCTCCATTTTTTTAGAACTCTTTTTTTTGATACATTTTAAGTTTTTGAAATTAGTTTTTAAAGAATAATCACTTATTTCCCCTACTTTCCATAAAAACCTATGTTGTAAAAATATTGAAAAGCAAAGAAAAAAATTTCCACAATGTCCCTATTTAAAAATATATCTCATTCTGTATCTCAAATTCATCATCTCTGTATTAGTATACTTTATCATTGCTCTCCTGAAATTGCTGTTGGTCTTTTCATTGATCAATTTTTAAAATCTTACAGTGTGTTTATCCACAAAGTTGTTTTTATATCAATTGTTCTCTTAGTTCTATTCACTTCATTATGCATTAGTTCATATAAGTTTTGCCAGGTTTCTTTGAAACAGTTCCCTTTGTATTTTCATATTATACCATTGCCCTACATTCATATAATTGCCCTTCCTTGACTAATGGACAGCCTTTTAGTTTATATATCTTTTACACTACAAAAAGATCTGCTATAGATATTTTTGCACATATGGTGTTTTTTTCCTTTCATTTCTTTTTATATATAATCCTAGATTGTCTTGAGTTTGGATATCACTGGATATAAATGTATTTGTAATTTAATGATTTTTCTTTCCAAAATGGGTAGACCCATGATTCTCAATTATAAAAGCTACCCTTCATTTTTTGTATTAGTATTTCTCTATTAGTGGCAGTGGTTTTCATGAAATAGGGAAAAAAGCAGTCTTTAAAAAAAGTATTAGTATATTTTGTTTTTACATTATTTTACTAATCATAAGCCTCTTACTTCACTATGAAACAAGCAATCTCTATAATAAAGAAAAAAATCATTTCAACAAAACCATCTAAACAAGTTTAAAAGTACCTCCAGTTCTATAAAGAATGGAAAGAAATATGGTTTCTTAATTCTAAGTCTTTAAGAATCCTTAAAGGTGGGAGCAACATTTATAATGTGGGAAGATGGTGGAGTCAAGCTAAGAGCTACTCGAGCTCTCCCAGTCTCCCTCAAAAACCAAGCCTCTAAAAAAATTCTAATTGATAGAATGAAAATATTCTCCAGCTCAAGATAGATTGAAAAAATTTCAAGAAAGCTCAGTTTCACTAGGGTGAAAAGGGATATTCAGCTCAGCTCAGACAGAGCCTGGAAAGCCAGTAAGAGGGTTTAATCACAGCAGATCAGCAACTGAGACCCTTGATCCTGGCTCAATATCAGAGCAGAAGAGTGGGGCAGTCTCCAGTCCCAGATTTAGAAGGCAAATTCTGGGAAACCAGACTATTTCCCAAAAAGAGCAGGCAAACACAAAGGTCCCCCGTGTTCAAAGTCAAGTCTCAGAGCTACACAGAACCTTTACCTCAGGAGCAGAAGTGGATCATAAAAGGGTTTAAAAAAAAAAAAGGAAATACCAAAGAAAAGGAAAGAAACAGAAAAAAAACCTTGACTATAGAAAGCAACTATAGTGACAAGAAAGACCAAAATACCAACTCAGATAGGGACAAAATGTCTACCGAGGAAATCTCAAAGAGTGATAAGAATTGGTCTCAAGCCCAAAGAGTCTTCTTGGAAGTGCCCATAAAAAACTTTAAAAGACAAATGAGAGAGGTATAAGAAAAAAAATGAGAAAATAAAGGAGAGATATGGAAGAGAGTCAACAGCTTGGAAAAGGAAGGCAATATCTTTAAAAAAATACAATTGATCAAATGCAAAAAAAAAAAAATATCAACTGAAGAAAACAAAACCTTCAAAATTAGAATTAACCAAATAGAAAAAGAGATACAAAAGCTAACTGAAGAAAATCACACATTAAAAATTAGAATGGGGCAAATGGAAGCTAATAACAAGCATCCAGGAAAAAGAATTATGGAGATTGAATGTAAATCAATACAAACTATGTTCTCTTCACTTTTCTGTTTTTTTTTCTCTCCCATGGTTTTTCCATTTTGTTCTGATTTTTCTCTTCCAACATGATTCCTAAAGCTATGTAAATTAAAAACAAACAAACAAACAAAAATCCTTAGCTGTACCAAAGTTCTACAAATATGTTTTATAGGGAATAGGTATTACATGGAATCCTTAGTTCCTCCCATTTTGTGTAATGTACTGAATATAATTCAATATCATAGATTTAGAACCAGAAGAGATCGTTGAGATGATCAAGTATAACATTTTTTTCACTGATGAAAAAACTGAGACCCAGAGAGATTAAACAGCTTATCTTTGGTCACATAATTAGCAGTGTCTAAAGTAGAATTTAGTTCTTTCTAACTTTTATTTGTTTCTCAGTGATGGAGAATTACAATTAGAGTTCTTTCTATAAATGAAATTGTAGCCAGATCAAAAGTAAGCACAAGAACTTATGACCACATTGCAAAGATCTGTAATTTATTCATGTGTCAAAAAATGAAATTTTTCCCTTCCTTAATCAACCATATTTTTGAGCAATAGTGCATGGGCTAAAACTCCATTACTTGATGGTCAAATTTCTGGTGATGAACCTTTCCACATTCACTGAGAATAGTCCTTAGATAATTGATGCCAACCTGGCTGGTATTCAAAGACTTTCCAGCTTGGTAGGACCTGCCAGAGCTTGTGCTTTACTGTTAAAGTCTTTGAGAACCCAGGGATGCCTTCCAGCCACAATGAGGCATCAGGGAAGGATTTTGTTGGAAAAGAGATTTTTTTAAATCATCTTTGATTCTACTAAATACTGCCTTGTGACCAGAAAGAAACAATATTCTTCAAATCCATGACCTCCTGTTGGAGCTAAATGCTATACAATTTTAGATTCTGAATCATCTAGAAATCATTCTGGGAGGGGCACATTCATGGGAATTTAGAAACACAGTAGTGTGGTTGGGGAAGCAGTCTGACAATATTATATATTAAAGGCTGGGAAAAACCTCTACAGCCCCCTAGTCCAATTCTCCCACTTTTTATAGAAGGAAACAAAGTCCCAGAGAACTTGCCATAGGATTTTTTCCAAAATCATATATTAATAAGTGGTAGAACTAGAATTCAAACTCACATCTTTTCACTATAATTTCAGGGGCTTCCATCTTCAGCTTTTACTTCTATGCCCCCCCCATTCTTTTGAATGTGAGCTCTGATTATTGAGTATTTATTTTAACTGGTTTGGTCTGAGACCTAGCATACCATTTGTCGAACATCTACATGCTACATAATCACTAATATACTCTTTTCATCCACTCCCTTCTTCCACTCTCAACTCTAACTCAAAATATTAATGAGATCAATATTGGGCAATCATTTGCCCAATAAATTAATGACCATTCATTCTGACCTCTCTGTTAAAATAAAAGTTTTAATTGAGTTGTTTTTATTTGTGTCCCTAGTACTTAGCATATAGTATACTTGTTGCTTTGTTGCCTCTGAACACTTAAACAAGAAATTTAGTATCTTGGAACTTTAGTCCTTACCTCTATAAAAGAAAGAGCTTGAATCAATAATTTGCTATTTCGTTAACCAAATGGTTCTAGAAATCTGAAATTTTCCTCACTCATAGGCCAGAAGTTGACTATAGATAGATATAAATATAAAGTTAGGCTGAAAGATTAATGCCTTGCCCTAGGTATTAGAAATTTTCCTATCTGGAAGCTCAGAGCAATTATAATAAAATTCAAAACTACTCATCGAAAACAAACCGTCTGAAGTCAAAAAAAGAGAAAGTCTAGTTAACTTTAGGGGCTATTTTATTGCCTGTAAATTTTATTGCTTTCCCTTAATAGTTGATTAACTTGAAATAATTTGATAGGATTCATATAACTTATAACATGAGAGGTAGGATTTGAACACAGACCTTTTGATTGTAAAGTCTGTGCCCTTTCCTCTATTCAAACTGATTTCTAAATTTCTAAGGTTTGTGTCAGCCTTAAATCCAATAGGGCAGGACATTTCAAAAATTATTTGCTCAATGTTTTCCCCAATTATATGTAAAAACAATTTTAACATTCAATTTTTTAAAAATTTTGACTTCCATATTTTCATTTTCCTTTTTTCCTTCTTCATTGAGAAGACAATTTATAAAAGTTTTACATGTACAATCATTCAAAACATATTTCCAAATAAATCATTTTATTAAAGAAAACAGACCTGAGCAGCTAGGTGGTGCAGTAGATAGAGCACCAACCCTGAAGTCAGAAGGACCTGAGTTCAAAACTGGTCTCAGATACTTAATACTTCCTGGCTGTGTGACCCTGGGCAAGTCATTTAACACCAATTGCCTCAGGGGAAAAAAAAACCCAGACCTAAAAATCAATAAAAATAAAATTCTAAAAAAGTATGGCTCAATATGCATTAAGACTATATTAGTTCTCCTCCCCCCCTCCCCCGCCTCTCCCAGGGATAGAGAGAGTTTTTTCATCATTAAATCCTTCAGAATTGTCTCAGATCATTGTATTGATGATTAATGTCTATCATTCATAGTTTATTATTATACATTTTGCTGTCATTAGGTACAATGTTCTCTTAGTTCTACTCATTTCACTTTATGTCAGTTCATGTAACTCTTTTCAGATTTTTCTGAAAGTATCCTGCTCATCATTTTTTATACTACAGTGGTATGAAGGGAACATTTCTTTTTTTTTTTTTTTAGATTTACCCAGTACAATACATTTATTTTATTATTATTATTATTTTTTAAATAACTTTTTATTGATAGAACTCATGCCAGGGTAATTTTTTACAACATTAGAAGGGAACATTTCTTAAGAGATCCTATGATAAGTGATTTTACAAATCAAACGTTTATCTCTCTCCATTTTTGAGAAGAGGAAAAGTAGGCTAAAGTGACTTGGAAAAAGTCACAAAATAACAGAGCTGAGATTCTAATTCAAGTTCATGACTCTTAAATCTTGCATCATGTTAGAGTAATGAGATTTTTAGTATGGACTCAGACTATATAGACAGATTACAGAATGTCTTAGGAAGAAGAAGAATTAAAAGAGAAATTAATTCTAGGCTGAGAAAAGAATTATAGAGTACTCAGATGCTAGGAACAGGGATCTATTACTGTTCTATGATTGTAACTTTCATTGCTTGTTTTTTAAATGTCTGCTTTAATCAGCACAATCTTAGACTTAGAAACAAAGAGGACATGAAGGACAGTAACATGCAAATCACTTTTTTCTCTTAGTGATCCAGGCAACTAAGACTACAAGTGGCTGACTTGCATTGGAAGTGTGGATTTCTTCACCGGCGTTTTTCTTCTGCCAATCATAACACCGATCTGATATCTATTCTTCCGTATTCCAAAGCTAAAATGTCAGATTAATGAACATTGGGGATGCTCTTTGGGAGCATTAGAAAGGACCCAATACAAAGAATAAGAAAACGTATTCAAGATTGGCTCAGTCATTGCCCAGATGTATGTATGACCTCAGGCCAATTCAGCACAACACTAAGCATAGAGAAGGCAGATGATAAACACTAAAAAAATCAATTAAACTAATAGAAGTTGATTGATATCCCTAAATCTTAAGAATGACCAAGTCATTTGCTTGCTGAGGAGATTCCAGTGGTCTCCATTATATCAAAAATAACAATAAAATGTTTATGTTTAGTATTTAAAGCTCTTCTCAGTGTAACTTCAGTCTCATTCACTAGACTCATTGCATTTCACTCCACTTTCTGCTTTCTCAGTTCCAAGAAAACTAGCCTGCCTGATATTCCCCATGCATGACATTTCATGCATAAGCTCTCCATAATACTTCTTTCTAATATCCACTTTGACTTCATAGGCTCCCCAGATCGATATAAGGGACCTCAGAGACAATCAAGTCCAACCTATATACAAAAGGAATACTCATTAAAAAATTTTAAAAAGTCTCAGCTTGGAGACTTTCAAAGAGAGGCAACCCATACCATCTTTTGATATAGTTTATTAATACCTTAGGACAACTTTCAGAGCTCAAGTGGCATTTTCTAAAGGAAAAAAAAAGAAAGAAAAAACACATATAAAGAAACTTGTGGATTTATTTACCAAGTAATTTAGATTTCAAACAGTTATACAAAGCAAACAAAGGCAGGTAAGAGAAGATGAATACAAGGATATGGTACAGTCTTATAAAAATGTTGTATGTTTAAAGTCATATTAACTAAGACTAACAAGGACCTTGGTTGTGTATATGTGTGTTCACAATGATTTTCATGCTATTATGGAGGAAGAGAATGATCAAATAAGAATATGATTGCTGGTTGAAAGGGTTGTAATAGTGATAACTGGCAACAGAGATCAACTATTTAACTGTTATGCAACTTCTGTTTTCTCTGGCATTAGTTCTTGCATTAGAAATTATGGGGAAATGACTGACTGGAAGTATATATTCAGAAGATAAGTAATAAAGTGGAAGAGAGCATCTTATATTTGTGTTACTTATTTCATATGAACTGTATCATTTATCATTTAAAAATCTAATAAATGTGATTATTTAGTCACTAATAGTGATTTTTACAAGATTGGGGGAAACTGAAGTGGCATTTGAAAGATTCAGGCAAGAAAAGGTCCAAATATTTTTAAAGGAAGAAATGAATCTGCAAATAATAAACTATTGAGCTTAAATTGGGTTTCTTAGAAAATTCTAGAATGGATAATTCATGAAATGGTTAGCAAAAAATTTAAAGTTGGAGAAAAAATTTGCAAAGATCCAGGATAGCTTTCTCAATGATAGCATTTTTGACTCCATTGTTAAACAAGTAGATCAAGAAAATGATATCTCAATGATATGAGGCATGAAGAACATGCAACCTCCATAGGCATCCCATCATCCCATAATCCAGGTTTTGGAGCCATTGAATCCTTGAGGACAACCTGTGGGAGAGACTTTTGGGACAGGATCATGAAATTGAAGCCAATTGATTGGTCAAATTCAAAGAGTAACTAATAGTTCAATGTCACCTTAGCGATCTCTAGTTATTTCCATTCCTCCTTCCCCTACCTCCTCCAGGAATATGTTTTCTGTCTTCTATTCTCTAGCATCATTATTAATGACTTGAATGAAAGCAGAGAGCTCATATTCTTCATATTTTCAGTTGATATGAAGGGGAGAGAGATAGCTATTAATTTGCATGACAGTCAGTATCCAAAAAAATCTTGACATTAGAATACTGGTCAGAATCTAACAAGATAAATTTAGTAGAGATAAATGTAAAGTATTATACTTGATTTCAACAAATAATCTTTTCAAGTTCTGGTTTAGGGAATCATGTTGAGACAGTATTTTGAAGAGAAAATATTTGAAGGTTTTATTAGACCAAAAACTCAATATGAATTAACAGCATGATAAGGCAGCCAAAGGCTAAAGGATCTGTGGAAATATAGCTTTCAGGAATAAAGAAGCAATGGTCCTTCTATATTATATTCTGATCCAATTATACCTGGAGCCCTTGAATTCTCAGTGCCTGTATAAGGATATTGATAAGTAAGAAAGTGTCCTGAAAACAATGCCTTGTGTCCTTGTCACATGAATATATGTGGATTGGGAATATTTAGATTGGTTAAAAGAAGATTCAAGTGGGCATTTTGGCTATATTCAAGTATTCAAATGACTATTATGTGGAATAGGGATTAGATTTACTCTGGCTCCATAATATAGAATCAGATTGTAAACTATTTTAACATCATTATTCACTTTCCTATTAACACATAACTAATAATTTGTTGAAGGAAGGGAGGACAGAGAAAGATGAAAATTGAGATTCAAATACTGGTTTTCAACTTCCAAGTCCAACATCCTCTCCATCATGCCTTTTTGCTACAGAAATGTGAGTTGTTTTAGTTAGGATTATTCACTCTCTAAAGATGCAGCTGGGATATGACAACTAAGCACCACTAAGACAGCTGAGGCTGATTGCATCACTAGCACTTGGGGTTATAAATCATCAGGTGCTTCCTTTTGTTCTACTGAGAAAGAAAAAGCCTGGAGGGGTGATTTGGAGAGAGTTGCACAGCTTTTTCCTCACGAATCTTTCTCCTCACGCACTCCCTGGTTCTTCCAGGCTGGAAAATGGCCATGAATCATTTGGTGAAAATTCAAATCAACCCATCAATCTTGGAGTATACTCAAGGTTCCCTACCCCCACCAAACGAGAGCAGGACCCAGCTCGCCCAAGACACTCCCTAGCCATTTACTCTGAACTTTACCACATACAAAGCAGGTTTTCTTGCCCCAGGGCCCTAGGAGATGGAGACAAAGGACAGGTAGTTTTTTGTAAGATACATCAGCCAGGGTTTCTCTTTTGACTATGTGCCACTTGGCTTCTGGAGAAGTCCAAGGGAATGTGGACATATCAATGAACCAGAGAATTTCAGAGATGGAAGGAGCTTAGTGTACTGGATTGGGACACAGAAGATCTGGTTCCATTTCTGCCATCAGCTGCAACTGTAATGCAGCAATTCTTGTCATTCCTTTAGCTTTCAGTTTCTTCATCTGTAAAATGAGGGATAGCCTAAATCAGGGGTTCTGACTCTTTATGTTACACAAAACCCACTGACAGTCTGAGGAAACATGGATTCCACAGAATAATGTTTTTAAAAATGTAAAATAAGACACATGGGATTACCAAGGAAGCCAATTATCTTTTGAAATGAAATATGTCTTCTATCTATCTGTCTATTTCTCTATCTAAAAACACATCCATTGAACCCAACAACCCTTAGCACTTCTCTTATGTTTCTCATTTACATTGATTCCAAAGATATGTCAGATTCTAGAAAAGAATTGATATTGCTAATTTCTAGGTAGTTACAGCCATAACTAGTTCTAAAGTAAGGTAATAGGAGAGGTACTAAATAGTCTACTTATCCAAAAGACTCTTTATTTTCATTGTACATAGAGGCCCTAATTTTCACCATTAAAGTCATTTAAGTCAAAACATTGTCTTTATAAGACCCCTGCTGAAATTCGACAGTGTTAATTTAATAGCTTCTGTATTATACAATAGTGGAAACATGGGCCCATAAACAAGCTTTTGCTTTGAGTTAGAAGATGTAAATTTGCAAACTAAATTTGCTATTAAGTAGTCATGGTCAAAGCCCTGCACTTCTTTGTATAAGAGGGAATAATAATAATCCTGCTAATATCACAGGGTTGTGGAAAAAATGCTTTACATTTTGTATAGTGTCATATAAAGAAGAACTATTTTGATTTTCGCAGTTCTGTCTAGGATCAGCTCAGTTTCCACTCAGTTCTAGTTTGAACTCCAAATAAATCTTGAATCACTAAATATCTTAGCTAATTTTTTCTTTTTCAGAATGCTTATCTCAGGGTGTTAATGTGTAAGGTACCTTGGGGTTCCCATTGATCATCCCTCAAGAATAACCTTGAAAGAAAACATCCTAGGAAAGGTGATCCTTTGTTCTAGCAAAATACATAATTGACTATAAATAAGTTGCATTTTTTTACTCATTTGCCACACTTCAAAGTAAAGTACTCAGAGAAGGAGCATGCTGAACTGGATAAAAAATGCTGAGTTTCAACAGGAGAGATCTGAGCTTAAATCCTGGCTTTTCCATCAATTGTTTAATTCTGAATAAAATATTTAACTTTTTTGAACCTCAATGGAGGAATGGCTGAACAAGTTGTGATATATGATTGTAATGGAATATTATTGTGTTGTAAGAAATTACAAGGGATATGCTTTCAGAAAAAAAAAACTGGAAAGTCTTATATGAACTGATACAAAGTGACACGAGTAGAACCAAGAGAACATTGTATATAGTAAACAACAATATTGTAATTATAATCAGCTATGATATGCTTAGCTATTCTGATACATACAATGATGTATGACAATTCCAAATAATTCATTATGAAAAATGCTATCCACTTCCAAACTAAGGAATTCTGAGTATTGAAGTATATTTTAAATTCATTTATTTTTCTAACTTCTTTAGAAATTAATTTATTTTTAATACAAATTACTTTATGAATCATGTTGGAAGGGGGAAATTAGAACAAAAGGGAAAAACCATGGAAGAGGAAAAAACAGAAAAAAGAAGTGAATATAACATATGTTGATTTACATTCATTTTCTCTTCCATGGTTCTTTTTCTGGATGCAGAGGGTATTTTCTGTCCCAAGTCCATTGGAACTGTTTTGGATCACTGGACTACTGAGAAGAACCAAGTCTTTCATAGTTGATCACACATTTTTGCTGTTATTCTTGGTCCTGTATGGTTTTCTCAGTATCAGTTCATATAAATTTTTCCAGGCCTTTCTAAAATGAGCTGGTTCATCATTTTTTATAGAACAATAATATTCCATTACCTTCATATACCATAACTTGTTCACCCATTACCCAATTGATGGGCATCTTTTTCATTTTCCAATTCTTTGTTACCACAAAAAGAGCTGCTACAAACATTTTTGCACATGTGGATTCTTTCCCCTCCTTTATGATTTTCTTGGGATATAGACCAAGTAATGACACTGCTGAGTCAAAGGAATATGAGTGGTTTGATAGTAGCCCTTTGGGCATAGTCCCAAGTTGCTCTCCAGAATTGTTGGATCATTTCACAGGTCCACTAACAATGTATTGGTGTCTCAGTTTTCCCACATTTATCTTATCCCGTTAGCTTAATCAATCTGAAAGGTATGAGGTGATACCTCAGAGTTATTTTAATTTGCATTTCTCTAATCAATAATGATTTAGAGAATTTTTTCATATGATTATAGATGGCTTTAATTTCATCATTTGAAAATTGTTCATATCTTTTCACCATTTATCAATTGGAAAATGACTTGTATTCTTATAAATTGGACACAGTTTTTAATATATTTTAGAAATGAGACCTTATCAGAAACACTGGCTGCAAACATTTTTTTTCCAGCTTTGTACTTCTCTTTCAGTTTTATTTCTGTTGGTTTTGTTTGTGAAAAAAAATTTTAATTTAATGCAATCAAAGTTGTCAATTTTGCCTTTCCTAATATTCTCTAGTTTTTCTTTGGTCATAAATTCCTCTCTTCTCTAATGATCTATTAAGTTAATTATCCCTCTTTCTCCTAATTTGTTTATGGTATCATCCTTTATGCCCAAATCATGTGCCCATTTTGACCTTATTTTGGTATGGAGGATGAGATGTAGGTTTATGCTGAGTTTCTGACATATTGTTTTCTAGGTTACCAGCATTTTTTGTCAAATAATAACTTATTATTCCAGAAGCTATTGTTTAGGAGTTTATCAAACACTAGATTACAATTAGACTTGCTTATCGTACCCTATGTTATCAGATCTAGTCCACTGATCCACCACTCTATTTCTTAGTCAGTACCAAATGATTTTGATGGCTGTTGCTTTATAATATAGTCTTAGGTTTGGTACTACTAAGTCAACCATCCTTTGTATTTTTTTTTTTACATTCATTCTCTTGGTATTCTTGACTTTTTGTTCTTCCAGATGAAATTTATTATTTCTTCTAGTTTATTTCTCTCTAGTGTTTTTAATAGGAATGGGTGCTGTATTTTGTCAAAAACTTTTTCTGCATCTATTGAGATTATCATATGATTTCTGTTGGTTTTGTTATTGATATGGTCGATGATGGTAATAATTTTCCTGATATTGAACCAGTCCTGCCTTCCTAGTGTAAATCTCACTTGCTCATTGTGTATTTTCTTAATAAGTTGTTATAATCTCTTTGCTAATATTTTATTTTAAAAATTTGCATCAATATTCATTAAGGAAATTGTCTATTTTTTTCTCTCTTTTGGCTCTTCTTGGTTGAGGTATCAGTAACATATTTGTGTCATAATAAGGAATTTAGCAGGACTCTTTCTTTACTAATTTTCCAAATAGTTTATCTAGTATTGGAGTTAATTTTCCTCTAAATGTTTGGTAGAATCCACTTATGAATTTATCTGGCCATGGGCATTTTTTCTTAGGAAGTTCCTTAATGGCTTAGTCAATTTCTTTTTCTAAAAAGGGACCACTTAAATAATTTATTTCCTTTTCTTTTAATCTGGGCAATTTATATTTTTATAAATATTTATTCATTTCTATTAGATTGTCAGACTTGCTGCCATACAGTTGGGCAAAATAACTCCTAATTATTGCTTTTATTTCTTTTTCATTGGTGGTATGTTGACCCTTTTCATTTTCAGTGCTGGTGATTTTGTTTTTTTCTTTCCTTTTTTTCTAATCAAATTAATGAAAGGTTAATATATTTTGTTGTTTTTTCAATAAAACCAAATCTTAGCTTTATTAATTAATTCAGTAGTTTTCTTAGTTTCAATTTTTAATAATCTCTTCTTTGAGTTTCAAAATTTCTGCTTAGTTATTTAATTGGGTATTTTAATTCTTTCTTTTTCTGACTTTTTAGTTGCATGTTCAGTTCATTGATATCTTTCTCTATTTTATTAATGTAGTTATTAAGAGACATAACATTTCCACTAAGAACTGCTTTGACTGTATCCCATAGGTTTTGGGACATTGTCTCATTATTGTCATTCTTTTGTATGAAATTGTGGATTTTTTTAATTTGTTGTTTGACCCACTTATTTTTATAATTAGTTTATTTAATTTCCAATTGGTTTTTAGTCTATCTTTCCCTGGCCCTTTATGAAATATATTTTTTGTTGTATTGTGATATGAAAAGGAAGCATTTTCTATTTTTGCCTTTATGCATTTGATTGTGAGGATTTTAAGCTAATACATGGTCAATTTTTTGTAGGTACCATGTACTGCCAAGAAAAAAAGTATATTCTTTATTGTCTCTATTAAATTTTCTCCAGAGGTGTAGCATAACTATTTTTTCTAGAATACTATTAATCTCCCTAGTTTCTTTCTTGTTTATTTTGGTTAGATTTGTCTGATTTTGAGAGAGGAAAATTAAGTCTCCCATTAATATAGTTTTACTGTCTACTTTTTCCTGTACTTGGCTTAATATATTCTCTAGAAATTTGTATGGTCTACGGCTTGGTGTGTATACATTTAAAATCTTTACTATTTCATTGTGCTCTTTATCAAGATCCTTCCTTATCTTTTAATTAGATCTATTTTTACTTTTCATTTATCTGAGATCAGATTTGATATCCCTGTTTTTTTTTTACTTCAGTTGAAACATAATAAATTCTGTTCTAGTCTTTTACTTTTACCCTTATATGTGTCTCTCTGTGTCAAATTTTTCTTGTAAAAGACATGTTGTAGGATCCTTTTTTTTTTTTTATCCATTTTGCTATTTGCTTCCATTTTGTGGGAAAGTTTGTCTCACCCACATTCATAGTTGTGATTACCAGCTCTGTATTTCCCTCTATCCTATTTTCTCCTGTGTACATACTTTGTTCTCTTTTTCCATCCCGTTAGTAGTTTTTTGGAGCCATCCCACATACTACCTTATCTCCTATCACCCCTCCCCTCTTTTCTTACTTTTCCCCCCTAGTTTTTCTATCCTGCTTTCTATCCAGCTCCTCCCTTTTCTTTCCTCTTTCTCCTCCTACTTCTTTATAGGGTTAGATAAATTTCTATATCCCATTGAATGATTAAGCCACAACTGATGAGATCAAGCTTCAGACATGCTCATCCCCCTCTCTTTTTTCCTTATATTGTATTAGGTCTTTTATGCCTCTTCATGTGGTCTATTTTTTTCTAATACATCTCCCCTTTCCTCTCCTTCCAAGTACAGACCTTTTTCTATCCCTTAATGTCCTTTTCTTTGATACCATCACATCAGAGTCCATTCACAACCACATGCTCTATCCATGTGATGCCCTTCTCTGTCTGCCCCAGTAACAGATATAGTTATGAAGAATTAAGAATATGATTTTTCCCATCTAGGGATGTAAACAGTTTAAACTTTAACATATACATACACACACATGTTTGGCAATTTACAGTATTTTTCATTTAAAATTGTAATTCTGGAGTTTTGAAACAGTGTTCCTTGGCATTTTCTTTGTGGTAGCTCTTTCTGAAGGTGTTCGATAGATTCTTCTAATGAGTATTTCCTCCTCTATTTCTAGAACATTGGGATAATTTTCCTTGATGATCTCTTGAAGAATTCTATCCCGGCTCTTGTTTTAGTCATGGCCTTCAGATAGGCCAATAATTTTTAAATTGTCTCTTCTGAATCTATTGTCCAGGTTGGCTGTTTTTCTAATGAAGTATTTCACATTTTCTTTGATTTTTTTTTCATTCTTTTTAATTTGTTTGACTAATTCTTCATGTCTTGTGTAGTCATTAGCTTCCATTTGCCCCATTCTAGTTTTTAATGTGTGATTTTCTTCAGTTAGCCTTTGTATCTCATTTGTCAATGGAATAATTCTACTTTTGAACATGTTGTTTTCTTCAGTGGATTTTTTTTTCTATTTGATCAATTGTATTTTTTAAGGAATTGCCTTTCTTTTCCAAGCTGTTGACTTTCTCTTGCATGCCTCTCATTTCTTTTTTCATTTTTTCTTCAACCTCTCTTATTTATGAGAATTTCCAAGAATCTTCTTTGGGCTTGAGATCAAGTCATATTACTTTTTGAAATTTCCTCTATAGATATTTTGTCCTCAACTGAGCTGATGTTTTGGTCTTCCCTGTCACCATAGTAGCTTTCTATGATAAAGATTCATTTTTTGTTTCTTGCTCATTTTTTCCTTTTCTTTTGATATTTACTCTTTTTAAAAAAAATTCTGTGACCCAGCTCTGCTCCTGAGGTTAAGTCCCCCACTAATATAGTTTTACTGTCTATTTTTTTCCTGTACTTGGCTTCCTATGCAATTCTGAGCCTTGGCTTTGAGCACAGGGCATGCTTGTGTTTGCAGGGGTAGCTTTGCCTGCTCTTTTCAGGAAACAGCTTGATTTCTCAGAGTTAATCTCTAGGCTGGGACTGGAGGGTGCCCACTGATCTGCTACTTTATTGAGTCAGAACCAAGGGTCTCAGTTACTGATTTGCTGTGATTAAAATCCTCTTACCAGCTTTCCCAAAGTCTGGCTGAGCTGGCCTGAATACCCTTTACATCCCCGTGACATTGGCCTGTTTTGAAGTTTTACCAATCTCTCCTAAACTGGAGTGTTCTCATTTTTATTCACATTCATTCTCAGACTCTGTTCTGAGTTTTTTTTTTTTACATTATCCCTTGCACTCACTTCTGTTCCAACTTTTCCCTTCCCTCTCTCCAACCCCTCCCCCAGATGGCAAGAAGTCTTATACATGTGAAATATTTCACAGTATATCCTAGATACAATATATGTGTGCAGAACCAAACAGTTCTCTTGTTGCATAGGAAGAATTGGATTCAGAAGGTAAAAATAACCCGGGAAGAAAAACAAAAATGCAAACAGTTTACACTCATTTCCCAGTGTTCCTTCTCTGGGTGTAGCTGCTTTTGTCCATCAATGACCAATTGGAACTGAATTAGATCTTCTCATTGCTGAAGAAGTCTACTTCTATCAGAATACATTTTCATACAATATCGTTGTTGAAGTATATAATGATCTCCTGCTTCTGCTCATTTCACTTAGCATCAGTTCATGTAAGTCTCGCCAAGCCTGTCTGTATTCATCCTGCTGGTCATTTCTTACAGAACAATAATATTCCATAACATTCATATAACACAATTTACTCACCCATTCTCCAATTGATGGGCATCCATTCATTTTCCAATTTCTGGCCACTACAAACAGGGCTGCCACAAACATTTTGGCACATACAGGTCCCTTTCCCTTCTTTAGTATCTCTTTGGGGTATAAGCCCAGTAGTAACACTGCTGGATCAAAGGGTATGCACAATTTGATAGCTTTTTGGGCATAGTTCCAGATTCCTTTCCAGAATGGTTGGATTCATTCACAATTCTACCAACAATGCATCAGTGTCCTAGTTTTCCCGCCTCCCCTCCAACATTCATCATTATTTTTTCCTGTCATCTTAGCCATTCTGACAGGTATGTAGTGGTATCTCAGAGTTGTTTTAATTTGCATTTCTCTGATCAATAGTGATTTGGAACACTCTTTCATATGAGTGGAAATAGTTTCAATTTCATTGTCTGAAAATTGTCTGTTCATATCCTTGGTTTCATGTGTTTTTCAAGGGAAACTGGGAGAGCTCAACCAGCTTCCTAGCTTTACTTCGCCATCTTGGCTCCACCCCTGGAAGTGTTCTAGCATTTTTGTAATTTAAATTATATGAAGATATGTTTTGCATAACTTAATAAGTATAATGGGTAAATTTTTTTCTTCCATTCTCAATGCATGGGGCAGAGGTTCTATGAGGCTCCGTGGAGGAGAGAATTTGGAGCTCAAAATTAAAATGAATGTTAAAAATGAGTGATCATGATTAAAAACGATCTGTCTTTTGACACAGAGCTTAAGTTCTCTTCATTGTATCAAGATGTGTAACTTTCACTTATTTAAATGCTATTGCCACTTTGTAAAATAGTATATTGAATAATTGGTTACTGAGGTGGTAAAATAAAAAAAATAATTTTAGAAACCTTGTCAGATCAAAGAGACCTGAGTTTCAATTGATAAATGACAGACAAAAGCAGCTACACCCAAAGAAAGAACACTGGGAAACGAATGTGAACTATCTGCATTTTTGTTTTTCTTCCCGGGTTATTTATACCTTCTGAATCCAATTCCCCCTATGCAACAAGAGAACTGTTCGGTTCTGCAAACATATATTGTATCTAGGATATACTGCAACATATCCAACATATAAAGGACTGCTTGCCATCTAGGGGAAGGGGTGGAGGGAGGGAGGGAAAAGAAAAATCAGAACAGAAACGGGTGTCAATGTAAAGTAATTATTAAATTAAAGAAAAAAAAGAAACCTTGTCAGATTTGTTTCATTTGAACATTTTTTTTTGTTTTTCTCCATGAATGCTTTGGTGATAATATACCTTAACTATTTGTCCTACTAAGCTCTAAATGCAGTTTTTTCACCTGTTTTCCACTATTTTTGAGATGATACTGTTCAGCATCTGAAATCCTACTATAATATTTTATAAGTGGGCTTATATGTGATTTAAACTTGTCTTGACTTTTGCTTCTATGTCTTTCAATTCGTCAATCATTATATATATTAATTAAAATATTGTCTATGCTCTTACAGACTCTTCATTGTGCTATATATTTTGTCCTAGCTAAGCTTTGTCCCTCAAAACAATGATACTCATAGTCAATGTCATTATTTTTATCCATGTCCCATTTTTCATACTGGAGGTTAAGTTGAAATGATTCTAATCACATAAAATATCTTTTAATAATGATTCTTCTAGTTTGTCAGTTCTAGGTCCAATATAAGTCAATGCATTCTGAGCTTTATGAGTAGGAAGCCAATTATTTGATAGAGTTCTTTATCTAGAGTCAGGAAAATATGAGTTCAAATCTGAATTCAATCACATAATAATTGTGGAACTGGTCAACTCACTTATCCTCATTTGCTTCAACTTCCTTATCTATAAAATGAGCTGGAGAAGGAAATGGCAAAACCACTCATATCTTTATCAAGAAAACCACAAATGGAGTCATAAAGAGTCAGACATTACTGAACAATGGCAACTACTATTAATTATTTGATTTTTTAAAAAAATTTCCATTGATTCAGTTTATATTATTAGTTGTACTATTATTATCTATTGATTAAATAGATATACAGGGACAAAATAATACCCACTTATATGATTATTATTACACTTCTTTTAATATACTTCACTGATTTGCACTTATACTATCAAACTGAGTCTCTGAAAGTGGCTGCTCCTTTCAGATTCAAGAGTTATTTCAGGGTATACATTTATTTCACCCTTTGAGCTTCCACCAATATTTCTCCCCATAGATACAGTTTTTAGCAATGACATTTACTAAAGTAGAGTAAAAAGAGTAGCCATCTTTCCACTCCCACAAACTAGCACATTCTCCCAAATACACATAGTACCTATAGCTAGAGTAGGCACAGATTTCTAGAGTAAAGTGGTAGTAAGGATTTAAAAAGGGAACATATGTAACCAAGGCTATTCTGTCCTCCAATAATATCAGGCCTCAAAATATTTTCTTTCCTAGCATAGCATCTTTTATGGTTGGCTTAGCCAATTTCTCAGGGTCTATTCCTCCCTTAAGTTGGCTCTCTGTTTCTCGGACTAATTTTCTCTTAAATATGTAGTTTTTTTTTTTTTTTTTTTTTGTTTTTGTTTTGTTTTTTGCTAGAAGGGATCATGCTCCTTGAAGTTTCTTCAGGCCTTTAATGACTATCTTTCTTATCTGTGTTTTCTGCAATTTGTGTCTCTGCTCCCTCAGCTAGTCTATAAATTCTTAAATTGACCTTCCAACTGTTGGATGGAAGGTTTCTTTCTGGATAAATAGTTCTTTTGCCAAAGTATGTGAAGTAAGAAGGTAAGAAGTCCTCTTTTCCCTCTATTTCAAGGGTCTCCTTGACAAGCTGCTCTAAATCAATACTGCATACTTCACAAATAAGTCATTGGGTGTTAAGATACTGTTACATAGCAATATTTTTTGCCATCTATATCAACATCCTATGATTATATCAATTAAGTTCAGTCAGAAGTATTCAAATTTTTATTCCTCTAATTTGGATTTGTTGATCACGTATAATGAACCTATGATTCCCATGGATTTGCAGCTCATGGTTTGGGAACCATCTTTTTAACTATTCGGTAATCTTACTACAGATAAATAACACATTATTAAATGGCAGATATACCTAAAGCAAATTGTTTTTTTTCTGTTTGTAAGATATCATTCCCTAACTGTGAGTTTTTCTGTTTGTCTATGTACACCATATGAATATATGTGTGTATGTGTATATATAAATAAAAAATATATATGTATAAATATAGTTTAAATATATATATATACATTATCTATACATATAGTTGCATGTAAATATAGATACACACATATTATATATACATATAGTATATATATAATCTTGAGGAATTCACAGTTAGCAATTGATAAACAGAAAACTATTTTAGGTATAGCTACTAGGCAATAAATTATTATCTCTTTGTGATATGTATATATCTAATGTGTAAAATATAGTCACTGAATTAGAACATTTTATATATATACATACATATATATATTACATATAGTTTATATCTTTAACTTAAGTTTGCATATATGTGTTGTATAACAGTACATATATTTATATATGGTATAAACTATATAAAATAGTTAAATATAAGCCAATTTAAAATGTTTGTGGCAGCCCTGTTTGTAGTGGCTAGAAACTGGAAAATGAATGGATGCCCATCAATTGGAGAATGGTTGGGTAAATTGTGGTATATGAATGTTATGGAATATTATTGTTCTGTAAGAAATGACCAGCAGGATGAATACAGAGAGGACTGGTGAGACTTACATGAACTGATGCTAAGTGAAATGAGCAGAACCAGGAGATCATTATACACTTCGACAACGATATTGTATGAGGATGTATTCTGATGGAAGTGGGTTTCTTTGACAAAGAGACCTGAGTTTCAATTGATAAATGATGGACAGAAGCAGCTACACCCAAAGAAAGAACAATGGGAAACGAATGTGAACTATCTGCATTTTTGTTTTTCTTCCCGGGTTATTTTTACCTTCTGAATCCAATTCTCCCTGTGCAACAAGAGAACTGTTCAGTTCTGCAAACATATATTGTATCTAGGATATACTGCAACATATCTAACATATATAGGACTGCTTGCCATCTAGGGGAGGGGGTGGAGGGAGGGAGGGGAAAAATCAGAACAGAAACGAGTGCAAGGGATAATGTTGTAAAAAAAAAATTACCCTGGCATGGATTCTGTCAATATAAAGTTTTTATTAAATAAAATAAAATAAAAAAATAAAGGGAGACTACTGGAAGTTGATATATAGAGAAGCTCTATATGTGCATCCATACATAATAAAATGTACATATTTTAAAAATAGTTTCCTTGAGAGGAGAATGTCTAAAGTACAATGTGGGCTAAAAATACACTGGAGTGTTTCAATTAATTTGTTTTTTTATTACTTTTTTGATACTTTATGTTTCAGAGTAAATATGCCAGGAACTGAGAGATAGTAAGAAAACATTTTAACCTGAAGTTTTTAAAAGCATTCGGCTGTCTTCCTAGATGCATTAGATGCCCTGGTTGACCTCTTTCCCTCCCAATCCTTTGATTCCATTTGAGGACACACCCCAAGCTGGCTCCCATTCCCTGTGGTAGACTAGAAAGACCATTTCAGATGTTGGCATTTCCTCTAAAGAAATGTTTGTTGTCTTCACTCTGGCATCATTTTCTAATACACTCACAAGCAAGTTTCTTCTCCAAAGGTCGTTAACCTGCACCACCAACAAGCCAAAGAGGCAAAGTTACAGCCCAGCTGGAATAAGAGAAAAGGAGGAGGGAAATGTCCCAGCTGTGATACTATCTTTATTCTCTTCCAAAGACCTGAATGCTTGTTCCATTAATTTGGAAGAATTGAAAGCAGGTGAAGGAAGGACTCATGCTTGCTGATGTTATCAGGAACATACCTGCCAAAAAAGTTACCCAGGCTTAAATCTGCTGAGAATTAACTTAATAGAGCTGAAGAAAACCAGAATACTCAGAAACAGTTCAAAGACTTGCTATTATTTGCAGCCAGCATCAAGCGTTTAGCAGTCAGACTAGCAGTGGCTTTGTTAAATGTATCTTTGTATATAATCAGACATGAATTTTAGAATTTGGGCAACTCCTCAACATGTTTAGAATAATTTGGCTTCTGCCATAAAACATATAGATGGTGTTTCAATGATCTCTCTTTGGTACTCAGCACAGTAAGCTAACATTCTGTAAAAGACCTTCCCAAACTTTCCTGCTGGTCATATGGGTAACTAATAGTTTTTCCCCCAACTCTGTCAAGTCAGAATCAGAATCAGAATCTATATTCCTGTTATTCTTTTCCATCCTACTTTGTCTCTTCTTGAGGGAAATGAGGGTATCTTGCTTGGTCACAGAATCAGAAAGGTTTAGAGTTGGATATAACTTAATGCATACCTAAAATAACAATAGATAATCTTTATAAAGCACTTTATTTTGCAAAGGACTTCACATATATTATTTATTCCTCACAGCCCTGTAAGGTATTTACTACTATTATCCTCATTCAAAAATTATCTTTACACTATATCGGACAAGTGCATATGCAGCCTTTGCTTGAATATCCCAATGAGATAGAACCCACTACCATTAAAAGCAACTCATTCCATTTTAGGATAGCTCTAATTTTCCCTAACATCAAAACTAAAATTGCTTCTTTGAAAATTCTGCCCATTGCCTTTGGGACCAAAAGAATGAGATGAATTTTTCTAACACATCATAGTTCTTCCTAAGTTTGAAGACAAGTATCACATGTTTGGTTGGTACAGGCTCTAGAGTCAGAGCATCAAGTTTCAAAGTTTTCCTCTGATACTTCTTCCCTCTGTCACATTGGTAAAGTCATATTATTTCTCTAGATTTCTGTTCTATAAAATAAAAGTATTGATATGTATGGTCTTTGTGATCTCTTTTAACTCTTGATCCACAATCTTGTAACACCTTAAGTCTCCTCACTCTAAGCAAAACTTTTCCAATTTCTTCAACAACTCTTTGTACGGCAAAAAATTTCTGGGAAAAAATTACAAAAGAGAAAAAAAAACAGAAAAAAGAAGTGAACATAGCATGTGTTGATTTACATTCAATCTCCACAATTCTTTTTTTTTTTCTGGATGTAGATGGTGTGTTCTATCCAAAGTTTATTGAGATTGTCTTGGATCTCTGAAGCACTGAGAAGAACCAAGTCTTTCATAGTGGATCATCACATAATTCTGCTGTTATTGTGTGCAACATATTCCTGGTTCTGCTTGTATCATTCAGCACATTTTTGACTATATCATCTTATACATTTGAAGGTAATTTTTTTAGCCTAAGTATGTGACTTGACATTTATCATAATTGAATTTTATCTAATCAATTCAATCCAGGGCTCTGGCCTGCCCTAATTTCTTGAATCTATACTCTCACACCCTAAGTTAACTCTATCAGGTTTGTGTTTTATCTGCAAATTTCATAAAAATGCCATTTATATCCCCATACAAGTATTCAACAGCATAGGACCAAATACAAATCCCTGACGACATCTATTAGATACACTCTTCCAAGTCAATGTAAGTCCTCCAAGTGGCTAATCTTTGAATCTAATCATTCAAATAGTTCTGAATCATCTATTTGTACTATGTGCCATGATCTAATCCTTATTTCTCCATTTTTCCTCAAAAATGTAGCATGATGTATTTCATTAAACACAATTAAATTCTTAGCAAAAATAGTATGTCTACTGTTCTTTCTAGTAGACATACTATTTTTGCTAAGAATTTAATTCTTGGAATTGAATTCTGCCTATACAATTTCCTCTCTATGTGAACTTGGCAAATCTATATAACTCTGGTCTTTAATAGTTTCTTAACCTGTTTCATGGTTGTTTGGGCAAGATTATTCTTAAGTTTTCTTTGAATTTTAAGTCTTATGATTTTAGGAGCAAATACTTGCCAATTATTTTTATATCTCATCTCCATGATATCTCCCCTGATTTAATCTCTTGTTTATGTCTACTCATTTGTGAACTCTTTCTTATTCTTTCTTTTTCCCAGGCCATCAGCATTTAGACC
This sequence comes from Antechinus flavipes, assembly GCF_016432865.1. Lineage (NCBI taxonomy): Eukaryota > Metazoa > Chordata > Mammalia > Dasyuromorphia > Dasyuridae > Antechinus > Antechinus flavipes. Next base: position 620,481,149 of record NC_067398.1, read on the forward strand.
AATGTCCATGATAGATACTTAATAATGATTTAACTTTAACACTTTAATGTATTACATATGTAGAGAATAATTTGTTGTTGTTTTCTAGAAGGCATCAGTTGCATAAAAAATCTTTTTATTATTCAGTATAATAAAAATGATGATGTGCAATTTGGTGGATGGCCAACAATGGCACCTAGTCAGAGAGATGTTATACATTTTTTAAAAATAATGGAATTTATATCTTTAAATTATGTAGTAGTAGGTTGAAACAGGCATGGTAGAGTGCTTATAGCTTGGTCAGACATTAAAGATTCCAAAGTCATCCATTGTATCCTAGGCCATTGCCAGATAGCCTAACTTATGTCTTGCTACTAGACTTTAATGATTCTGAAAGAGAATGAGACTTAAAACTTTGTGTAACTATATCTTACTTAAATCTGATTCATGCATGAGTGAAGACGTTACCAGATGAAATCATCTGTCTTCTGAAAGACACATGACAGAAGTCAATAGCAGAATTAAGATATAGTGCTTTGACATACTAATGATTTTATAGAACAGAATTTTTTGTAGAATAGATTTTATAAAATTACTTCCCAAGTGATACAGAAAGCAATTTATTGATTTTTTTTTGCTGTTTTATCCTGTTTTTCTCCAAATCTTTCATATGAAAACTATTCAACATGCCTAAGATTTTCCCCTTTTTCATTCTTTTTACATACTTCATGGATACATTCAGGTTGTATCTTTGTTACTCCTACTTTTTGCTACATGGTAAGGCTACATCTATAGCAAGAGAGTAAAATAAAAAATGAAAATGTTATGCTTTCCATTTCATTAATTTCAATTAAGATTTTGCATGAATTGTAGTTTGCTGACCTCTGATTAAATGATGAACTCTTGAATTAATGTTATAGAAGAGATCCTGCATATTGAAAGTCCGGCCTAGTATTTAGTTCCATAAGAGAATGACTACTTACTAGTCAGACATCATATCAATAAGCATGTGTAAGTTTTTGGATAATATGATTCACTATGAACTGAAAATCTTGTTTCTATCACTATTATTCTTTTCCCAATTATCTCTGAAGTTCCTCATTTATTCTTAGACTTGCTGGCACAATTATATCTTAGCCTTTTTCAGATGAGCACTCATAGTTCCATGTCATTCATACTGCTACTTGTCACATACCTACTTATTAGGATATAGTAGTATGATTATTAGTTTGACTTACTGGTATGACTATCACCTTTAACTTTAGTGGACAGAAAAATCAGCAGCCCAGGTGATTTGCAGGGTGAATAAAATGTTGGGGATTTTAAAATTATCTTTACTGACAAAGAAATTTTTATTTTCCTTGTTCGCCTAGCAGGATTTTTTTCTTCTATGAAAATGTTTTTAATAATTAACTTAACCAATATTAATCAAACAACTGTTGTTTTCAAAACATTCATCTTTAGAAGAGATGTGTTTAGATAAACTATATCTTCTCTCTTAATGGAGTTTACTATTTAATAAGGGGATAAGATACAAATACAGATCATTATAATATGCAATTTTATATGGTAAGTATGTCAGAGTAGTACAAAACAAACATCTAGGTAAAGTTGTGGCATTTGAATTGGTCTTTAAAGGATAGGTAAAATTCTATAGAAAAGGAAGCGATAGATGGCCCAGTGGATGGAGTATCAGCCCTGAAGTCAGCAGAAGCTGAGTTTAATATCCGGCCTTACACACTTAATACTTATTAGTTGTGTGACCTTGGTTGGGTGATTTAACCCCAATTGTCTTCCCTTCCCCAAAAAAATTCAATAGGAAAGGGAGAGAATCCCAGTCACTGGGAAAAAATGGAGGAAAGACAAAGAAGCATTAGAGTGCTAGTCATATTCAGAGTGCAGAGAATAAAACAACTTGGCAAGGAAAGAAATCATATGGAGAACAATGATAGATATGGGGCTGGAAAGATAGTTTTGTACCAGATTTTAAATGGCCTTGAATGTCAAGCCAAGAAGGGCAAACTTTATAAATTAGTCAAATGAGGAATCACTTTTGAACAGAGATCAGTGACCAGATAGACCCAGATTTACATTTAAGAAAAATTATTCTGACAGTACAATGAAAGTTAGAATAGAGGGGAAAAGAATGAAAGTGAGAGGCTGAGTTAGAAGGCTATTAAAATAGTCCAGGCAGTCAATGATTGCTAGAATGCATAATTTGGAAGAGAGAAGAGGTGACAGATGTAAGAGCTATTGTCAAGATGGAAGCAATAGATCTTGGTAACTGATCATAGATGAAAGGTCAAAAAGAAAGAAAAGTAAAAAAAAATGTCCTTAATATCAAATTGGTGAATGCTGGTGCCACAAGCAAAAATAATGAAGTCAGAAGGAGGACCAGGCCTGGGATAAAGAGAATAACTTCACCTGGGGAAATGCTTAGTTGAAATACAACTTTTTAGGCAATAACTTTTATTTTAAATTTTTATTTAGAGATTTAGGAGTCCTGGACTCTAATTCCAGCTCTACCATGGATTAACTGTGTGTATCAAGAAGAGTCTTCATCTTTAAGGTTATTGTGTCACTATCTATAATGTAATGTATCTGAGTATATTATACCCTTCCCAACTCGAACTTTCTATGATTCTTCCTCTGAATAAATTCAAGAAAGCTCATCTCCATGTGAAAGTTTTTAATATCATGACCTCATACTCTGCTCAGAAGGGACGGCCTACAATTTTCTTGCTCACAATGCCTCCTTTTCAGTGACACATGGGTAACTGTTAAACACGATTATAATGTGAGAATACGCATTAGATGAGTTTAAAAACTTGAAACCTCAAAATTTCCAGATGTCAAGATCTCATAATGTTGTCATTTTTTTCTTCAGTTCAGATTTTCATATGAAGGGAAGGCAAATGGATGTGAAAACTTGTCCCAGAAGTGCCTTCCTTTTGTTTTGAATTAAGCAATTTGTTCCTGAAGATTGACATGTCAACCCTGGGCACTGACACAGCCAAGCTCTCTCTTACTATCTCTGAATATTACCCAGGCTTGGAATGACTCCCTCATGGCTTACCTCAAGTCTCTGTATGTGTGTGTGGTGTGTGGGTAGGTGGGTGTGAATGTATGCTGTTGTAATGTGAATATTTCATATACAGGCAGCCTGACTGTGGATTGCATTTAGTTCAATTAGAGAAATTAAATGCCCAAAACATTCACCAGGGAGGCAATCAGTTGCGACTGACAACACCCATTTCTGACCAAATTTATATGAAGAAGGAAATACGTTTGGAACAATGAAGCACAGTATAAAAGGTGATTTAATGTTAGAGAATGAATGTTAAATCCTGGATCTTATATGTACCAGCTGTTTGATTTTGGATCAGTTATGTACTTTTATGGGGTTCTTTGTCCATATCTGTAAAATAAGGAAAAGAAGGAAGGAAGGAAGGAAGGAAGGAAGGAAGGAAGGAAGAAAGAAAGAAAGAAAGAAAGAAAGAAAGAAAGAAAGAAAGAAAGAAAGAAAGAAAGAAAGAAAGAAAGAAAGAAAGAAAGAAAGAAAGGAGATAGGTAGGGAGAAAGGAAGAAAAATAAGTATTTATTAGGCATCTATTAAGTACCAGAAACTGTCCTAAGCACTTTATAAAGTATTCAAGCATTGTTAAATAGTATTAATAAAATTGGATTCAATGACTTCTATAATTCCTTCTTTACTCTAAAGTATAATTTAATTGGAAACATCAGATATTAAGATTTAAACCCAAGTGACATAAATTCAGTTCATAGGATCATAAATTTTGAATTAGAAGGAAGTTTAAAGGCCATCTAGGCCATCACTTTCATTTTAAAGATGGGTCAAATGATATGTCCAAGATGAGAAAATAGGGATCAAAATAGCACCTGTATTACAGAGCTCTTTTGAAATTCCAATGGGATAAGATAGGTAAAACCAATTGCATGCCTTAAAAGTCCATATGAATGCAATTATTTCATTTGATACTTCCAACAGCTTTGTGAGGTGCATCTATAGTTCTTCAGATAAACTGAGTCTAAGTTTGACTTAGATTATGGTACTATAGCTAGCAGATGGAAAGTATCAAAAGATTTTGTTCCATGTCTCTCTTGGCCATGGTCCTAGCATTCTTTCCAGTATATCAAAATATGTACTATATTGGCTATCACCTGAAATGGACTTCCCTTAAAGAGCCCAATTTCAGAAAGGACAGCTAGGGGCAAGAGGAACCCATTCCAAGAGTAGAGCACAAAGTAAGCAAAAGTTACAATATAGAATAGGGCAAGACAAGATCAATAAGATCAGGACATACTAAGTTCAGTTCAGGAGGGCCAGAAACTAACTCATGGGGAGTTTTGATCAGAGTCTTTCTTCTTGATTATTATTATTATTTTTTTAATCAACAGCTGCCTTCCCTTATCTTAAAGAAGAGAGAAAATATACAAACATTTGAACGAGAAAGATTAAATCTGTTTTTTATGGCCCCAAGAAAGATATGGAACAGAGACATAAAAGAAATAAAGCATTCAACTTTGAAAGTCATTGTTTCTTTAACCTCTCATTAAGATGCTCCTAAATTCCAATTTTCCAGGAGATATTTCTAACGAGCATGTTGGCTTTCTTTCAAAGGCTAACTTCTCCATCTATATGCTAGATCCTATCCCTTCTGGCCTTGTATAAAACACTCATTACTTCCTTCCTTAATAATTTAACCTCTCCTTCTCTTTTATTGGTCCTTTCTTTTTTCTTCTTTCCTTTCTTCTCTTTTCTTTTTGGAGGGAGTGTTTTTATTTTCTTAACATATTTGAATTACTGAAATATTGTATTGACAAAAATTTCTTTTGACTTCATTGTCTTTTCTTTTCAGACATCATGTCTAAATTACTTGAATGGCAATGTACAACTTGGCCCCCATTTCTACATTGGTCCAGGCATCATCCAATATTTTTCCCAACAGGTGGTTATCCAATTTCTACCTAAAACCTGTCCAGTGATAAGCCCACAACTTGCTGAGTTAATTATTATTTTGTGATAACTTTAAATGGCAGCTAAGTGGGATAATGTAGAATTTTATGCCTAGTATTAGAAAAAGATGAGTTGAAATTCAGCCTTAGGTACTGGGTGAATCAGTAAACTTCTGTCTGCTTCAGGTTCCTCATACTGATACCTAATTTCTAGGACTGTTGCAAGAATATATGAGATAATACTTATAAATCACATCTCATACCTTAAAGCTCTATATAAATGCCAGCCATTACAATTGTTAGGAAGTACTTGTCCTAATATCAAACCAAACCTTCCTCTTAAATTTTCACTCATTTCTCTTGCTTCTGGTGCTAACAAAACAAGTTTCATCCCTCTTAGATATAAAAAAGATGCACTTAAATGACTGATGATAATTATCACATTCTTTCTAAGTCTTCTCTTCCTCAGGTTAAACAAGTCAATTTCTCTTAAAGAATCCTTATAGAGTATTTTCTTTGGCTACAATCTTTGCCACCAACTACTCCTACTGCATGACTTTGGACAAGTAATTCACTTCCATTTCCTGAAGATCATTTCCTTCATCTTTAAAATGAGTGCAGTGGAAGATCACATGGATCTCTTTAAGATCAAATAAAGATCTTATGAATTTAATTTATACAAATTTGGCCTTAAAATCAATAATCCACTAAATATGAATTTCAGGCAAGAATTAAGATCAAATAAAGATCTTATGAATTTAATTTATACAAATTTGGCCTTAAAATCAATAATCCACTAAATATGAATTTCAGGCAAGACATAAGTCAGGGGATTGTATGCTCAATAATCCAATTATACTCTTAGCAAAGTCCAATCTAAGAGATTCCATAGATCCTCCAGTTCATGGGTGAAAGTGTGCTAATTGCATTGTTCTAGGATATCATATAGAATAAAAGATTTTGTCCTGCATATCCACAATAGAAAAACAGATTTGAAAAAGAATTCATATTATACAACTAATGGTATCATCATCATCATCATCATCATCGCTACATTTATGTACTTCAGTCTCTAAGACTTATAAAGCACTTTATATATGTTATCTCAGTTAATAACTTCACAATAACTCAGTGGGTTAGGGGTTATTATTATCTCCATTTTAATATGAGAAAACTGATGCTCAGTGAAGGTAAGTGACTTACTCAAGATCACAAAGCTAATATTTGCTAAAGATGGGATATGAACCTTAGTCTTCCTGACTCCAGGTAAAAGGTCTATCCACTATGACATGGGGGGGTCTCCATTCATTTGAAAAGGCAAATTACTGGACTCATTTCTGAGTCAAAAATTTTTATCAGTGAACTTAATAGTGAGAAGGCAGATTCAAAACATTTGAGAGATTTGGGAAGTTGTGCTACACATTCAATGACACTAAATTACTAGTCAATACAAAATATCTTTGAAATACCAGTATTCTTCTACTTAACTACAGGGCTTGAAATCATGGAACAAATGCCATGATGTGGGAAAGTACAGAGGAAATAAGGTTAGATTCTGGGAAATTTGCTTAATTTCTTTGAGCCTCAGTTTTCTCTTCTACAAAATGGATGAGATAGCTTCAGAGATCTTTTCCAACTCTATATTTATGAATTATGTCCAAGTGACCTTAGAAGGACTGCAATTGCAGGTGAGAAAAATGGCAATGGAAAATTACATATTGGATGGCACTAAGCAAGGTTATATTACTTTTCAACATTTAAAAAGTGAAAAAAAGATAGATCATCAAGGAAATTATTTCTATAAATGAAGGTGTTAAGGGCAGAAGAGATGAGCAATCCATATATTAAATTACATCCATGCAGAATTGTACAATGGAAACAATATTAGATTTAGAGTTAGAAGACCTGAATTCAAATATCAATTCTGCTAGTTTCTAACCTTATGACTTTGGGCATGTATCGTGGACTTTAGTTTCTTGAAGTGTAAAAAATAAGGAAGTTTGCCAAGATGTCATCTAAAATTCTTTTCAATTTTAAATCTATACAAGACTCAAGGGAAGGCTTACAACAAGTTGGAAAGATACAAATATGAACCACATAGAATAGAAAAGCATGATTGAGCTGAGAGATATCCTGAGAGAGGGTATAACAATAAAGACAAGATTATAAATCTATCGAATCCATTATTTGTTCAAAAAAATCTCAGATCCAGAAAGGCATGTGTGTTCTGCAATCAAAATTTCAGTAACTTACTACTAGTAGAGTCAAAACTAGAACCCTGACATCTAGATTCCTAGTACTGTACTAATTATATTGAGCACAGAACAAGCAGAACCAGTTATAAATTTTCATAAATACAAATGCTATTAGTTATTTGTGTACTCTAAAACTGTTTCTATAGAATCCCATCAGTGAATAATATTTCTATTTTAGAAAGAAAGTTTAAAAATAATCACAAGCTAACTACCATGTAGAACTTACTTTTTTTTAAAGAAAAAGAATTTTACTGGCATCTACTACATTTAGACTTTAGGATATATATATTTTTAAATTAGGATGAGAGGCAAGAAAAGGGGGATCTATTTTGCTTTGATTTTTGTGTAATGCATTAAAACACAAATTTGTCCTTAAGGTAATTTGAGCTTTTTATTGATAGTAAGCCTGTCTATTATCTTTGAATACTACAAGATCCAGCCAAAATTATTTCAGAATAGGAGCTTGGGAAGATTTTATTCAGATCAAATACAAACATGATAAATGTTGGAAATAGAACTATCTGAGTAAGATAAAAAAGAAAAAGAATAAGATTAGAAATGAAAATGTTCCAGAGCTAGGAAAATTGAATTTTTAAGTTATTTTAGCATGTTCTATCTTTTAGTTCATGTGTATGTCATGGTGAATCACATGGCAATAGCAAATAATAATAATTGGTATCCTTAAATATAGAATAGGTGACAACAGAGCAGGAAGAAGAAAGTCTTTTCTCTCACCACTCCTGCTTCCCTTCACCTTTAGGAGTTCAGGAAGCCATATATAATCAAAGCCTATTCTTTCAAAGCATGTGCTTCTGAAGACAGGAAAAGTGTCTTTACCAGATGGCAGACCTAGGGACTAGTAGAGTTCTACAACCTGAGTTAGGAATGACCTTTGGACCTAGAAAATGCAATTTGCTGCCCCCAATTGGATATCCTTCTATGATATACTTGAAAGATAGCAACTCAACCTCTGCTTGAACATTTCCAACTCACTAACTCATCAGACAGCCCATTCCAATGTTGGACAGTTTTGATCATAAGGAAACTCTTTTTTAAATCAACTTGTGTTCAGTGTCTACCTATTGTTAGTCTCTAGAGGTGAACAGAACAAGTGTAATCCTTCTTCAATTTCATGTCTTCAAATACTTGAAGAAAACTAACTCTCCATTTTCTTATCCCTTCTCCACATTACATCAGTTACTCAGAGAAGATTCCCCACAATAAATACTTTTTCAGAGAGTCACCACTCCACACACACACATACACAGATATATACATAGGTGTCTTGGTAAATATTTAACAACTGACTTTCCAGGTAAAAAATGTACACAGCACACACTTTTAAGTTTAATTTACATTACTAACATTTTTTTCCCCACCATTTTCATAAGGCTAGCTAATCAACAAAACAATCAAGCCCTCCTTTGTGGCCTTTTCTAATTTTGAAGGTGTAAATGCTTACACTGAAAATTTAAAAGTCAGACAGTTTAAGCTGGCTCCAGTGTACAAGGATTTAACTCTATTATGCCCCACTCCTTGGGATAAAATTTCAGATTTAGTGCCAGAAGATCAGGGTTAGAATCCTATTTTGGACACTTCTGAAGTGTGTTTTAATAATTCCAATCTCTCAGATCCTCAGAAGTTTGATTTGCTAAAACGAGGACTCCTCAGCTCACAGAATTATTTTAAATAAAGTGCTTTGAAAACTTTCAAATGATATGCAAATTTTAGGGAAACTCATCTTCTCCAGCTTTACTAATAACAGTTGTAATTTTAAAACTCTTTTCCTCACAATGAGGTAAATATCAGAGGCATTATTATTTCCACTTTACAGAGGGGAAAATTGAGGCTTAGAGCATGAAGCATGTTAACAAAGAGTTATTAAATTTCAAGGCTGAGATATGAACCAAGTTCACCTAACTCATTGTGTTCCACAATACACAATTTTTTTTTAGTTATCAACAATTATTGCCGCACTGTCCCTCCCACTCCCACCCTGTCACTATCTCTATCACTACCACATCTATTATGCTGAAGTTACTTTGGAAAAAAATACTGAAATTTCATCAAGGAATTAATTTTCAGCTTTGGCAAAACTGTCAATCCATGTGTTCTTCCCCACCCCACTCCCTGAATACATTCTTCCTTTAGCATCATCCAGAATGAGTCTCTAAAAACTTTCCACTCTGTAATTCTCTGGAGATTCTTGAAACAGGAAAACCAATATGGCATGGCATGGTGATATGTGGACACGAAATGCTTTTTGCCTGTTTGCATTTGTTGGAGGCACCATGCCCATTGCAAACATTCCTTCTGAGCCCACTTGCCTCCTTTTTCCCACAGCAACAAAATGCCAGGAATCATTGACCATAGCTGTGGGTTGGCTTCTGTCAAAGTAGATGTGGTTCCCCAAAATAAATAAATAAATAAAGGGAAACCTACATTGAATCAAATCTTTCCATTCTGGGGTAGAGGAGAGAGGAGTGCTTATGACAGTCCTCCTCTCTCTCCCTACTCCATCCCCCAGATTGAGAGTCATAGAATGTTAGTCAAGAAGAGACATTAGAAAAGGAGGAAACATGATATGGTGAAAAAAATCTCAGATTTGCTAGTTATTAGATAGTTATATGTCAGACAAGTCATTTCATTTCCCTGATTATTTTTGGCTTTTGTCCTTCATTTTCCCAGAAAACCAATGACATCAGGGGAAGGTGCATTTAGGGGAAGATTGAGCAATCCAGGTTTAGAAGGTACAATCATAGATAAGGCACAAGTGTTTCATAAGAGTGGAAGTGGCTCTGGATTTGGCAACTCACATGTCTTTGTGCTTCTATTATTCTGCTTTGCTCATGGGGTAAAGCACCTTCTTTGCTGCTGGAATGCCATTCCAGGAAGCCCTTTGCCGAAGTCTCCCATACAATGCAATTGATTTCAAAGCTCCTCAGAGCAGCAATGATAGTATCCTTTTTGCCTGAGGGATTTATCAAACTGCACGTACCCTTTGATGGAGCAGTGTCTCTACTAATTTGTAGCTCAAAAGTGTCATAAAAAAAGGGAAAAGAACCAGCATGTGCAAACCAAGAAAACAAACAAACAAACAAAAAACCATGTAGCATCCCTTTTATTAGTGGCAAGCAACTGGAAACTGAGTGGGTGCTCATTGGTTGGTGTAATGTTCTCGTTTGGTTTTCTGGAGGTTTTGGGAGCAGCTTTCTTTTCAGTCAGAGTAATCACCAAGGGAATAGCCAGGTGTTAAATCCTTTATTATCTCTTTCACAATTTAGTTTCCTTGCCTGGGCGGGTTAGCTTTCTTGGAGGCCTTACGGAGTCTTGGTTTCAGTGGAGAAGGTGAAGAGAGCCCAGCCAATATGGTGGTGTGAGATGGAGTGAATGAATTTGTCTCTAAATCTGAGGGCTTATGCTTCAAGCTCCAGCTCCCACAAAGGTGGACGATGAATTTCTGTCTCTCCTTGGCTCTGAGAGCTTGAGCTCCCGCCTCTCATCTGCTTGTCTTCTCTGGCTCTGAGAGCTTCTTTTTTGTAGCTCTCAGTCCCTGCTTATATGCTTTACACTGAGTATAAACCAATCATTATATCACTAGGAAACCATTATTTGTTATAAGATTAAATCAATCACACTGAACTTAGAGAACTATTGATCACCATGCTAAATTAGATAACCATTGTCTCATCAATTCCACTGACTTAACACCTTGTAAGAATCCTTGTTTCAGAATTCTGGCCCATAACAAGGTGGGGAATGGCTGAGTAAGTTATGGCATATGAAATGTAATGGAATATTATTCTATAAAAAATGATCAGCAGAATGATTTTAGAAAGACCTGAAGAGACATGAATTGATGGCAAGTGAAGTGAGTAGAATTAAGAGAACATTGTACAAAGCATCAACAAGATTATGTGATGATCAACTATGATGGACTTGGGTCTTTTCAACAGTGAGGTGATTCAGGCCAATTTCTAACAGACTTGTGATGGAAAGAACTATTTGTATTCAAAGAGAGGACTATGGGGTCTGAATGTAGATCACAACAGTCTTTTCACTTTTGTTTTTGTTGTTTGCTTATTTTTTCTTTCTCATATTTTCCCTTTTGATCTGATTTTTCTTGTGCAGCAAGATAAATGTGAGATATGTTTAGAGGAATTGCACATGTTCAACCTATATTGCATTCTTTGCTGTCTAGGGGAGACGGGAAAGGGAGAAGAAGAGAGAAAAATTTGGGACACAAGGTTTTGAAAGGATGAATTTTGAAAACCATCTTTGCATGGATTTTGAAAAATGAAAAAAGCTATTATTATAAAAATTTTAAATATTTTTTTAAAAAAAGAAAGTGTTCTTTCCCCAGAGATTCTACTAAAAAGCTATTAGAAATGATTCACAACTTTAGCAAAGTTGCAGGATACAAAATAAATCCACATAAATCCTCAGCATTTTTATACATCACCAACAAAATGAAACAGCAAGAGATACAAAGAGAAATTCCACTCAAAATAACTATTGATAGCATAAACTATTTGGGAATCTATCTACCAAAGGAAAGTCAGGAATTATATGAGCAAAATTACAAAACACTTTCCACACAAATAAAGTCAGATTTAAACAATTGGAAAAATATTAAGTGCTCTTAGATAGGCTGAGCGAATATAATAAAGATGACAATACACCCTAAACTAATCTATTTATTTAGTGCTATACCAATCAGACTCCCAAGAAACTATTTTAATGACCTAGAAAAAATAACAACAAAATTCATATGGAAGAACAAAAAGTCGAGAATTTCAAGGGAATCAATGAAAACAAAATCAAATAAAGGTGGCCTACCTGTAACTGATCTAAAACTATATTATAAAGCAGTAGTCACCAAAACCATTTGGTATTGTCTAAGAAATAGATTAGTTGATCAGTGGAATAGGTTAGGTTCACAGGACAAAATAGTCAATAACTATAGCAATCTAGTGTTTGACAAACCCAAAGATCCCAACTTTTGGGATAAGAATTCATTATTTAACAAAAACTGCTGGGAAAACTGAAAATTAGTATGGCAGAAATTAGGCATGGACCCATACTTAACACCATATGCCAAGAGAAGATCAAAATGGGTTCATGATTTAGGTATAAAGAATGAGATTATAAATAAATTAGAGGACTATAGGATAATTTATCTCTCAGACTTGAGGAGGAGGAAGGAATTTGTGACCAAAGAAGAACTAGAGATCATTATTGATCACAAAATAGAAAGTTTTGATTACATCATATTAAAAAGTCTTTGTACAAACAAAACTAATGCAAACAAGATTAGAAGGGAAGCAACAAACTGGAAAAACATTTTTACAGTCAAAGGTTCTGATAAAGGCCTCATTTCCAAAATATATAGAGAATTGACTCTAATTTATAAGAAATCAAGCCATTCTCCAATTGATGAATGGTCAAAGGATATGAACAGACAATTCTCAGATGAAGAAATTGAAACTATTTCCACTCATATGAAAGTGCATATGAAATGCAACAGAGATCTTTGGCCCATTAAGTCTTAAAAACATTGCAGAAGTACTTGGGATTATTATCAGGGAAGAAGTGAATCTCACTTGCCTTCTTGATCAGCCAAGAATCTTGCATATCTCTTGTATAAATGAGAAGTCTGGATGAGATGACATCTAGGGTCCCTTATAAACATATATCCTATTATACAGTCTGAGTTTTTCATTTTATAGAAAATAAAAATGAGCCTCAGGGGAAGGTAATATTTAGCCCCAAATAGATATTTATTAAATGGCTGCATTGAGATTATAACTGAGGTCTTCTGGTGCTAAAATCCAATGCTTTGTCATATATTGGGGAGAGAAATTAACTTGAAGTGAAGAAGATCTGAATGTAAATCTTACTCATGATATTTTCCAACTCTTTGAGAATGGGTAAACCATTTAACTTTTAGATCCATTTCCTCACCTACAAAATAAATGTAATAATTCATACTTCAAAGGGTTGTAAGAATCAAGTGAGATTATATATAGCTATTGTCTAATAATCATCTATGTCTATTTTTATTAAAAAAATCATATATATATATATGATCCTTCTATACATATAGAATACATGTGAAATTACAGTCACTCTACAACTATATGTACATGTATTTAAAGTATATATATATATCATGGATATATTTTATGTAAGTACTTTATAACTCTTAAAGCTTAATGTAACTGTGAACAACTACAGTTATATTGGACTATTACTATTTTATGTATTTTATAGATTATTAATTTATCTTATGCCAATTATCCTAGTCTTTTACTGAGGCAGTTGGTGATAGAGTAAATAGAGCTCTGTAGGTCAGGCCTGAAGCCAAGAATATTCATCTTCCTGAGTTCAAACCTGGCCTCAGATACATGCTAGATATATGATCCTAGATAAATCATTTAACCCTGTTTACCTCAGTTTCCTCATCTGTAAAATGAACTGGAAAAAGGAAATATCAAACCACTCCACTATCTTTGCTGAGGAAATCCCAAATAAGTTCACAAAGAGTCAACTAAAACAATTGAAAAATAACTGCAAGCAACTATAATTATATCGAACTATTATTATACATACTATAACAAGATTTATTGCTAATATTATGCCATATTTTCTAGGTGTTAAAAAATTTAAACCTATTTATAATATAGGCCTGTTAACAGCCTGTAAATAAAAGAATTTTAAAGTGACTATGTCTTACTCTGTGGGTAAGTCAGTGAGGTTTTCACAGTAATGGCAGCCTCGATAATTGATTTCAATTATATGTGTGTCCCTTTCAGTTTAGTTCTGGCTAAATTTCAATGCTGAGGAATGGGACAGAAAAAGTCTGCATATTTTCTGACAGAGTAATAATAGACTATCATGATTTGCCTGTTCAATTTGCTGTAATTTTGGTGTTCCTCCCTCTATGCTTCTTAAAATAATTCTTTTTAGCCCAAGAGGTCGAAGTTGAGACATTTGTCTAGACAATCACCACAGAAAAGAATGGGTTGGTGGATTCACCCAAGCACTTTATTAATTGTGTATTAAATTTTATGAGTCCTTTGATCAATCTATTTCATGACAGACATAACAAGAATTGTGAATGTTACTATATTTTCTTCATGGCATAGACTTTAGGCAGCATGAAGAATCACATGTACTCCATCCTAGTCTTTTCAGACTCTCAAGGTATTAGTCCAGAATAGCACTCATTTACACTACAGATAAAACAATTGTGTTTCGTTCTACTCTTTATGAGGTATGAAAGTTCTCAGTACCTTTCATAGGTCTTACAACATTAAAGTTGGGCTCAACACTTACTTTTCATTAAGCATTCCCCACTAATGTTTCAACTAAAATCTGGCATCTGGAGCCTACTGGAGCCAATATGTATTTTACAAGGTTTAGCATATAAAAACAGTGCAGATTCTCTTGTTCCCAGTAGAAGGTGAGATCTATTGCTTTATAAAATTTCAGAACATATTCGACATTGAGTCTCTTCCCCTCTGAGAACTAGGAAGGGAAAGCTCTTAGGCTTTAACTTTAAATAGTCCAATATACGCATTTACTGAATTTCTATGTTAATGATATGAGATCCCCCTTCAGATACTTTGCACATAATCAAGTTGAGCAACTTGCTGGTAGCTGTATATAATCTTCCATATCCCTCTTCTATGTTTTTAAGTAGTCTGTGCCATGGATTTTTCTTTTCCTCTCAGCCTCCTGAAATCACTAAGTCCTTTCAATAGAATGTACTTTCCTTGAGGGCAGAAGCTGTTTCATTCTTCTATTTTTATTCCCACTACTTAACGCATAGAGGACACTTAATAAATTCTTGCTGATTACTTATAGGTGCAGTACAGTATATATATATAAAACATTGTCTTAAGAAGAGAGGATACAAAGACAAAATAAAAACAATCCTAGCCTGGGGCTAGGATTTAATTTAATTTAATTTAAGGAAAACAAAGTAATTAAAAGGGTAACTATATCCATAATAATTTGGGAAGGCAGAACAGAGAATTAATTATTAAAGAGAATAGAAAGTTCCCATAAAGGTGGAACATAAATTGTTTAGGGAGCTAGAAGTTATATGAGGCAGAAATGAGGAGAGAATATATTCCAGTCATAATGAATAACCAATAAAAGATTTAGAATTAGAAGATGGAACATCATGTCAAAGGAAGAACAAGTAGTTTAGTTTGACTGAAATGCAAAGAGCATAGAAGAAAATAATAGGTAATAAAGCTTAGAAAGGTTATTTGGAACCTGACTGAGAAAGATTTTAAGTGGCAAGCCATAGAATTTATATTTTATCCTAGAGATATCTGGAAATCAATCAAGGTCCTGAAGGAAAGTGATGTGATCAAATCTATGCTTTAGGAAGACTTTATTTGCTGTAGTGTCGAGGATAGATTGGAGAGGGGATCAATTAGGAGGATGCTGCAATAATCCAGGATAGATGTGATAAGTGTCTGAGTATTAACTGTATTAATTCCTTGAAAGCAAGGACTGTTTTGTTTTGTTTTGTTTTTGTTTTTGTTTTTACTTTTCTTAGCACAGTGCCTGATATATAACATATGTTTAATAAAAGCTTATTGGCTGACTGAGGAGAAAGAGTATTACAGCATTAAATAAATATTTTTGATTTATTGGTTGATTTAAAAGGAATCAATTCTTATTTTGATTTATTGGTTGATTTAAAAGGAATCAATTCTTCTTTAAAGCACTCTGGTACCATCTATAGCATATCAAATAGATAATTAGGAGTAGATGTGAGAGATATTTTGAAATTGGAATTGAGGAGACCTGGTAACTAATTGGATTGAGTGAGAAGAAGTAAAGATGCCTTTGAGAATGAAAAGGCAAAATGAGAAATTTGCTTACTGGAAAGACTTCATTTACAAACATTCATTAAGGGTACACTACACGAAGGGCACTTCCTTAGGTACAGGGAGAAATACAATAATTAAATAGGATCATGGGATTTAGACCTTACAGGAACCTAAGCCCAATATAAGTTACTCCTTTCCCAAATGGAACATATGTTGTAATTGGCATCAACATGGCATATAGAACAAAATGACTCTTCTATAGCTATGTTTTTATAAATAAACATAAACTACATTGATCCATCAAGAAGCATTTATTAAGCACTTGATATTTTTAGGTGCTACATGTAGCAATTATAACACAAATAAATGTACAACTATTTCTTTTGCAAATGGGGTTTATATTCTAATAAGAGAGATATATAACTATGTAGGAGGTAAATAAAGAACATATGAGGTAAATAAGATTTGGAAGATTTTGGAAGAGGATGAAACAGTTCCAGTTGTGAGATTAGAGAAGACACTTAAGTAATATTTGGGATGAGTTCTGACTCCCAGAGAGAAAAAAAAGAGAATTCATCTCAGAAAGCTGACCTTCCATTCATATCTTTATTTCTTTCTCTTTAATGGTTGTTTTCACACAATTATAAAATCACAGAGTTGGAAGGGAGCAAAATCATCATCTAGTTTAACCCATACTTGAAGAAGGCTTCCATTTGCAAAATGTGAAGATAAGTGGTCATCCAGCTTCTGCATGAAGATTCTCCATTGATGAGGAAACTGATGCAAATTTGACCAAGGTCACACAACTAGTAAGTGTCTGAGTAGTATTTGAGCTCAGGTCTTCCTGTCTTCAGGTTTGTAATAGTATGTCACCTAGCTGCATGCAATACTATGTTAGCTATGCTACTCTATGATGTGACATGATACTATAAAATACATTGTCATGAGTGTGTATATGGAATATCCAGATCTATATATCTATGACTATATAGACTATAACTAATGTCTTATTATTCCTGATACAACTTTCATGACACTATAATATGCTTCCTCTCTGTTAGGCAGGTAAAACAACTTCATCATTTAATTGTTTTTATTGTTTTTTGCCATCAGTTGTACTATTTTAAGAACAGAGAGTAAATTAATAGTTCATTTTTGACTCTAAATCTACAATACTCAATCTCTTTACCTAAAACAAATTAACGTTCCCTTCTCCTTTGTCATAAAACAACAACTGCAATAACACTCAAAAAATAGGCAAGATGGAATTTGCACCAATATTACTTAGTGTTCTGTTTGGTTGCAGATTTTCTATTTATTTAGACAACTCTCTAGCAATGAAAGCCATGCTTCCTGGAAGAAAATTAGAGCAATAAGTCAACCCTTTGCCTAAAACTATAGAATAAGCATTCATCAGCCCTAAAAATGCAGGGAAATTGAATGCTTTAAAACTCTGATCATTTTTTTTAAATGTGGTTAAAAGCTGGAAGGTACCATAGAAGGAATTTAGTCCATGCTACTCAATTCAGATATAGGGAAATTAAGTCCCAATCAAGGTAAGAGGCCATATATTTATAAGTAGGAAAGAAGATTTTTGAACCCAGATCCTCCAACTTGAAATATAGTATCTTTTCCACTGTTTCTTGGTAACTCTCATGCTTGTAAACAATGTCTTTTTTCTTTAATCACTACCCAAGCAGATACCTTTTGGCTCTTCTTTCCATATTTTGCATAGGATAGAATGTCTATGAGTAGTCCAAGCTTTCTTGGGCGGGGATGGGGGGAGACACAAAGCTATTGTCTCCCTGCCACAAAACAAGTTTATGCCAGAACCTTACAATCACCTGTCCATTTCCCTAGGCGATTAGAAAGATGATGAATCTATTATTGTCTTTGGCAAGAGTTTGAAATACCATGCATCTATTTTAACCTTTCCTATGGCTTTCTGAGGCAGTTCCTTTTTCCAAGTCACCTTTTTGCTTTCAGGAATAAGCATGTTGATTGAACAACAGCTGTGGATGCTTTTAGCTTCTTATCACTGATGATGTTTAAGGTGTGGAATTATCCTTTCAACTTCCTCTTGAACTTAAAAGTATGAAATCTTAAGAAAGTTAGTTTATATGGTTGCTTCCTTTCATTCTCTCTCCTGTGTTTCTGAAGTCCTGACTATTATCCCTAGAAGGCAACTACTATTCATATAGGATATCCTGTTATTCTCTTAAACATTGTGTTATATTTTAACATTGACTGTAAGCACAAGATATTCTTCAGAAAATGGAAGTTCACATGAAAAAATGAACAGAAATGTCCTCCATATTCAGGAACATCCAAGAATGTGTATTATGCTATGGCATAGAGAACTTGGGGGCAAAATATCTTGCCATACTATAATCTTAGGTAGAAGACATTTGCATTAGTGTAAGACAATCAAAGCAAACCAATTAAAGTGATCTTGGTATTCAAAATGGACAGTGATAAGTAGAAGTGAAAATAAGATAATAATAGAACTTGAAGCCATTTTATGTAATGATTGTTTAAAGGAACTGGTACTAAGTAGCCTACTGATGAAAAGGGTTAAGAAATCAAGATCACTACCTTAAAATATTTGAAGGTTTTTTGTATAGAAGAGGGATTGGGTTGTCTGTTCTAAGAGGTGAGAACTAGTAGCAACAAACAGAAGTTTCAGAGAGGTATATTTTGGCTCATAAGGAAGAAGAAAGAAGGAAAGAAAAAAAGAAAAGAAGAAAGGAAGGAAGCAAGAAAGAGAAAGAAGGAAAGAAAAAGTAAAATGAGAGAAAGAAGGAAGGAAAGAAGAGTGGGAAGAAAGAAAGGAAGGATGGAATGAAGGAAGAAAGGAAGGAAAGAAAGAAGAAAGAAAAGAAGGAAGCTTCCTGACAACTAAAACAGTCTAGAAGTGGGATGATAGAATGGACTGATGTTAAGGGAATCTTTTTGCAATGGCATTCTGCCTCTAATAAATAAAATAAATAAATTAAAATATTTAAAACAAAAAAAAAAGTTGGAGTAAGATCTCACCAGCATTAATTAAAATATTTATTAATTTATCAGTTCTTCTTGCATAAATAATTCCATCAGTGTTGGATGGCAAGTTCCAAAGGAGAAGAAGTTCAGACAAAGATCTAAATTGGCTCAATCTAATGTGATGTGATTTCAAAAGGAGAATTGAAAAATCTTACTTGAATTAAAAAATTAACTTCAGAGGAACAGAATAAGGGAGAGATAGCTAGTTTGAAGGTTAATCTGAGAATAATCTGTATAGCTTTTAGTTGAATATAATTTTTTATTGTTACATTTTTTTCTGGTTATACATGCGTATTAACTTTTAAATACATATTTCTTTATTTTCCAATAAGGGAAATATTCTTTTAAAATCTTTTTAAAATTGGATTTTTTTTTAAATTATAAACTACTCTTCTAAGATTCTTTTGGTGTTTTATTTCTCTGGTCCCTCTTTTGGTATTGGTCTTTTTGTCTCTCCGTATGTGTCTCTTTCTTTCTGTCTATTTCTCGGGTTTTCTTGAATTATGTTTTTTGAAGTAACAAACATTTTCTTCCATTTCCTGGGAAAAGAAAAGTAAAACATTCTGTAAAAATATTCATGGTCAAGTAAAATAAACTTTCATATTGGGCATAATAATAATAACAATATTGATAGCATTTATATAATGCTTATTACATGGCAACACAATGTTAAATGTTTTACAGTCACTATCTTGTTTAATCTTAGGTGTTATTATTATTAAAATTTTACAGATGAGGCAGCTAAGGTGAACAAAAATGATATCCCCAGGGTCATAAAACTTGTAAATGACTAAGGTTAGATTTTTAAATTTTTATCTCATTTTATTTTTTTCCCAAATACATGTAAAAACAATTTTTAACATTCATTTTTAAAACTCCAAGTTCTAAATTCTCTCTCTTTCCTTCTCTTCACCCCCCTCATTAAAAAGGCAAACAATTCAATATAGGTTATACATCTGTAGTCTCGCAAAACATATTTTTATGTTAGTCATGTTGTGAAAGAAAACAAAATCCAAAAAAAAAAATCCTATACTCCAAACTCAATAAAAGTAAAGAGAGTAAAAAAGAGTATGCTTCTATCTGTATTCAGACACCATTAGTGCTTTTTTTTTCTGGGGATGGAATAGCACTTATCATCATAAGTCCTTCAGAACTGTCTTGGATCATTGTATTACTAAGAATAATTGTTATTCACAGATGAACATCTTATGATATCATTACTTTGTACACAGTATATTTCACTTTGCATCTGTTCCTGTAAGTTTTTCCAGATTTTTCTGAGAATACCCTACTTGTCATTTCTTATAGAAAAAATAGTATTTCATCAAAATCACATAGCATAACTTGTCAGCGATTTCCCAATTGATGAACATCTCCTTAATTTCCAATTCTTACAACCGAAAAGATCTGTTATAAATATTTTTGTACATATAGATCCTTTTCCTTTTTTTAAAATTTCTTTTTGGATATAGACAGTAGTGGTATTGCTAGATCAAAGAATATGGATGGTTTTTTATTCCCTCGGGCAGAGATCCAAGGTGTTCTAAAGAATGGTGGAATCAGTTCATAACACCAGCAACAGTGTATTAATGTCTCATTTTCTCCACATCCCTCCAACATTTTTCATTTTCCCTTTCTCTCATATTTGTCATTCTGATAGTTATGCAATAATACTTCTGAATTGTTTTAATTTGAATTTCTCAAATCAAAAGTTAGAGAATTTTTTCATATGGTTACAAATAGGTTTGATTATTTCATCTGAAAACTATTCACATTTTTGATCATTCATCAATTGGGGAATGGCTGTTTTATGAATTTGCCCTCGTTCTCTATATATTTCAAAAGTGAGCCCTTTATCAGATAAACTTGCCTCAAAATTTTTAATGTATTTCTCTCTAACTTATGCCCCTCATTCATTGTCTTTAATTTGTCCAGCAATTACCCAGTTTATGGGCATCCTCTTTGCCTCCATAAAAAAAGCTGCTATAATTATTTTGTGTTTGGATTTTCTTTTGCCTTTATCTGATATCTTTTGAGTATAAGCCTAGTAGTGATATCATTGGATCAATGGGAATGCACAATTTGGGGTATACAATGGGAATGCACAATTTGGAATATACATTGGGAATGTACAAGTTTCAAATTGCTTTCCAACATGGCTCGGTTAATCCACAACTCCTTTAAAAGTTTACTTATGCATGTATTTTCTCACAAACTATGAAATAGATTTTTAAAACTTTTTCAACTTTTCTAGTCTGATATATGTGAGAGAAAACTTTAGAGTTTCATTAACTTGCATTTGTCTGGGATCTGAAGCAACATATCTCTATATGGATATGTATGTATATATAAAATCAATGTTGACAGGTATAAATAGATGTGATTACAAATAGCTTAGTTTATTATCTTGAAAACTGCCTATGGTCAAATGCCTTTGATCATTTATCAACAGTAAGAATGACTGTAATTCTTATAAATTTGAGCCAGTTATTTATACATCTTAGAAACGAGAACATTTGTAAATCTGAACAATTGCTCTGTAGGTATCAGTTAATATATTGTTAGAGTATACTGTAAAATCTTAGGCCATGAAACAACACCTCCCATTTCCTTGAACATTTTCAAATCTTTTCTTCAAAATTCTAGGGTTTACATGAAACCATGCCCAGATTTCCTCTCTTTCACTATCACAAATGCTAAACCAGAGTGTGCCCTTTCCTATAAGATTTTCATTATACCTAACCCAATATCAGTTCTTCCTTGTTGCTCAGAACCTGGCCCAGAAAGGAAACAGGAATATTGATTCATGAATCACCATTCTTTGTGCCTGGTCCATCAACTAGTTCCAAATATATATATATTATATATCCCAAGATCTCAATTTCCTTGCCTTGAGCCTAATCTCTAGAATTACTTTCTAGTTTCCTTCCTTCTATGCTTATAACAATCCTGTTCTCTTTTGTCTGCTGGTGTCATGCAATTACTTCATTGTAAAGCTTAAAGCCTTTTAGAAATGTGAGCTGTTATTACAATAATCCATTCTCCCCCATTTTTCAAAACCACTGCTGCTGCTTCACTAATATAATTCTTCCTGATATGAACTAGGTGATTTTCTAGCTTCCCCTCCCCAGACTTTAAATGTGTTTTTGTTTCTCAATAAAGAGGGAGAGTCATCACCCTATCTCTGTTAGTATTCTAGGTTCCTTCACAAACTGATTGGTTGTTACCCAACCCTTTAACACTCTGACCCTTGGGTTTATTTTGTTTTCATGGGAATAAGCCAGAGTAATTCACTTTTGTAAAATGTTAGGAAACTACTTTTTCTTGCTCATGCAAAACAGTGACCAGGAAATAGCCATAAAATATGAAAGTTTTTTTTCATTGAAGTTATGGCTCCTTTCACTTCAACCTAGCTGGTGAACTACAAGATTATCAACTAGCCTTAGTTTTTTTAACAGAAATTTATATATATATATAATCACAATCATATCTGAAAATATCCCCCTTCTTTGCCTTTACTCAACTCATCCCCTATTGAACCTACCAAAAATAAGCAAAAATATCTAATAACAGTGATCACAGCTGCCTGACAAAAATCCTTTTAGTTCTAGTATTCCATATTTCCTTGCTGAGAGGAAGGTAGCAAGCAATATTCTGGCATTATTATTGGTTTTAAACTTATTCAGAATACCTTTCTTTTAATGATCTTTTCACTTATATTAAGGCAGTTATTTGTCTCAATTTCTCATTGCACACTTTAGATACATTTTGAAAGTGAGTATGCATTTAGACACAGGTGCAGGAATTCAGATTCATTGAAATAATTTTATTCTAATAGAGAGGTTGGTCATATTCTTGTTTTGTTTTAGAGTAGAAGTGAAGTGCAAAAAAGATGCTATCAATCTAGCAGTTCCTTCTCACAGTTCTCTCTATTGGCATTCCTAGAATCAGGCACCTATAGCTTCTATGGTCTAGAGAATCCTGGGGATCTCTGAAACCCTTTTAGAGGGTCTACAAATTCAAAACTAGTTTTTATTTCCAATATGGTAAATATCTATAAATATAACCCAGATAAACAAAAACACTTTGGAGAGATCCTCAATAATTTTTAATAGGATAAGGATACTGAAAACAAAAGTTTGACAACCACTGGCCTTAATAGAATGCTAGAGTTTGAAGGAATCTTACTTAAAATAACAGAATCTTCAATAGAAGGAACGTTGATTTATCTAATGAAATCCAAATCAAAGAATAATCCCATTTAAAGCATCTCTAAAACTGTTCATTCAGAATGTGACTGAAGAACTCAAGATAAAAAGGTCCCCTTCTTAATATATCTGAGTCACATCTTCTTATGGAAACTTGCCAGTGAAGAGGAAGTCCATCACTCCACAAAGCAATTCATTTCTCTATTGGATAATTCTAATTATTAAGAAATTTTTCTTATTGACATCAAAATTAAATTTATCTTCTTATGACTTCTTTCCAATGTTCTTGGTTCTGTTCCCTTGATCCAACAGAGCAAGTCTTTGTGGTAGCTATTAAAATACTTGAAGAAATCTATGTCTCTCCTGAGACTTCAGTTCTCCCATATAAACAAACCTATTTTCTTTTCTTAATACTCATGTGAAATAGATTTAAGTCAATTCACTGTGATACTCTCTAGATAAGAAAACTTATCATTATATATTTTCTTAAACTATAATCTATAGACTCTCCCATGAGTACTTTTATTGCTCCATGTTAATCCATTTCTAAAATTCACAATGAATTATAATTTTTTTGTTTTTTGATTTTTTTTTCTTGATGCTGATGAATTGCTTTTCAGTCATGTCTGATTCTTTGTGAGCCCTTTGGGGTTTTCTCGGCAAAAATATTGGAGTGATTTGCCATTTCCTTCTTCAGTTTATTTTTACAGATGAAGAAATTGAGGCAAACAGAATTAAGTAATTTACTCCAAATCACAAAGCTAGGAAATATCTAAGGCCAGATTTGAACTTCCTGACTTCAGGCCTAGTGCTCAATCTACTGTGCTATGTATGTAGCTGTCTAGAATGACTTACATATGACCTTTTTTCCCTAAAAACTGCTTTTGATAGGTGCAAGGGCACTAGGCATAAATGTTAAAGCTAAAAGTAGTAAACTAAAATTGCTAAGGATTATCCTTTTTCTGGACCACAAAGCTCTTCTTTACAAGTGTTTAATAGGTTATTATTTTTTTCTAATTAATTGAAGCATAGAATAAAATTTCATATTTTTTTCATATGTTTCTAAGTTGCAACAGATTTCTCTCTCTCTCTCTCTCTTTTTATTTTTTACAAATTCTGAGTTCAGCTCTGATGAGCTGATAATCTGGTTTTATAGAAACAAACAAATAAACAAAAAAGTGTGTGGAGATAGGACATACAATTGAATTCACTTAACCCTGAACTATTTAAACTAGTAATTGAAAATTTAAAAAAAATGGATAGCAGAAATTACATCAACTGACTGTAATAATTATATATAGAAGTTTAATGAATGTAAATTAATTGCCACAACAAAGAGAACAGAAGAACCCAGAAAGTACCTTACCTAGCAAACATCTGACATATTTTTCAAAAGGGAGAGAGAGATGATTGCCAAAGGCAATGCTAGGTAAGAATATAAACTTGTTTATAAAATCATCCAAGGAAGGGTAATGGCCAATTATGAGAAGCATCATATCATAAAGCAAAGATAAATACAATGGAGGATAAAGTTAATTTAAGAAAAAGTTTGCAAGACTGCCAAAAAAGCAAATATACTCAAAGGACATTTGAAGATATTGGACTATAAGTTGGAATAATATAAAATACTTGCAAAAAAAATTTCAACAGATGGTGTTCTCCATCAAGTACAGTAGAATCACAACATTTGGACCTTAACATTTCAGTCTCAGAGGTAAAAGTCGTCAAAAATGTAAAAAAAAAAAAAAAAAAAACAGCCCCCTGGCCCAATATACGTTACTTGAAGGAAACAGAAGGAAATCATGAATGTTTTTAATAAAAAAAAACCTGAGACAATGTTAATAACTATATATCCATAAGCTTAGTCTTCCATCTATTCAAAAAGAAAAAGAAAATGATCTATATAGAAGTCAACAATGCTCTCATGAGAAATATTAGATCAGTTATAAAACAGAGGAATTAAAACTCACACAATTAGATGTCTGGTAAAACAGGAGATATGATGATGATCCAGTTTGAAAAACAATTACTTGAGGATGGTGAGATCCAGTGAAATTCCTATTTATGGCTAGATTGCATCAAACCTTAACACAATATACAGTCTCCAAGAATTAACTTAGTAGTTGTAGAACAATAATTGAGGGTGCATTCAAAAGTCACTAGCTGATGAATATCTCTGTCCTTCTTTTAGGCCATTTACAAGGTCACTATGATTTTGTAAACCTTCAAAGGAGTTTGGCCTGTTCATCCACATAGAAAATACCAAGTGAAAGGAAATGTTTGCTAAACAGATTTTAACAAGCATTTGGAGAAACTTTATGAAGTTTCTCTCTCTCTCTCTCTCTCTCTCTCTCTCTCTCTCTCTCTCTCTCTCTCTCCATATATATATACACATACATTTTATAAAGCTTGTCCATAAGCATCTGGGACTAATGCTAAAGATGAACAATGAATTGATATGATTCACACATGAAGAGGGACAGTAGTCTAGATCGCTTTGGAGAAAGTTTTTACCTCCTTTTGAGATTACTAATTTCTCATAAAAACAAAGGCGTATACAATACAGGCATATTTTAATACTAACATTCCATAGGTTTTGCTAATTCTGTGAGAAAGAATACAACTACTAATGATGAACTGAATCTGAGTTTCTTAGAGATAACAATAGAGGCCCCCCTCTGGTGAGTGTTAACATGATGCAGTACATAATCAATGATAGATTCAAAAGAAAAGTATAAGTTAAAAATATCTTTTAGGAATTGCATGATAAAAAAAAGGTGATATGGATATATAGCAACATTGTGTGAGTGTGACAGCATTCCGTTAGTAGCTTTGAAATGTAGAAAAAATGGGAAAAGACTCAACACATTGAATTCACTTCTTTTGGCAAATTTTTGGGAAACCAGGGATTTGAGTCACACTGAATGGGTAGGCAATCTGTACTGTTGGATGGAATTTCTAATTTGATGAGGTCATAGATCCATTTGAGAATTTAAATATTTGAAAATACTTTTTTATTTCAATTTGAGAATAATTATAGCACAGACTAGAAATATCTGTATAATTATTAATACCTGGAAACAAGATGAGTAAATAGAAAGATTGTAAAAAACCAGAGCAGAATCAGGTAAGAATAGATGTTCTGTATAAATGCAGGGAAAAGTTTATTTATATTTTATCCCAACAGATGCTTTGATTTCCTTATGTTCAATAACTTTGGAACTGATCAAAATTCTCATTGTTATGATGTTCTAGGCCTTATGATATGAGATGATATATATATATGTGTGTGTGTATATATATATATATATATATATATATATATATATGATATAAGATAACCTTACAGCTACCCTCAGAGGTAGCACAAATGTGATGATTTTTGGCCCACTATATAGATAAGAAAAATACAATCTCTCTCTCTCTCTCTCTCTCTCTCTCTCTCTCTCTCTCTCTCTCTCTCCCCCCCTCTCTCTCTCCTTTCTCTCTATTCTTTCTCTCTCTCCTTCCCTCTGTCTCTGTCTCTTTCCTTTTCTCTCTCTGTCTCTCTATCTCTGTCTCTGTTCTCTCTCTGTCTCTCTGTCTCTCTGTCTCTCTCTCTCTCCCCAGAGGAAAAAAGAGAGAGAGAGAAGTATGTTTCAGGCAGTATTCTGGGTGATGGTAATACAAAGACAAAAATGCTAAAGTCCCTGCCCTTATAGATTTTCCATTCTGTAAAAAGAGACATCATGAACATATATGAATATATGTGAATTATATACACAATAAATAAAAGATGATTGGCAGAAAATACCAACAGTTGGGGGATTGGCAAGGAGTTCATTTAGGAGACAGCATGAGAGGTCTTCTGAAGGTGAAAAGGAAGTACATTCCAAACATGAAAGAAAATCTTTGTGAAGATTTGATAGAAATGGAAGATGGGATTTTACATGGAGTAGCATCAGGAAGCAAGATTGGTTGGAGTATAGAGTTCATGAGTAATGAATTAATATGTGACAGAAAGCATATTTGCATAAGATTTTCTTCATTGATTATGCAAAATCTCTAGATTGTCAATGGGCAAAAATTTCTGAATGATAGCCTGAAGACCAAAAAGTATTAAGATAAAAAGGAAGTAAATGTGATGCTATGAGGAAAAAGCTGTCCTTAGAATGAGTAAAAGTGGATATCTTTCTGGTTTTGATGATCATCAGCTATGCTAACTATAATTTTAATGAGATGACAACTATTCTATCATTCAACCTCAAGCAAATATTGCTCCTAATAAAATTGATTATTGCTGTAACAAGAGGTTAGGTTGTGAATGGTGTAGTAGAAAGTGGTGTAGTAGAAAGAGTGCTAGATTTGGAGACTGAAAACTGGGGGGCTCAAATTATAAAATTACTCTTTATGATCTGCATAACTTAGTTCTGGTCAATTCCCCTATTTAAGGGCCATTTTTCTCTTTAAAAATAACAATATTAATACTTGCCTTTTCTAATTCAAAGAACTGATGAGAAGAATAAATATAACAACACTATCCCATTTGACTCTCCCAACAATCATTTGAGTTAAGTGCTGAGCCTAGAATTTCTGAGCATGTCCACAATACCTCTGAAATATATTCTCTTGGGGAAAAATCTGAGGAGCCTGATTCCAAGAGGACCATGATGGCATGTAGTAGAAGTTCCATGAAGAGATGTGAGATATGCTTAGACATTGGGTAATCAATTCTGGCCTGCTAACCACATGGAACCTCTTTGAATGTACTTGAAGAATAAAAATGAAACATGCATTCAAAAATCACTGGCTGATGAATATTTTTGTCCTCATATCATATTTTGTCTGACAGCTTTTCACTTGACTCCCTGGATCATGGATGCCAATGAGAAATAGTGCTACACAGGGAGATTTCTTGAGCTCTCTTCCAATATGAGAACAAAATGTGACCTGGTGAATATGGGTTTTGCTTCTTTGTTTTAGCTTTTTTTTTTCATTTTAAATAAAGGAAGTCATTCTGACTTTGTGAGTTTTGAAAGGTTAGGAATATGAATTATCCAAGGCTTAGGACACTAGAAGTCAAGGCTTTGATAGGTTTTGATGTAAGCATTGTTTTGCCTCCCCTGAGATGGAAGGAATAACTTTCAGAACTAAGATAAATGAAATGAGGAATAATTATCTTTGAAATTATATTTGGATTTCAACTTGGTGGAAACATTTATAGGTAGAAATTGTGTTATGTCTGAATCCACTGGCTCCAGAGACCAAAATAATAGGTGAGAGTATACCATTAAAGTGGGGGATTTATTTATACTCTTGTCCTTACTTATTTTTAAAGTAAGAATCATTTTACAAAAGCCAATTGATGTTAATTGGTTAAATGTAATTGGGGTTTTAGTCACTTGGAGCTAGGAGAAATGGAGTAGCAGGAACACACTAGAAACAAGGGCTAAAGCAGATAACAGTTTAATAAAAAGACTTGCCTCACCTATAAGAGATACCAGTAGAATCCTGAGGATGAGATGTAGCTGGCTTAGTTTTGAATTAGTCAAATCAACACTATTTCATTCATTTTAGAGATGAGGAAATGCTTTCTTACAGAAGGTATATTACTTGTTTTTAGGGCCAATCAACTATTGAATATTAAGATTTTGATTCTAATTAAATCATCAATCAATCAACAAATTTTTAAGTACTTATTATATACCAGGTACTATGCTTGATGCTAAGGATACAAATGCAAAGGATGAGATAATGTATTTGCTTTTTAAAGTAGAATGTATATGTTCTTTGGGGATGGAAAAGTTTCCTTCTTTACTCTGTCTTGCCATGGCTGAGTACAATATCTGGCATAATTCAGTTGTTTTTCAGTCATGTCAAACTCTCTGTCACTTAGTCTGGGATTTTCTTGGAGTAGTTTGCCATTTCCTCCTCTAATTATCTTAAAGTTGAGTTTAAGAGACAAACAGGATTAAATAATTTGCCCAGGGACCACAGCTAGTCAGTATTTGAGACTAGCTTGAACTCATGAAAATGAGTCTTCCTGATTCCAACTCCAGGGCTCTATGCACTGTGCCACCTAGCTGTCTCCTGGAATGGAATATTTATTTATTAGATTCTTGGTGGATTGGATTAGATTCTGACTTTAACATTAATGCTTTTAGCAACATATACCACTGTCTCTCTTTAAAGTCCCTTCTGGCTCTAACATTCTATATTCCCACAAATCTAGGTCATTTTCCCAAGGTCATATAGTTCATAATAGAGCCAAAATTAGAAACTGGGATTTTAGACTGCAGCCTTTGTAGAAGTCTCTGCTGACATAATACTGGTTTTGAGATTCATATGCAGTGAAATCCTCTTGCAGATATTCATTTCAAGTTTTTCCAATTCCTGGACAACTTACTTGATGAAGAGAAAATGTTTTCTCTACCAATTAGTTTTGAGGAAACTTCATATGTTGGTGATTGTAGCAGACAATGGTTCATTATACTTCCTTGACTTGAACAGAGAGATCAGTGTTATTGAAAAAAGCTAGCATATGCTATTGAAGTCTAAAGTTACTAAGAAATCAAGACCAGAAGAGTTATTTTACTGTATTTGGAAAACATACTGAGGTAAGTGATTATTATTTTTTTTAAATTAAAGACACTTTATCACTGGAATCAATAGAGATATTATGTCATTTCTCCATGTGTGTTTCATGGATAAGAACAATATGTCTATGCTTAAAATTGCCTGGAAGTCCCTGACTTGAAGGTAATTCTGAGAATTATTCTATTGTTTTCAATATAGATTACAACCCCCCCATCCCAAACCCTTCCAAACCTGCTATGTAGAAAAAGTGATTGTGACCTATACTTAACTGCTTTACTTTAATGTATACCTCTTTTCCTTCTTTCAAAAAAACCTCATTCATTTAACAAGCATTTATGAAGTACTTCCTGTATGGAATTAATGAATAAGCATTTGTTAAAAGCCTACTATGTGCCAGGTGATATGCAAGGTATTAGGAATACAGCTAAGATATATGCATAATGTACATGTGAAATATATGCACAATAAATAGAATGGGCTTTAAAATGTTCACATTACTTATTTTACAGGATTATGATGAGAACAACCCTTTGTAATCTTTAAATATGCTAAATAAACATTAGCATCATCATTGTTTGAGATTAAGTTTACTTCTCTGGGTTTATGTATTTGTCAAATGGAGATTATTATACCTGGCCTACCTTAGGTGATCATATTGAAATTCAAATCAGGTAATTTTTTTTTATTAACTACCCCATAGATCTTATTAAATACCCAATCATTGCATAGCAAACCAATCCAGTATCTTTGCCAAAAAAAACCTCAAATGAAGTCATAAAGAATTAGTTACAACTGAAAAACAACAAAATCATTGTATACTGGGCCCTATACTAGATTGTGCAATAGATAAACTCATATAAAAAGTCATATTTCATATTGTCCAGAAGGGTGCATTATAGTAACAAAGCCTTTATGCCATTACACCTATCATTTTATAGAGGATTATAGAATCACACAATTGCAGCATTTGAGAGTTAGAAGAGATCTCAGTGGCCAGTTAGTCAAGCCCAGGCATGAAAGAAATCCTCACTACTACCTAAGTGACAAGTGAGAGGCACCATGATTAGTGGAAAGAATTCTGAGCTTAAATTCCCAACTATGAGCAGGTGGAAGGATAAGGAAATCTTAAATATAGAAAGCTGTCTTTGAGCTGCTCTATAAATTAAACTGAAGATTTTAAGAATAGAAATGAACAAAAAATATGTTCCAGGCACAGCCTTGGCAAGATTCTGTGTTGACAAAAGTATTAAAAAATAGCAAAAATAATGGTTCCTTTCCTCTATGACATAGCATTATAATGGTGTGAAATAACATTCAAACAGATAAATCAAGATGATGTAATTTGAAGCAGAAGAGAGTAATAGAATGAGCAAATTCAGGAAAATTTTCTTGGAAGATATGGTATCCTATTTGAGTTTCAGGAAGTTAAGATTCCTAAAGGGTGGAGATAAGGTAGAAGTACATTTCATGGAGAATAGCCTGTATAAATGAAGGGTAACAAGTTATAGAATGTTATAACATATGTGCAATAGCAAACAGACTCATTTTGACTAGAACATGCAGTTATTAAAGAGAGTAATGTGAACTAATTCTAGAAAGTTAGGTAGTTCAGATTGTGAAGAATTTTATATAACTCTTTACATAAACTCTTCATCTTAGTATCTAAAATTCTAACAATTTTACATACTCAAGATGAAGAGTTTATGTTTTAGCTTAGAAAAATGTTTTACAGAAATAAAACTAATATAATTAAGATTAGAAGGAAAGCATGTGAAACAATTTTTATAGTTACTATTCCTGATAAAATCCTTCTTTCTAAAATGCATAGAGAACTGAGTCCAAATATAGGAATACAAGTCATTTCCCAATTGGTAAATGATCAAAGGATAATCATATGACAAATGATCTAAATTGCTGTTATTTAGAGAAATGCAAATTAAAACAAATCTGAGGTACAACCTCATAAATGTTAGACTGGCTAAGATGACAGAAAAAGATAATGATAAATGTTGGTGGGGATGTGGGAAAACTGGAACACTAATGCATTGTTGGTGGAATTGTGAAGTGATCCGACCATTCTGAAGAGCAATTTGGAACTATGCCCAAAGGGTTATAAAACTGGGTATATTCTTTGATCTAGGAATTTTATTTCTAGGTATATATTATAAGAGATTATAAGAAAAGGGAAAAGACCAACATGTACAAAAATATTTATAGCATCTCTTTTTGTGCATATGGATGCATATATGTATTTATAGATGGATATGGATATACATCCATATATGGATGTAATCGAATATGATTGTGCTATAAGAAATGATGAGTAAATAGATTTCAGAAAAGAAAGTCTTACATGAATGATGCTGAGTGAACAGAACCAGAACAGAGCCATATTGTATACAATAACAGCAATATATTGTGATCATGAATTATGATAGGCTTAGCTTTTCTTAGCAATGCAGTGATCTAAAGCAATTTCAAAAGACTTTTGATAGAAAACACCATCCACATCCAGAAAAAGAACTACTGAGCCTGGATGCAAATCAAAGCAAATTATTTTCACTTAAAATTTTTTTTTTGTTGTTTGTATTTCTCATGCTTTCTCCTTTTTTGTTTTGATTTTTTCACAAGACTAATATGGAAATATGTTTAACATGATTATATGTGTATAATTTATTTCACATTGCTCAATATAAAACTATATTTATATGTAATTGGAGGAAAAGGAAAATGTACATTAAGTGAAAAAAAAAGAAAACATCATGGAGGACTCTTTTTTTGTATGAATTGGACTGGTAGTCAGAATAGTTGACAAATTAAGAGTGACATGGATTTGAACTAGGGAAGGGATTACTAAGTGAAATAAAAAACATAAAGATATCTATGAAGAAGAAGAAAAGAAGGAGAAAAGTGAATGTGTAAAAAAAGAGAAAAAGGATGAGGAAGAAAAACAAGGACAGGAAAAGGAGAGGAAGGAGAAAGAGGAAGAGAAAAAGGAAGAAAAGAAGGAGGAAGAAATGAAGAATGAGACAAAAAAAGAGAAGAAGGAGAAGGAGAAGGAGAAGGAGAAGGAGAAGGAGGAAGAGAAGGAGGAGGAGGAAGAAGAAGAGGAGGAGAAGGAGAAGGAGAAAGAGAAGGAGGAGGAGGAGAGGAACAATAAGATGAAGAAGGTGAAGAAGGCAAGGAAGAATGAGGAGGAGAAAGTGGGGGAAAACAAGAACTCAGAAATTCAAAATCAGCCACATAAAATATCATCATTATTTTATTGCTGTTATCACACTTAAGAAAAATGTTGAAAAATATTCACGAATCTTTTACTCTAAAACATACAGACTTGGACAATTAGAGAGGATGTGGAAATATTTTTTTTTCATTTATTTAATTTGAGAATAACAATCCTGTCTAGAGAATATAAGACTGCATAAAATATTATCTTCTCTTCCTGACCACTAAAAATATTGCATGGTGGACCAGATTCTGTTAGTACACAAGCTTCTTAAATGTAAGCATTCAGGAAGGGAAGAGGCTTTGTTATCTGAGATTAGTGAGAAGTTCAGTGATAGCTTTGTGGGTACTTACTTTCCAATGGGCTACTTATTTTTCATTAAATGAACATCTGCCTCGAACATTCTACTGTCTCCCCTGTTTATATTATGGTAATGATGCTGGATTCTTGAAGGCTGTGCAATTAAAGCACTTACCAAAGAGGAAAAGAGCTTTGGGCATAGTTATAGTGTTGCATGGTGCCACTTTTTGAGGATTAACTTGAGTAGGGCATAGAGAGGTACATTGCCAAAATTTTGGCCATGGCAACTCTTGAAAGGAAACATACTCATACAAAAGCCCATTTTCTTTAACTCAAATGTGTTCCTGGTGATGCTATATGGTTGTAAATAATAGATTTTGATAATCTCTGAGATCTCAAATACCATTTGCTAAGCCTTTTTTGATCAGCTTTTCAGATACTGGTTTTTCCTAAACAAAATTACCTTACGTTTACTGACCAGTTTTCATAGACATATAACAATGAGGTCAGCACAATGGCTCTGTGGACCCTCAGTTTGATACTCTAATACTTCTCCTCTCCCACACGTTCCTTTGGAGCCTCCTAAACCCTGAGATGCTCTGGAAATGTCTATGAAACCTGAACAATATACCAGTGCCAGGGAAACTGAAATGATTCCCTTTGAATTGTCTGAGGAAGATTCTGAAGATCATCTGGCGGAATAAAATACCAGTCACTTAGGTTATTTTTTTTTTAACTAAACTGCCAAGCATTCCAACTCTCCTGCAGAGAATACACCTCTTTGAGCTGGCCACATTGTTTAAATACCAGAGGTATGCTTGCCAAAAAGACTATTTTATGGAGAATTCACACAAGGGAAGTGCTTACAAGGTGGTCAGAAAAAGCAATACAAGAACACTCTCAAGGTTTCTCTTAAAAACTTTAGAATCGATTGTATGACATGAGAGACACTGGTACAGGATCCCTTTGTATGACGTGCCCTCCTCAGAGAAGGTGTTGTGCTCTATGAGCAGAGCAGAATTGAATTAGCTAGGAAGAAACACAAGCTGCACCAAGTTAGAGAAGTAATCCCAAAATGTTCATAAGAACTTTGTATCCAATTTATGGCAGAGTAGTCCAAGTTTGCATTGCTCTGATCAGCCACAGTGAGACATAGTAACTCTACTTTAATATAGTGATGTATTTTGATCCTGTTTGAGAAAAGCCAATGGATCTTACATTTATTTTAGATATATTTCCATGTATACATATTGTCTCTCCTGATGGAATGTAAGCTCCTTGAGGTGGTGATTGTTTCACCTGTATCACTTAACAGATGTTTAATACAGCTTTGATTTAATTGATTATCAAAATTGCCAGTGCCTCAGAAGCCAATAGAAAAATACGTCATGAGTGTAACTAGACTGTAGCCTATTACCAAACATGATTTGTACATAAGAAGTGCCATGTAACATAATATCAAGGAAATTAATATCCTAAAAAGGAGGTGATACAGTCATGTAGCCTAAATGAGGGATGTTAAATATATAATCTGTGTGGTAGAATTGGAATCCAAGTTTCATGACTCCGGGGATTTCAGGGATCACCAGTCAGCGAATGTTCGGTGGACCTTTGTCACATCTGGTAGCTTTTTTGGGGGGAATCTATAGTAGGACATGGGACAAAAATGATAGATCATGAAAAGGCAATGTAATATCATGGAAAGGGTTGGAAAAGAAGAACCTATCTCCATTATTATCTTTTCTACTCTGAGTTAATCTATTATCCTCTCTAAACCTGAATTTCTTCAAATGTGATAGGAAGTAGTTAGATTAGATATCCCACAAGGTCACTTTTAATTCTAGGTCTATGATTCTATGAGACATGAGTGGATAGTGATTTGTAATAGTGAAGGGAAATGCAGGTATTGATAAGATCATTAAGCCATTTAATAATAGCAATTGATTATATAATACTTTAAGAATCAGTATGGAGTAATAATAAGAGCTTGAATTTTATAACACTGTGAGGTTTGAAAAATGTTTTACATATATTATCTACATATCTAGTTTTAAACTCATAGTGTCCTTGGGTGGTAAGTGCTATTATGAGCCATATTTTATATTTAAGAAAATTGAGGCTTGAAAGAGATTCCATGACTAACAGCTAATATTTGCAAATGCTTTTGTATTTTGAAAAGCAATTTACAAGTATCTCTTTTGATTTTCACAATAAGCCTAGGAAGTGAGGACTGTTATTATTCCAGATAAAGAAACTGAGACAAAAAGAGGTCAGGTGACTGACCTGGAATCACATAGCTGGTAAGTATCTGACGAGATTGGAACTGAAGTCTTCCATGACTCCAAGTACAGCTTTTTTGCATTATACTAGCTGATCCAGGGTCAGAAAGACCTAGCTTCAATCCTTGTCTCTGAAATATACTGGCTAAATGACCCTGTGAGGAAATGGAAACAAAGAAGTGACTTGCTCAAGGTCACTGAGTCATAGCTGATAAGTGCCTGAGGTCAGATTTGAACTCAAAAATCTTCCCTACTCCAGACCTGGCACTTTCTCTACTGTGCTGCATAATGGTAAAAGGTGGAATTGGAATCCAAGTTTCATGATTCCAGGGATTTCAGGGATTATATGATCAAAAAACTAGAACTCAGAAGTTCATTGAGATCATCTAATCCATTATCCTCAATTTATAGATGATAAACTGAGGCAGCAAAGTCAAAATCTAAACCATGATCCCTTGACTACAAATAGATTTTTACCAATGAGATTTCTATAGGAAGGCACTCAGAGGCACTAGTGCACAAGTACGACATGAGCATCTCAGTCAAATTCCTTAATTTTTGCTGTCATAAAATAAATGTCAAAAGATCTCTTGAGGAGCAAAGGGGACTATCTGATGAGCAAAGGGGAAAGAAGCATCTGATCTGTTTAAGGTGGCCAAGTGTCAATGGAATCTTCCCTGAGCAGAGTGAAAAAAGGGGTGTCAGATTAGTCTGGATTGGATGAGAAACTTTGTCAAAGTTTCCACTGGCTCAAAGAGAATTCCAGAAATATGTCTTTCTTTGACATTTGGGCATCTGAACTCAATTGCACAGTTTTAATGGTTATGAGTCTGTAGAAAAAATTCACACAGTGCTAAAAATAACTGCTAGACAGGTACCTGGTCCTTGCCAAGTTTAGAATGTTCTCAGAATTCATCAGCCACAAGAGTGGCCAATTGTTTGGATATGTGAATTTGTTTTCAAGATAGGAACATTTGTTTTCTGAGTTGAAGAGTGTAGAAATACTTGGTTAACCATTTTCATCTCCAAATGTTCCCAAATAGCAAACTCATCAATAACTCTTGTTATAAATATGAATAAAACCAAGATCATAAATCCACTCTGAAACTATTAATTCATTATTCTTTCCCATGGAAAAACAACTCGGAAAAACCATTCCAATGGTCAATCTATTTTAAAGAATTCAGATGGGTATGAAGCATTCCAACCTGATGAATTCTGAATAGCCACACTCCATAAAAACTTTCCTCACATTTCTTGTGTTTGTGAACTTGGTGATCTTAGAATACAAAGTGGAAAGAAATCTTAGAGATTATCTAATCAATTCCATCATTTTACAGCTGAGGAAGCTGTAAGTTGTTGTTGATTTGGGAAGTGAACTCATACTCTTTCTTCTGTGAGAGATCAATAAAATTGACATCTTTCTCCCTGTAGAACTGTGCTTTGTATGGAGATTTCTGTGGGTAAACTTCTTATTCAATAAATGTGTTAAGTATCTACCATATTCAAGGCTATGCTAGGTATTGGATATACAAAGGCAAAATGAACAAAAAACCCTTTCCTCAATAAGTACCAGGCACTGTACTTTACAAAAGTACTTAGTACTTTACAAAAATTAGCTCATTTGGTTTTATATTCAAAAGATCTGGATTTGAACTGAATATGTTAGTCAAAAACAGTAAGAAAGAAACCTCCATTTGAATTCTACTTCAGATGCTCAATTTTTAAAATTGAAGTAAGTTTATTTATTTTTAATACACATTGCTTTATCAATTATGTTGAAAGAGAAAAATCAAACATAGGAGATATATATTAAAAAAAAAAACAGAAAAAAGAAGTAAAGAGAGCATGTGTTGATTTACATTTAGTTTCCTTAGATCTTTGTGTGGATGCAGATAGCATTTTCTGTCTAAAATCTATTGGGATTGCTTTAGATCACTGAACCATGAGAAGAACCGAGCCTTTCATAGTTGATCATCAACATTCTTGCTGTTACTCTGTACAATGTATTCCTGGTTCTGCTTTTTCACTCAGCATCAGTTCATGTAAATCTTTCTAAGCCTTTCTATAATCAGCTTGCTCATCACTTTTTATTGAACAATAATATTCCATTGTTCAGTCATTCCCCAAATGATGGGCATCTACTCATTTTCCAATTTTTTGCTATTACAAAAAGAGCTACTACAAACATTTTTGCACATGTGAATCAAAACCTCCTTTATGATTTCCTTGGGATACAGACCCCGTCATGGAACTGCTTGGTCAAAGGGTATGCACAGATTGATAGCCTGTTGGGGATAGTTCCAGATTGCTCTCCAGAACAGTTGGATCATTTTACAATTCAATCAAAAATGTATTAGTGTCCCAGTTTTCCCACATCCCCTCCAATATTTATTGTTTTTTTTCTGTCATCAAATGCTCAATTTATAACTATAGTCATCAGTTAATAACTTCTCTGAGTTACAGGTTTTTGATCAATAAAATGAGAAAGTTGAAATAGTATGACTTTTGATTATCCTTTCTAGATCAATGATTCTATAATCTTATGAACATTCCTGGGCCTTGATTCCTTATCTATAAAACAAGAATTTGTATTAGAACAAGGCTTCTTAAAGTTTTTTCCACTAGCAATCCCTTTTCAGCTAAGAATTGTTTATGTGACTCTGGATATATAGGTATATAAAATAGATATACAAACCAAATATTTACTGATAATAATAAATCATAATTTTGTCTTTCCCCTATTCAGTTAAGAAGCCCCAATATAGGTTTGTGAATCACAATTCAAGAAGCTGGGAATTAGATGGTTTACATGACACTTTCTAGACTTTAAATCCATAAATCTTTTATTCTACTTGCCTGCCTTATCAATACAATCGGCAGATTTATAATATGTGTGTGTATGTGAGAGAGAGAAGTGTTTTATACTATGCTCATATAGTTCCATTGTGTGTCTTGGCAGGTAGACTCCTAAATATTTTATGTGCACTTATTTTACATATAATTTCTCTATGCTTCTGGCTAGTTTTTTTCTAATATATAGAAATGTTGATAATTTGTGCAGACTTACTTTTATGTTTTATATATGGCAATTAATAATAGTTATTAATTTTTGACTAGTTTTTTCATTGATTTTCTAGGATTCTCCAAATATGCTACCATATCATTTCTAGAAAGTGATGATTTGGTTTTCTCATTGCCAATACTTATTTATTCAATTTCTTTTATTTTTGGTCTTATTGCTTTTGCTAGCATTTTTAGTACACTGTTGAATATTAAAAAAAAATTAAAACAATTCTGAGATTCTACTTAACCCAGCAAACTGACAAAGATAACAAAATAATATTATTAAATCTTTGAAATTATGGGGGAATAAAGCTCATTTGGTGTACTGTTAATAGACTAATTCTGGAAAATGTTTTTGGAATCATATGTAAAAAACTAATATATAGTGAATACCCATTAATCCATTTACATCATTGCTAGGTCTATGCTCAAAAAAGATTACTTATGTAAATATTATAAATATGTATATATATATATTCTGGGAGAAATTAGATTTAAACCAACATTTACACCACATACCAAGATAAAATAGTTGCCTAATTTTGATGCATTTGATTATCCTAAAGGATAATATCATATGCTAATTAGGGGAACATGGAAAAATTGCTTTTCTAATCTATGGATAAGGGATAAAAATAGAGGGAATCATAAGAGGTAAGATGAATAATTTTTATTATGTTAAAAGCATAAGCAAAACTAATGCAGTCAATAGTAGAAGAAAAATATGAAATTAGGGGCAATTAAAATAACTTTTCTCATAAATAGAGAAATGATCCAAATTTATAAAAATAAAAGCCATTCATGAATTGATAAATGATAAAGGAATATGAACACAGTTTTCTGTGTTTCTATGTTTCAATATTTGTATCAAAAAATGTTCTAAATCACTAATAATTAGAGGAAAGAAAATTAAAACAATTCTGAGATACCATCTGATACCCATCAAATTAACTAATAAAATAGGAAAGGAAAACAACACATACTTTAGGGGATATGAAAAATAAAATGGGACACGAATGCATTAGTAGAGCTATGAATTGATTCAACTATTCTGAAGAACAATTTGGAGCTATATTAAAATTGTGTATTCCAAAGAGATCAAAGAAAAAATAAAAAATGATGTGTGTGTGTGTGTGTGTGTGTGTGTGTGTAGCTGTTATTTGTGTGGTGACAAAGATTTGGAAATTGGGGAATGCCCATCAATGGGAAAATGAGAATAATTTGTGGTATATGATTATGACAGAATACATTTCTTTGTTGCATGAAACAATGAAAGTGGCACACTCAGAAATACCTAGAAGATTTACATGATGTGAGACAAAGTGAAGTGAGCAGACCCAAGAGAATAGTGTACATAGTAAATGCAATATTTTAACAACAATCAATTGTGATAGATTTACTCTATACAATAATACATGAAATTTCAAAGAACTCATGATGAAAAATTCTATCCACTTCTAGAAAGAACTGATGAACTCTGAGTGCAGATAGAAGCATACATAGTTTCATTTACTTTATTTTCATGTTTTAAAATAATTTTTTCATGATATGGTAATTCGTGACTTCATATACATAACAGATATACTTCTTGCTTTCTCAATGACTAAGGGATAGATAGAAGGACAAGAAAGAATTTGGACTGAAAATTTAAAAAAAAGTAGATTTTAAAAATAAATATATACTCACTCCATCTATATATAGGTATATGTTTTTTTTAACACATATGGGCACATACATGTGTAATATATGTGTGTGTATGCATAAGAACAATTAAGGAAATGTTTTGCTCAACCATGCATATTTGTTGTGAAATTTGTTTTCCTTTTCTTGCTCCTTTTTTGGGGGAGTGAAGAGAAAATACTGCTAGTTAAAAACATCTTAAAATCAGAGTTGCAACCAATATGGAATACTGCATACACTTTCAAATGCATTATCTATATATTTGGTTTTGTTTAGTGGGAAACCTGAATTGGGAGAAATATATAAATGGCTGTAGTGTCAAAGCCAAATACATTCCTAATTTTTTTAAAGAAAGAG
Source organism: Antechinus flavipes (assembly GCF_016432865.1). Lineage (NCBI taxonomy): Eukaryota > Metazoa > Chordata > Mammalia > Dasyuromorphia > Dasyuridae > Antechinus > Antechinus flavipes. The sequence goes on from NC_067398.1 coordinate 620,521,946, forward strand.
ATGAATACAAATAATATAGGAAACCTAGTTCCCACAATTACTTTCCTTACTTTCTGACCAATATCTTCTTACCAACTGGAATCTTTCATACTTTCCTGGATCACCACCTAAGACTGATTAAATGGCACTCAGGCTTCACAGATCATCATCATCATCATCATCTCTCTCTCTCCTCTTCCCCTCCGCCCCCCACCCCCGGCTATTTCAATAGTATGTTCATTGTTTTCTCTGGCTTAAATCTCTCCCCATTGCTATCCATCTACCACTCTACTGCCAAAGTAATTTTCCTACAAAGTAGATCTGCCTAGGTTATTGTCTAGCTTAATAAATTCCTTATTACCACCAGGATTAAGTACAAAGTCTTCTGTTCAGTATTTAAAGCTCTTCTCAATGTAGCATCTTCCCATTTTCCCATTTTTTATATTTTATACTACATTCTAACATTCTATGATCCAGCCATACTGAACAAATTCTATCCTTTGCACATAACACTCCATTTATCAAATCAAATAAAATGAGAAAATATTTGTAAAACACTTAACACATTGCCTAATACATTTCTGAGGAAACTGAGATTTGAAGTAATTTATCCATGATCACTCAAATGGCAATGGGAATTCAAACTTTCCAGGCTCTTTAATACAATTCAGCAGTCATATCACTGCATTCTCTGTTGCAATCTACCCACAATCATCATGTAACCTTTTCTTTGCCCTTTGAGTGCCTTTGCATTTCAATTCTTTGGAGATTACATATAACATTATATTATTCAAAATCACATTTCAGTAAAAAAGAGAAGAAAATTACACAGCTGCTACCTTTGTAGAGCTAGAGGTAGAATGGGATGAGCAAAAGAGAATTCAGTGTTCAAAGATCATTTTCAGGTTTTATTTTTGTTTTGAACTATATGATTTTTCATTTCCTTTTGTTTTCCATAATCTGAAGATTAAATTCTACAACAATAGTTGAGTGGAGGGAGGTGAAACATATTGCTTGTTTGCTTGGCTGGTTTTTAATACTTTCATTTACTCTACTTTCACATCAATGTTCAATGGTCAACTGTTTTAAGGATGATTTATGTTATCTGAAGTTGACAGATTTAACATTTAACAATGTTAGATTCAATTTAGGGATTATGCAGTTTGAATGAGTTGGGTTTACAGTTTGCATGAATTGCTTAGTCAAAGTGCTTTTATCTTCATGCAAAAGACTGAGATGAATAAAGGGCATTATTGATGTCCTCTTAGCCAACCCCCACTGATGGAGTTCCCCCCCTCCACATTGGACAGACTTCAAGAACTAAATATTTGAAACTAATTTGTATAGAGTTTGTTGTGTTTGGTTGTGGTTTGTCCTTAGGAAAGCTGGCTGGTTCTCGAAAGTTAACTTAAGTGTCCTGTGTTTACCTACAAGTTCAAAGGAATACTCTGCAGCCATAGATCAGCCTCCCTCAGGAATAGAGAATGTTGAAACAAGGCCTGTCTTGAATTTCCAGGAGAACTAAGAACCTGTATTGAGTGATATCCAGATGAATCCACTCTAAGGCCTCCTGGGAACTTTAAACATTAGTTAGAAATAGATACGACTTGTACTTGAAATGTGTCCACCTTTTATTTTTAAATATTATTCACATGTCTATAGCCAAAGACTGCAACCTAACACTTAGACTAATAATCTCAATCAGTGGGAGGCAATGTGATGTAGTAGTGGAGACATGACTTTAGAGGATATAGGGTACTCCAGGAGGATTAAGATCTCTAATGTGGGGACTTGCTGAGCCCTTTTCAGGGCTGTTCATTCACCTTTGGGATCCACTTTCACTCAATTTTCACCTATGGCTTCAAGAAACTGGAACATATGGCCACACCTTGGTAAATCATCTTGGCAGTTGGGCTAATCTAGGTTGAGAGTAACAAACAGATCTCAAACTGATCAGTATCTTAGGGGGATGTCTACCTCAATCACGTAAAGACTTGTCTCAGAAGAATGGGTGAATGAGAACAAATTGTTCCAACAGCCATGAAGGAAGCTGAAGCAGGCTTTGTGGAGAGTTTATAAAGTGGCCAGACATAAAAAATCCAAGGTCATTCATTGCATTTTAACCCATTGCCAATTGTCTTTTGTCCTGCCACTGGGTTTGATGACTTTGGAGGAGAGAGTAAGGTTTGCCGATTTATAGAACTCTGCCTCACTTAAATCCATCTTATCCATGAGTCAAAACATTACCAAGGATGTCATTAGTCCTCTTTAAAAATAAAGGACAAACAACAATAATTCTACCTTCTCTCTATTCATTATCCCCAGTTCAATCTGTTCATATCTTGTTTATACATAGTTATGTGTGTGTGTGTGTTTTTTTGGTTGTTTTTTTTTTGTTTTTTTTTTTTTTTGCTATTTCCTCCTTTAGACTGTGAGCTTATTGGTAGCAAGGTTTAACTTTTGCCTTTCCTTGAAGTTTTATTACCTACACCATATTTGATACAGAGCAGACACTTAATAAATATTTATTTATTAACTGGTTGTATTTGCAACTTGGAAGAACTGTGCAGTGGAAGAGGAATTAGATTTGATCTTTATTAATCTAGAAGGAAAAACTGGTAGTCTTAAGTAAAAGTTGTAGAAACAAATTATGGCTCACTATAAAGAAAAACTTTAATAATTACAATTTTTTTTAAAGTTTATCAATCCTATTGTTCTGCATGCTGATGGTATATTGGAAAGAATGCTGGATTTTGAGTCAGAGAATCTGCTATTTACTTTATGTATGATCAAGTTACTTATTCTTTCTGCACCTTATTTTCCTTATCTGTCAAGTAAAGATTTGGAAGTGGGTGATGTCTAACGTATTAACATCAGAGGGTCACAAAAACTGACTTGGAAGAGATTACACAGGCCATATAAATCAGCTCAAACTTAAATAATTATCATTTTATAACATACTTGAAATGTTCCAGCTTTTACTAGAAGACTTCCAAGGAGGGGAAACTTAGTATCTTCTTAAATCATCTATTTAAAATCTCACGATCCTATTTCTAGACCATTCTTATTTCCCTCTACAAGCTTATGAATTCTTTAAAGGCAGAGTTTTATCCATCACTATATTCTTAGGTTCTAATAAAATATACTGAAAATAATTATTACTCAATAAATCCCTTCTGAATTAAACTTCCTTCATTAGTTTAAACCCATAGTGTCAAATTCAAATAACAATGGATTCATGGTACTACATACTGACTTAGAAAACTGCAAATTAACATCAACTATACTACATTATATTTGTATTTGCTTTGTTACATATTTCCCAATTATATCTTAATCTGATTCCTTAGGAGCAAGTGGTCCAGGGGTTGAGAATTTGACCCCTCTGTTCAATCATCATGGAAACTTCTATGCAGACAGTAATTTTAGGTACAAACTTCAGTATTTAGAAATGGTTTTTATTCTTTAAGACTTGAATGAGCTTGGCCTCTGAGGTCACTTCCAAATCTAAAGATGTCATGAAGCTAGGCACAAAGAAAAGTATTGGGTTTCTAGGGTCTAGATAATGAAGTGGGAGAGTTAAATGGAAAATGTGTACTTTTTAGGAATCAATCAGGAATAGTAACTCACATCTTAAGGGGAGAGGCAAGACTCAAGGTCACACTATCTCCACTCCTCTTATGCCTTCTTTCACCTGCTTCTTCAACTTCCTTATCTAAGTCTAAGATTAAGAAGCATGCACCTGGATGGGGAAGAGAGCCCTATAACCTGTTTCCAAGCTCATAAATCTTTTCCAAACCAACCTGAGTGCCATGGAATCGGACAGGGGCCATAGGTACAGCCTGAAACAAGCTCATTAGGCCAAGGTCTTGATATGAGCAGGGGCATGGGTTTGCCTGACTTGTTACTCTGATAACTGTCTTTGAAGTATCTGACTTAAACAAACTTTTAAAACCCTGATCTCAAACTGCCCCGCCTGGCAACTTTGATCTGGCTCTGTACAAATCCCTTCTTGGAGCCTCCCTCAGGTGTAACTGGGGACAAGAAGAGGTTATAACCCTTGTTCTTTTGGAGTAAGAAAGAAGCAAGTTACACAATACCAACAATATGGATTAGTTCTATGCTTATACATATTTGGATACTTCAACATTTCTAATTTTCCCCCTGGAATTTCAGATAAGCAAACAAACAAATAAGACTAGCTAGTCTTGAGTAAATAAGGATGGTGTGTTATTCAAATGTTTGAACCCTAACTGCAAACTGACTTTGCACATTAAGGTCATATGTTTATGTGAGAAAATCAATGCCACAGAAGGGAAAAAATTATGGAGACATCATTTAGATGGAGATCAATAGAGGGAGAAACAAAAGACATATTGTAATAGGAATATAGAAATGATCATTTAATATGAGAGAGGATATAGATGATGAATTCAAGATATCTCAAACATCAAACAGAATTATGATGTGATAATGATAGGGAACTTTAATCATCTAAACATCTGAATATTTTTTCTCTTAAAAGTTAATAATTTCTTGACTGTATCTTCAAAATGTGGAGGAAATTGTAGGGGAACTACTATTACGGACCTATTTTGCTCAATAATGAAAAGTTAACTGTCATAATAGAAAGTATACAAGCCTTAGGAGGATGTGATCACTATATCTTGAAATTCAGAATAGACAAAAGAAAATCCAGACATAATTTGCTGTATTCTCTAGCTTTTGAAAAATTTCCAGAGTTCAGGGGAAGAAAAAGAAGGATTTTGGGTATGAATTCCACAGGAGAATTCACTCTAATAAAGATGGGACAATGAAACTAATAATGAAATTTTATCAAGTACCAATTATTACACAATGAAGAGGCGTTATATACATACTTGCCAAATATGTTGTAGAGTTAACATGTGACATTCAACTCAGAACAACAGCTTTATCATCTTACTTTCTCTCTGTTCATATGCAGTATACTAGCTGACTGTCATGTGATTCTCATCCTGTAAATATCACTCTGTTTCCCATTCAGAAGTTCAGATGCTTTAGGAGTGATATGAAGTAACAAAAGATCCCATACAGAGAAATTTGCTCTCAGCCATCTCTTAAGCTTCCTCCTGCTTTCTCTGCCAGATCTAGATGTATGGCTGTTGTGTCCAGACTAGCTCTCTGGAAGATTTTGGTACCAGCCCGAGTCCTTAGACTTAGAAGAGGAGTGAAGAGGCAGGATTCACGTGGATGGTCAAACACGGAGTCTGTTTATCCAAAATTCTCTCAATCTTATATAATCTAATATCCTTATATACCCATAGCATACTGAGCATGTGCTAACTATATACCGTGGATACAGGACCACATAAACAACTTACTATTGTGTATAGACGACTCTTTATCACTTGGTATCACTCTGCTTCAATTACAACACAGGTTATCACCATCTCCTGACTTCTCAGGAAGGCTGAGAGCCCTTAGGGAAGATGAAGAGCCAAACCAGACATTGTAGCATGTTCCCTCTGGGCTGAGGGGTCTTATGCCTCACTCAGAGTTCCCCCACTGTGTCCCTCTACATATGGACAACTTCAGTCACATACCCCCATGGTCCATAGAGGGAAAAATTAAAATAAAGGGAGCACTTCATTTCAAGGTCTTGATCTAAAAGCAAGGGAAAACAGAGTGAAATTAAATTTCCCAAGTTCATTAGTGCAAAGGATTGCACAATTTGTAGGAGTCATAATTACTAGGACTTATCTGTCCTCATGGTCTATAGGTTCCTTGTGTTCAGGACTTCTTCCAATGTTTTGGCTACCATTTGTTTTGCTCTGCAAGTGCCATTATTTCAGAATCAAGGACGTCTTGATTCTGGTTTTTATTATGTGATCCTGTTTCTTTGCTCTTGAAATTTTTTGTAGTAATAGTTGTAGGAGACACATTCCCACTTTTTCTTGTTTCAGAAGTTCAAATCTAAGGAAAAAGAATGAAGCGAAGAAGACAACAGTAGATGCTTCAAAATCCATCTATTTTGATATATTTTGTTATTTACCATGTTAGAACCTTGCTCTTGCAAAACTCAGGTTGACTGTGGTTTTAACTACCAGATCTTAGAGTTTAAAATGCTATACAATCTGTGACATATAGCATCAGATTTTAAAATTTTTATCAAAAGACAAAGGAAAGATCAAAAAAGGGATAGGAATCTGTTGTTTCTTAGCGAGGGGAATGGAATAAACGCTCATATAGCATCTATCACTTCAACATTTTACTACTCTGAAAAGTAATTATGTTTATTATTCTCATTTTAGAGTTGAGAAATACAGGTAAGTGAAGCCTAAATGCCTAGTGTAACACATCTGGAAAATGTCTTTAGCTAGATTTGAACTTGGGGCTTCCTGATTCCAAGGGCAAGCACTAGCATTTTTAATGAATGGATCAATGACAATAAACCACAGAAATTAGGTAGAACTTTTCAGTTTTATATACTTTTATTTTTTCCTATAAAGAAAAAAATCTGGGCAGCTAAGTGGCACAGTGGATAGAGCATCAGCCCTGAAGTCAGGAGGACCTGAGTTCAAATCTGACCTCAGACACTTGATGCTTCCTAGCTGTGTGATCTAGGCAAGTCACTTAACCCCAATTGCCTCAGAAAAAAAAAAAACATTAAAAATGGAGAAAGATAGAACAAAAATTATTAACAGTGAGCTGAAATAATTTTGCTAAGTTATCAGATAGTAACAGAGCATCTTATCAGACAGGATTGGTTAAAAGATCTGGAATAAGGGGTTAGAATTCAGTCAAATTGGAGAGACAAAAATTAAAGGAAAAAGAAAGTCTAGTTGCTTTTGCTTGGGTTGGGTTAATTTGTTAATTTTTTTGTAAACTTTCCAGATATGTGTTCCTTTAAATACATCTCTCTTCCCCTTATCCTAAAAACCCTTACAATCTGAACAGATTGAGGTGTTAATTTCAAGGAATAGGAGTCTGGTAAAACAAAACGACTCTATTCTCTATATTAATCCAAACTTCAAGGGGAGGGATACAGTCAAGGAAGAAGGTAATTGAATGATATAACTGGTACAAGAGTGACTGTGAGCCAAGATATCAAGCTTCCTGGTGAAGATAATGCCATAGGTTAATGGAAAAAAGCTATAAACTCTTTATATTTTTTACCTTTATGTCTATTTCCACATTTGGTACCTACATTTAGTATTTCAGATTTATATTATTAAGGGAACATATTAAAGAGGGAGGAAATATGGTGCAATAGTAAGACCATTGAAATTTAACATTGAGTTCAAAGTCAGAAGACCTGAATTGGAATTCTAGTCTTTCTGCCACTTATCAATTAAAGACCTTAGCTTAAAAATGTTAATGTCTTCCACTGCATCCAGGGACATCTCCAATCATGCTAATCTGGAGTCCTTCCTGATTATCTAATCAGCCCAGATAGTTCTGGAAGGGAAGATGAAGCTGCTTACCTTGCATAACCCATCCTCCCTTAAATCTAACTCATTTTCATGTCATGGCATTGCTTGATTCCATGGTCCTCTTCAAGAACAAAGGATAAACAACAACAGCAATGTAACTTTGCACAAGTCATTCAACACATCTGCAACTCAGTTTTCTCATCTTAAAATAATTATTCTAGGGTGACTGTTAAAGTCATTTTCACACATAGTACAATGCTATATGACTTCCATTTTACAGATGAAGAAACTGAGATAAAAAGGTTAAGTGACAACCTAGTGAACAGAGCAGAGTTGAAAACCAAACCCAAGTTTCTGGACTCCTAAATTCTTGTATGTGATGCAATGTACTTTACTATCAAATTCCAGTGATATATTTTGAAATCCTTGGATGAAAAGTGTTGTGGCAGAGCAATCTATTATTGTGGGTATAATTAAAAGAATTTAATTCCCCTGCACAAATTTACATTGAAAAATCCTCATTTGGATTCTCTACAAATAAGATCTTTTGGCAGCTGAACATGACAAATGTAATGCATATATGGGGAGCTCTGGATGAATAGTAACTGAAGAATGAATTCAAATGAATATGTGACTAGTCTCATTATAACCACCATACCACCACCTTTCTCAGTCAAAGTTTTGAAGAAAATACAATGCAGATGTCATCAATTATTTATTTTATCTTTCTCTCTTCTGCTCTCAGTCTCCTTGTGTCTGTGGATTCCTGTTAGTACAAGTAACATTGTAAAGATAGCTAAGTCTAAGAACTGTACCACCTATAGCCAATAACGAAAATGGCATAAAATTGCATCAAGAAATATTTCACAGAGATAAGCATCTCTGAAAGTGATTGATCCCAAGATTCTAAGAAACATTTTGCCAAAAAACACAAGATGGGGCTGAAGAAGATACAAGCCAACAAAATCAAAGCCATCAAGTCTCTGAGTACTGATACTTCCTAGGCTCAATATCCCCAATACCAATGCCCAGTGAACCAGCCCCAAGATGGCCACTATGTATCCAGACCTTTGGGTCAGTACAAAATGCCTAGGTCCTAGAATCACTAAGCTCAACTCTAAACCTTCAGAGATCACTGACTGACTCTAAGGCTGTCAAATATAACAACACAGTATCCAAGGCCATTAAGTCTGACACCAAGGTCATCCACTCTGATTCCAAGGCTGCCAAATATTATCCCAAAGCAGTCAAGTCTGAAGCCAAAGGTCATCAAGTTTAATCTCTTGGTAAATGAATCTGACTCTAAGGGTACAAAGCCTAGTGATTTCAAGGTTCCTAAGTCTAGTGATTCCAAGGTTGCTAAGCATACTAACTCAAATGTATCATGTCTATCAGTCCTAAGGATGCCAAACCTCAAAATGCTGTGGCTAAAACTACTAGTCCCAAACCTTCAAAATAGATACTTTTGGACAGAAGGATTTATTCAGACCTATTTTTCCTCAGACAAAGTTTGATATGTCACTATTTTGTATAAATTTTTAAAATGGTGAGTCATAAGGGGGAAAATAATTATTATTAAATATTTATGAAGTGCCTAGTGTCTCCCAGGTACTAAGTGAAACATCAGACATACAACGTAAGAATGAAAAAAAGAAGTCCCTTCTCTCAAGGAACCCCAAGTCTAATAGGGGAAATAATATACAAGTAATTCTATATAAATGAATTATAGACAGGATATATTGATGGCTCATCATAAAAAGGAAGCTCCAACATTAAGTGGAATAGAGGAAAAGTCAGGAAAGCTTCATGTAAAACTTTTATTTCATTTTAAGACCAGATCTCTCTATCTTGTCCAGACCAGTAGCCATGGCTACTCACAGATAATGTTAATACTAAACTGCTTTACTTTGGCTTGCTCCTTCTTAAGAAGGAAATAAGAAAGGAAGGAAATAAGAATTTATACAGTACCTCCTATATACCAGGCACTATGTTAAGTACTTTTAAAATATCTCATTTTAACTTCTCCACAAACTTGGGTGGTAAATGCTGTTATTATTTTTGTTTTATAGTTGAGGAAACTCAGGCAAACAGAGATTAAATGTCTTTCTCATGATTACACAGCTAGTAAGTGTCTGATATCAGACTCTTAAGTCCAGTGTTCTCCACCACCTCACCATGTACCATCCCAGAGGACTCTGATCCTAGGGCTTGCCAGCCAGAAGAGAAGCCTGAACAGCTTTAGTCCTATTGCAGCTCAAAACTCACTAAATCAAGGGATTCATATGTTTCAGCCTCCCTATTAGCAGAGATTAGTAGCACCATAACATCCAAGGGAAGATTAGATTTTTAGCATGAACCAGAAGCCAAGAAATCTACATTGTAGGATTACAAAAGCACGATCAGCCATAGCACCTATCATAAAATCAACCTGAGGAATCAGGATGTGACAAGTGCCAAATAAACAGCACAAATAAGAGTTGATAGTATTGCATTGTGGAAAATGAGCTAGATTTGGATCAAAAGAACTGATTTGAAATCTCAATTCTGATGTCTGTGAGTCAAACATTTATTAGGTGCCTAACTATGCGCAGGAACTGTAATAAGTGCTAGGGATACAAAGAAAGTTAAAAAAGCCGTTTCTGCCCTCAAGCAGTTCATACTCCAGTATAAAACATGCAATATACTATTTACAGATAAACTACATTTAGAATTAGTTTGAAATGATCAACAGATGGAAAGCACTAGAATTTAGAAAGATTGGGAAAACCTTCCCCTACATGGTAGAATTTTAGCTGAGACTTGAAGGAAGGCAAGAAGAAGAGATGAGTAGGAAGAGCCTTCCAAGAATGGAGGTATATTCAGAAAAAAAAATTTGAAGTTGAGAGATGTCTTTTTTTTTTGTTGTTGTTTTGTTTTTCCAGTAATAGCAAGAAAGCCAGCGTCACTGGATGCCAGAGTACTTTATATTTTTGTAATTGCTTTTGGTAACTTGTAAATCCTTTGTGTCACACCTCTATTTTTGGGATTAAACTGACGGCCACCTTACATACTACACCAATATTGTACATTGAATATTTATGCAGAAGTAAGAACCCTATTATTTGCATGTGGGAAAACCACAGATTTTCACAGGCAACAATTTTTCAACCATTCCAGAATTTATGGGCACTTCTTAACACTTTATATCTATTCTCTCTTCTCTCTTCTTTTCTTTCTCTCTCTTTCCTTCATTTTCATACTCTCTTTAGGATCAGAAAGTTTGTTTTGTTTGTGCCTATTTTTTCTCTAGTATTTATCCTCCTGTTTCCACTGCCTATGTCTCCAGTTCTTTCTCTGTTGATTTGAAATATTTGTACACCAAATTGAGTGTGTTTTCAGCCTCTTTAAAATCAATTTAAGAAAAGAGAGGATTTCATTTAAATTTCTACTCTCCTCATCCTTCCTCCATACTTGCATACTTGTTTTCTCTTATACTCCAATTATGAGAAAGAGCATGTTTTTCTCTTCCTACCTAATTTCTACACTAGTGTATTCCTTTTTCTCTGTTTTCTTTTTTCCCTGTTAAAACTCTTAAAATAGAATGGCAACCACCCTTAAGTCCTCTATTGTCATTCTTTTAAATCTAAATACTTCAGCACTTTCTTAAAGATATTAAGGCTCTGAAGTGTACTTGTTTCTTCTCCCCCTTTTAGAATTCTAGCACTACAACATTATATAGCTCTCCCCCAATTACCCAAATAAATTTACCCATAGATTTTTCTTGACTCTTGTGTTTAATTTCAAAGTTCCTATTCAGTTCTGAGCTTCTCATTAAAAATGCTTGAGCAGAACCAAGAAAACACAGTATACATTAACGTAATATTGCTTTCAGAATGACTTTGAGCAACTAAGTCATTTTGACTATTATAAAGACACAAATTAAAAATAAAGGACATAGGATGAAAGATGCTCTCAGTATCCAAAGAACTGAGTGATACATATAAATATACATATACACACATATATACATACATATACCTGTGTGTGTATGTATGTATGTGGAGAGAGAGAGAGATAGAGAGAGAGAGAGAGAGAGAGAGAGAGAGAGAAGAGAAGAGAAGACAAGACAAGAGAAGACAAGAGAAGAGGGGAGAGAGAGAGAGAGAGAGAGAGAGAGAGAGAGAGAGAGAGAGAGAGAGAGAAGAGCCATGTCTAGCATGGTGGAGGGGGAGAAAGATAATAAAAAGAAATTCACATGATAAATTTGTGGTATATTTAGAGGGAAGCAAACTGTACATGGTAGATTTGGAATGCAACCATTTTTTTTTATTGTACTGTGTTATGGAAATGTTTGTTTTGTTCTGTGAACTGAAAATAAAAGAAATTTTAAAAGAAACAAGAAGTAGAGAGAACAGTCTTTTGTTTTATTAACATTCCTATAAGATTATATTTAGCTTTTCATGTCTTTGCCTTTTAACCAATTATTTCCCAAAATACTATCTCATTTTAAGTAGAAGCTGCCAAATCATGATTATAGATCTTAGGTACCTGAATGACTTATTTTTCTGTGTGCATATAGTATTTTCATTTTATGTGGAATCTGTGGGTTTTGCTATAATTTAGGGGCTTTTCTTTTTAGAGTTCCATTCAATTCTTCCTATTCTTCCTCTTTTCAATTTGTCCATTGGCTCTAATAAATACTTTCATTTATTTTTGTTTTCTTCAAACACAATATTCAGGAATTTTTAAACAAGGGTGTTAAGGTAGTCTACTGATTTTTAAAATATCTTTCTTTGATTCATTTTCCAGATTATATGTATGTAGATGTATGTTTGTAAGTTACATTTTCTTCTGTTTTTAATCTTTTGATTTTGTTCTAATACTTTTTACTGGTTCATATAATCACTGATTTCTGTTTAGTCTATTCAATTTTAAAAGAATCCTAAACAGAGACAAGTAGGCAAAAGCAGGTAGTAGCATTGTTAGCATTAAGATACCAGTTTGTTTATAATTGATTGTGAGAGGAAATGAAGCATAATTAGGAGAAATGAAGGAAAAAAAAAATTCTGATGTATTCATTTCTTGCATTAGCTTTATCACTTTCTCTTTTAAGTTTTACTTTCCCTCCAATTCTATCTTCAGGATCTTTTATTTCACTTTTAATTGCATTTCATTTCTTATAAAGTATTGATGTTGCCTTAATGGGAAATCCATTCGTTTTCCTTTCAGTCTCTGCTAAGAGTTGCTTATATAGTTTCTTCTTTTTGGAATTCTACAAATTAAAAATAATGTTTGATACTTGGGTGTTTTCTTTGACTTATTTTCTCCCACTTTGGCTTCTGAATTGGGGCTTGGTGGTAGGGCTTTATGCCCTTTCCCTGGCTGTGATTTAAGATGGTAGCTTCCCCAGTTTGGTCTCAACTTTAATAATCTGAATTCTTACATTGACCTCTACTTCCTGGATCTATGGATTGACCTTCATAGATCAAAACACTGACTTTTGGAGGCGTTCTGTGGCATCCTCAGGATAGAATGCTAGGAACTTTGATTGCTTGGCACTTGAATTATCAGGCCTGAGCAGTGCTACTATTGTGACTACTGCTGCATGCCAAGAGACACAAGCATCTTGGAATTTTCTTGAAGAGGAAATCCTCTGTTCTTGCCACCTCTAGACACAAAGGCTCTAGCTTTTTTCAGGTTGTGATAGGAAGTTTTAAACTGGTTCTAATTTTCTGATGGCCCCTTTCCTATTACCTATGGTCTGCTTGATGATTTTTTGTGTAGATCTGGGATAGAAGTCATTTACTATAATTTCTTTTTTTTAAAATCATTATTCAATCTGGTGCAAATTTCAGATTTTTATTGGCGTAGATGTGAGAAACTGAGAGGACTGCCTTTTTGTTTAATATCTTAAGTAGAAGTCCTGTATCCTTTTCAAGATGAGGGTAACGAGACCCAGAAAGCTACTCAATCTATCTTATGATGACTCTGAGGGAAAACTGGGAGTATTGGAAAGAGGAAATGGGAAGCATTTGAACTTTGGCTCTATTGTGTGTTTCCTAGTACACTGACTATTCATTGAGGGTGTCCTAACCCTGATTTAGAACATTCTGCCATGGCCACAGATTACTCACATGGCACTTTCTAACAGGCGATAATGAAGCAAATTAATATACTCAGGAGAAGCATCAGTGGGACAAAACACATCAACAAAGCAAGCTGAGCTGTTTCTGCCATGACATTTCCTATAATGAGCAAATTCTCCTCCAAAGCAATTTGAATCTGTGGCTGATAGGGCCTATTCATGGCCAAGTAGCCAGCCAGCTAATCATCCATAGTAAATGTCCTCCGTCCATAGACACAGGGAGAAAGTTCTTTATTTCCCTTCCATTCCCAATGTCAAAGTTAGATTGAAAATGAACTCAATCAAGGCTCATCATGTTCCTGCTGTACTAGGTACAAATTTTATCTCTTGGCATACCTTACTCTGTATGACAATTTTGTCATATGATCTAAGTCTCTCTCTCTCTCTCTTTCTCTCTCTCTCTCTCTCTCTCTCTCTCTGTCTCTGTCTCTCTTTCTCTCTCTCTGTTTGTCTATCTCTCTGTCTTTCTTTCTCTCTATTTCTCTCTGTCTCTTTCTCTATCTCTGTCTCTGTCTCTGCCCTCTCTGTTTCTCTTTGTCCATCTCTCTAAGTCTCTGTCTCTATCTCTGTCTCTGTCTATCTCTGTCTGTCTGTCTCTATATATATCTCACTGTCTATCTCTGTCTCTCTGCTTGTCTCTCTTTGTGTCTCTATTTCTCTCTTTCTTGTCACATACATACACATATACACAAGTCATCATAGATTTTTCTCCTGCTGAATCTAAAAAAATTAATTTTTGAATTATTCTAGTGAGTATTTTTTATTGAAGTAGAACAGCTTAAAAAACAACAACTTATTATTATAGGAGCTCCCTACTCCCTCTGCATCTTATGTACAAAGCCTTTTTTTTTGGTGGTCTTGGTGGTTTCTAAGTCAAGACGATCTTTCCAATTCTATATCTATAATGTTATGACAAACTTATAGTAGTCTATCAATCATTTAGCTAACATTTATTAAGTTCACCTATGTGCCAGGCACTGTACTAGGTACTAAACCTCTCTTGCCAAAGGCAAATTGCTTTCCCTCCATTCCCTTTTAATAATGTTTTCTAGGGATGTCTTTTTTCCTGTTTTTTTAAAATTTGGATCCAAAGTCATACTTCAGGACTTTAAAAGATCCCCTGTTTCACTAATATGAGCACTTGCAATATGGATTCTTTTTTTTAAATAACTTTTTATTGACAGTACATATGCATGGGTAATTTTTTACAACATTATCCCTTGTACATATCATACAGATATGAACTTGTATCTGTTCCGACTTTTCCTTTCTTTCCCTCCACCCCCTTCCCTAGATGGCAAGCAGTCTTATACATGTTAAATATGTTATAGTATATCCTAGATACAATATATGTGTGCAGAACCAAACAGTTCTCTTGTTGCACAGGAAGAATTGGATTCAGAATGTAAAAATAACCTGGGAAGAAAAACAAAAATGCAAACAATTTATACTCATTTCCCAGTGTTCCTTATCTGGGTATAGCTGATTCTGTCTATCATTGATCAACTGGAACTGAATTAGATCTCTCTTTTTTTTTATAATAACTTTTTATTGACAGAACCCATGCCAGTGTAATTTTTTACAACATTATCCCTTGCACTCACTTCTGTTCTGATTTTCCCCTCCCTCCCTCCACCCCCTCCCCTAGATGGCAAGCAGTCCTATATATGTTAAATATGTTGCAGTATATCCTAGATACAATATATGTATGCAGAACTGAACAGTTCTCTTGTTGCACAGGGAAAATTGGATTCAGAAGGTAAAAATAACTTGGGAAGAAAAAACAAAAATGCAAATAGTTTACATTCATTTCGTAGTGTTCTTTCTTTGGGTGTAGCTGCTTCTGTCCATCATTGATCAATTGAAATTGAGTTAGATCTCTTTGTCAAAGAAATCCACTTCCATCAGAATACATCTTCATACAGTATCATTGTCAAAGTATATAATGATCTCCTGGTTCTGCTCATTTCACTTAGCATCAGTTCATGTAAGTCTCTCCAAGCCTCTCTGTATTCATCCTGCTGGTCATTTCTTACAGAACAATAATATTCCATAACATTCATATGCCACAATTTACCCAACCATTCTCCAGTTGATGGGCATCCATTCAAATTCCAGTTTCTAGCCATTACAAACAGGGCTGCCACAAACATTTTGGCACATACAGCTCCCTTTCCCTTCTTTAGTATTTCTTTGGGATATAAGCCCAGAAGTAACACTGCTGGATCAAAGGGTATGCACAGTTTCATAACTTTTTGGGCATAATTCCAGATTGCTCTCCAGAATGATTGGATTTGTTCACAACTCTACCAATAATGCATCAGTGTCCCAGTTTTCCCGCATCCCCTCCAACATTCATTATTATTTTTTCCTGTCATCTTAGCCAATCTGACAGGTGTGTAGTGGTATCTCAGAGTTGTCTTAATTTGCATTTCTCTGATCAATAGTGATTTGGAACACTCTTTTATATGAGTGATAATAGTTTCAATTTCATCATCTGAAAATTGTCTGTTCATATCCTTTGACCATTTATCAATTGGAGAATGGCTTGATTTCTTATAAATTTGAGTCAATTGTCTATATATTTTGGAAATGAGGCCTTTATCAGAACCTTTGACTGCAAAAATGTTTTCCCAGTTTGTTGCTTCCCTTCTAATCTTGTTTGCATTAGTTTTGTTTATACAAAGTCTTTTTAATTTGATATGATCAAAATTTTCTATTTTGTAGTCAATAATGATCTCTAGTTCTTCTTTGGTCACAAATTCCTTCCTCCTTCACAAGTCTGAGAGGTAAACTATCCTATGTTCCTCTAATTTATTTATGGTCTTGTTCTTTATGCCTAAATCAGGGACCCATTTTGATCTTATCTTGGTGTATGGGGTTAAGTGTGGGTCCATGCCTAATTTCTGCCATACTAATTTCCACTTTTCCCAGCATATAATGAATTCTTATCCCAAAAGTTGGGATCTTTGGGTTTGTCAAACACTAGAGTGCTATAGTTATTGAGTATTTTGTCCTGTGAACCTCACCTATTCCACTGATCAACTAATCTATTTCTTAGCCAATACCAAATGGTTTTGGTGACTACTGCTTTATAATATAGTTTTAGATCAGGTATAGCTAAGCCACCTTCATTTGATTTTTTAAAAATTAATTCCCTTGAAATTCTTGACCTTTTATTCTTCCATATGAATTTTGTTGTTATTTTTTCTAGGTCACTAAAATAGTTTCTTGGGAGTCTGATTGGTATAGCACTAAATAAATAGATTAGTTTAGGGAATATTGTCATCTTTATTATATTTGCTCAGCCTATCCAAGAGCACTTAATATTTTTCCACTTATTTAAATGTGACTTTATTTGTGTGGAAAGTGTTTTGTAATTTTTCTAATTCCTCACTTTCCTTTGGTAGATAGATTCCCAAATATTTTATGCTATCAATAGTTATTTTGAATGGAATTTCTCTTTGGATCTCTTGCTGTTGGAATTTGTTGGTGATGTATAAAAATGCTGAGGATTTATATGGATTTATTTTGTATCCTGCAATTTTGCTTAAGTTGTGAATTATTTCTAATAGCTTTTTAGTAGAATCTTTGGGGTTCTCTAAGTATACCATCATATCATATGCAAAGAGTGATAATTTGGTTTCCTCATTACCTACTCTAATTCCTTTAATCTCTTTCTCAACTCTTATTGCTGAAGCTATCATATCTAATACAATATTGAATAATAATGGTGATAGTGGGCAACCTTGTTTCACTCCTGATCTTACTGGGAAAGGTTCCAGTTTATCCCCTTTATATATGATGCTTACTGACAGTTTTAAGTATATGCTTTTTACTATTTTAAGGAAAAGTCCATTTATTCCTATACTCTCAAATGTTTTTATTAGGAATAAATATTGCATTTCTATGAAATGTTTTTTCTGCATCTATTGAGATGATTGCTAATAGTTTTCCTAATATTGAACCAGCCCTGCATTCCTGGCATAAATCCTACTTGGTCATAGTGTATTATCCTGGGGATGATTTTCTGTAATCTTTTTACTAATTTTTTTTAAGATTTTAGCATTAATATTCATTAGGGAAATTGGTCTATAATTTTCTTTCTCTGTTTTCAACCTACCTGGTTTAGGTATCAGTACCATGTCTGTGTCATAAAAGGAATTTAGTAGGGCTCCTTCAGTTCCTATTTTTTCAAATAGTTTATATAACATTGGAGTTAATTGTTCTTTAAATGTTTGATAAAATTCCATGGAAATCCATTTGGTCCTGGAGAATTTTTCTTAGGGAATCAATTAATAGCTTGTTCTATGTCTTTTTCTAATATGGGGCTATTTAACCAATTTACTTCTTCCTCTGTTAATCTGGGCAAGCTGTATTTTTGAAGGTATCCTTCCATTTCATTTAAGTTATTGAATTTATTGGCATAAAGTTGAACAAAGTAACTCCTAATTATTGCACAAATTTCTTCTTCATTAGTGGCGAGTTCCCCCTTTTCATTTTTAAGACTAACAATTTGATTTTCCCCTTTCCTTTTTTAAATCAGATTTACTAAGGGTTTATCTATTTTGTTGTTTTTTTCATAGAACCAACTCAGTTTTATTAACTAATTCAATAGTTTTTTTAACTTCTAATTTTGTTAATGCCTCCTTTTATTTTTAGAAATTCAAATTTAGTGTTTAACTGGGGTTTTTAATTTTTTCCTTTTCTAGCGTTTTTAGTTGCAAGCCCAATTCATTGACCTTCTCTTTCTCTATTTTATGCAAATATACCTCTAGAGATATAAAATTTCCCCTTATTACCACTTTGGCTGCATCCCACACATTTTGGCATGATGTCTCATTATTGTCATTTTCTTGGGTGAAGCTATTAATTATGTCTATGATTTGCTGTTTTACCTAGTCATTCTTTAGGATAAGATTATTTAGTTTCCAATTATTTTTTTGGTCTGTTTTCCTCTGGCTTTTTATTGAATGTAATTTTCATTGCATCGTGATCTGAAAGGATTCATTTACTATTTCTGCCTTACTGCATTTGAATTTGAGGCTTTTATGTCCTAATACAGGGGTCCTCAAACTTTTTAAATAGGAGGCCAGTTCACTGTCCCTCAGACTGTTGGAGGGCCAGACTATAGTAAAAACAAAAACTTTGTTTTGTGGGCCTTTAAATAAAGAAACTTCATAGCCCTGGATGAGGGGGATAAACATCCTCAGCTGCTACATCTGGACCGTGGGCCGTAGTTTGAGGACCCCTGTTCTAATATATGCTCAATTTTTGTATAGGTTCCATGAACTGCTGAGAAGAAAGTGTACTCCATTCTGTCTCCATTTAGTTTTCTCCAAAGATCTATCATATCTAACTTTTCTATTTCTATTTACCTTTTTGACTTCTTTCTTATTTATTTTGTGATTTGATTTATCTAATTCTGAGAGTGCAAGGTTGAGATCTCCCACTATTATAGTTTTGCTGTCTATTTTTTCTTGCAGCTCTCTTAATTTCTCTTTTAAGAATTTAAATGCTATACCACTTGGTGAATATATGTTTAATATTGATATTGCTTCACTATCTATGCTATCCTTTAGCAAGATATAGTGCCCTTCCTTATCTCTTTTAATTAGATCAATTTTTGCTTTTGCTTGATCTGAGATCAGGATGGCTACCCCTGATTTTTTTTACTTCACCTGAAGCATAATAGATTCTGCTCCAACCTTTTATCTTTA
This sequence comes from Antechinus flavipes, assembly GCF_016432865.1. NCBI lineage: Eukaryota > Metazoa > Chordata > Mammalia > Dasyuromorphia > Dasyuridae > Antechinus > Antechinus flavipes. Next base: position 620,541,184 of record NC_067398.1, read on the forward strand.
TTGTGTATGTATCCCCCTATTTCAAGTGTGTTTCCTGTAAACAACATATTGTAGGCTTCTAGCTTTTAATCCAGTCTGCTAATCGCTTCCTCTTTATAAGGGAGTTTACCCCATTCACATTTATGGTTAAAATTACTAATTCTGTATTACTTGCCATCTTGTTAACCCCTGCTTATCTTTTCTCCTTTCCTTCCCCCTTATGCTCTGCCCCAGTATTAAACTTGTGAGCACCACTTGCTCTCACAGCTCTCCCTTTTTAGTATCTCTCTCACCACCTTAGAGTTCTTCCCCCTATCTTACTCCCTTTTCTCACAATTGCTATATTCCCTTCTGCTTAGCTTACTCCTTTCCTTTTCACTTTTTCATTCCCACTTTTCAATGAGGTGGGAGAAATTTCACTATAAATCAAATATGTCTAATATTTTTCTCTTTAAGCCAATTCTGAGAGTAAGATACACACTATGTTTATCCCCCTCCATTTTTTCTCTCAGACATAATAGGTTTCCTTTGCCTTTTTGTGAGATGTAGTACCCCCCACTTTACCCTTTTTCTGGTAAAATTTCCTTTCCACCTCTAGTTTCTAGAACAAATTATACATGTATTCCTTATATATCTTTATAGCAGAAATATAGTTCCCAAGACTTCTTTTTACCTTTTTAGGTTTCTCTTGAGTTCTATATTTGGAGATCAAACCTTTTTGTTTAATTCTGTTTTGTTCATCAGAAATAGATGATATTCACTTATTTCTTTGAATGTCCATCTTCTTCCCTGGAAAAAAGTGCTCATTTTGGCTGGGTAAGTTATTTTTGGTTGCATACCAAGTTCCTTAGCCTTTCAGAATATCAGATTCCAGTCCCTTCGATCCTTTAATGTGGATTCTGCTAGATCCTGGGTAATCCTTCTTGTGGCTCCTCTTTATTTGAATTGATTTTTTTTTAGCAGCTTGTAATAGTTTTTCCTCGGTTTGATAGTTCTGGAATTTAGCCACTGTATTTCTTGGAGTTTTGATTTAAGGTCCCTTTCAGTAGATGATCAATGAATTCTTTCAATGTCTGTTTCATTCTCTGTTTCTATAACATTTAAGTAGTTCTCTTTGATAATTTCCTGGAAAATAGTGTCCAGGCTCTTTTTTTCATCATATTTTTCAGGAAGTCCAATAATTCGCAGATTGTCTGTCCTAGATCTATTTTCCAGGTCTGTTGTTTTCTCAAGAAGGTATTTAATATTTTTTCCATTGTTCCATTTTTTTTTGGTTTTGCTTGACTGATTCTTGGTGTCTACTCAAGTTATTCAATTCCATTTGTTCAATTCTGATTTTCAATGAGTTATTTTCTTCTCTCACTTTTTTTTAATATCTTTTTCTAATTGTCCAATAGTTTTTAAGTGAGTTATTTTGTTCTATGGAATTTTTTTCCATTTCACCAATTTCATTTTTTAGAGAGTTTTTTCTGTTTTTCAAGGATTTGATTTCTTTATCTACTCTCTCTTTAAATGAGTGGGATGACTTATCCAGACTCTCTTTCCAAGCTTCCCTTTCTTTTTCCCATTTTTCTTCTAGCTCTCTTGTGAGAGCTTTTTTTCTTTTATGAGAGTCTTGTGTGTTGAGGACCAAATTATATCCCCTTTAGGGGATTCATCTGGAGACACTTTGTTTTTACTCTCCTCAGGGTATAAAGTGTGCTCTCTAAACATATAGAAGCTATCAATAGTTAGATCCTGTTTTAATTTTTTGCTCATTTTGTCAAAGAAGAATCAAAGCAAACAAACTAGCAAAAAAATCAAATGCAGTCTACTTTTTTTGGGGGGGGCAGGGCGGGGCGGGGAACTGGATGGTATTACCAAACTTCGTTTACAAACTGTGGGTGGTAGCAGTGAGGCATCAGCAGGACAGCAATGGCTGCTCTCCATCTGCGCTCTGAGACTCTGAGACTCTGAGACTCTGAGAGCAAGACACTCCAGATGGGTGTGGCCAGGTCCTGAGAGACCCTAGCTTTTGGGGGTTATAGTCTTTATCTCCTGTGTTTATAGCTCCTCTGCTGATCTATTGGCTTGCTGCCAGGGCAAAGTCTCTACACTGTGGTAAAGATCTCCCCACAAAAATGGCTGAGATCACACCCTACCCCACTCAGTCAGCCCCGTACTCTCACTATCTGCTGTGCTGCTGCTGCCTGCCTTCTGTTTGTGCCTAATCTAACCGTCCCCAACCGTGAGCAAAACCAGACCTTTTCAGTGAAATTCTAGTATATCTTCTATTGGTAATTATTTGTGATTTTTTTTTCAGTCAAGCACTAACTAGAGGCTTGTCATGAAATAAATTCTGAGAACAAAGACAGAGATAAAGTAGATGTGTATGTCCTCTCTGCTATCTTGACCAGAATGCTCCGCAACATGGACTCTTTATGTTTTTGTAAATAACTTTTTTGAGATACTATGATTAAAACAATTCATCCCTTGGTGTCTAGTCTCCTGGTGACAATTTATACACCAGAATGATGGATTTGAAGTCAGGAAAACTTGGACTTCAATTCTTTCTCATATATTTACTATGAACAAGTTCTGAGCAAGCCACTTCTTATATTTCTATGTCTCAATTTTTTTCGTCTATACGTGATAATATTGACCTAGAGGATCTCTAAGTCAAACTCTCCAGTTATCATGTTATGATACATTTAGGGTCAATTAACAAGTATTTATTATGCAGAAAACTGTGAAAAACCCTGAGGAATACAAGTACAAAAGATGAAACTATCTACATCATTTAAGAAAAAGAAAGAGAAAACAGGAAGAATCAAGTGTGTTCCAGGCATGAAGCATAACTAGTGCAAAGACAGGCAGGAAATAGAATATAATTCCTGAAAATGGTTTGGTTTTATTTCAGAGAACAGGAAAGGTAAAACTCTGTGAAAGTAGGGACTGTTTCTGCCTTTTTTTGTAAGTTTGATTTAATACAGTGGCTAATACATCGTAATTACTTAATAAATGCTTTTGGACCTACCACCCTGTTTCTATCTCTAGAACTCCTAAGTTGGTATCTTAGTGTCTTTATTGGTAAATGTCTCACATTACTTATTATATTTAGAACAACTCCAACAATTCTCTACTTTGCTCCTTTGGCATCTTTTCCTAGCCATCTTATTGAAAATCCTCTTCTTCACTCTATATACTTCCCAGGCCTAAACCCCAAATCAAATCAAGTCAGTTCTGTCATCATTTCTTTTGAAAACACAAATTTATTTTGACACAGTTGATATATTAGGGAACAATTTAAATATGATCTGAATTTCATATTTGTTTACATTCAATTTTGTCCCTAAGAAACAGAAATAATATAGAAAATCATAATACTTCACAATAACTCTAATTGCAATCCATCTAATACCCATTTTCACAAGCAAACTTTATGTCTTTTTTGAAGTGAAGTGCCATCTTTATTGTATATCTTCTATATCCTAAAGTTATGGTCTTCTATTGTCATCAATGACCCATTGCCATCAGCTTTGCCAATCACCCATGGAAATCCAGTTGCAGGCCAAATAGCAGCCTGAGACCATGGAGGCTGTCACTATTTATTGTAGAATTTATGTTTTTTTTTTTCCTTAACAATTTAACATGTATAAACCTGTGCTATTTTTTTATTGGTTCCTATATTTTTTAATGTTTCATTGATGAAGATTTTTAGTGTTGTAATCCATTTTTCCCTATAACTTTTATTGTATGATTTTGCATAGGACAGTGATATTTAGAACACATCTGTCAGGTTAAAAAAAACTGATAGTACTTTGCTAGTGTGTCAGTCTATCCTTTTTTATTATTATTATAACTTTTTATTGACAGAACCCATGCTTGGGTAATTTTTTTTACAACATTATCCCTTGCACTCACTTCTGTTCTGATTTTTCCCCTCCCTTCCTTCCCCCCCCTTCCCCAGATGGCAAGAAGTCTTATACATGTTGAATATGTCACCATATATCCTAGATACAATATATGTGTGCAGAACCGAACAGTTCTCCTGTTGCACAGGAAGAATTGGATTCAGAAGGTAAAAAATAACCTGGGAAGAAAAACAAAAATGCAAACACTTTACATTCATTTCCCAGTGATCTTTCTTTGGGTGTAGCTGCTTCTGTCCATCGTTGATCAATTGAAACTCTTTGTCGAAGAAATCCACTTCCATCAGAATACATCCTCATACAGTATCATTGTTGAAGTATATAGTGATCTCCTGATTCTGCTCATTTCACTTAGCATCAGTTAATGTAAGTCTCTCCAAGCCTCTCTGTATTCATCCTGCTGGTCATTTCTTACAGAACAATAATATTCCATAACATTCATATGCCACAATTTACTTAACCATTCTCCAATTGATGGACATCCTTTCATTTTCCAGTTTCTAGCCACTACAAACAGGGCTGCCACAAACATTTTGGCACATACAAGTCACTTTCCCTTCTTTAATATCTCTTTGGGGTATAAGCCCAATAGAAACACTGCTGGATCAAAGGGTATGCTCAGTTTGATAACTTTTTGAGCATAGTTCCAAATTGCTCTCCAGAATGGCTGGAGTGTCAGTCTAACCTTTTGGTTTACTTACCATTCCTGAAATTTTACAAACCAAAATAATCCTTCATGGATATCATTTCCCTATTTTTATTTTCTCTTCTATAAGAATGTGAGCTTGTTGAAATCAGGGATTATCTTCATTTTTGTATTAGAAAACAAATACAAAAATTTGTTTTCTAACTTTAGTCACAGTGATTGACACCTTGCAAGTGCTTAATTATTTCCTTTGATTTCCATTTCATTGCTACTGAGTAGCATCTCTCAAAATATCTAAGTTTTATTTTAATTGGGAGCAAATGAAAAATTTATTTTTATATATTTAATCAATATCTTATCCTGACTCTGTCTTACCACATAAGGATGTTGCAAATAAACTACATCTGGTTGCTAGTTAACCTCAAAGTAGAGGGAGAGCACAGCTTTATGAGTCTAGGCAACAGATATGGTTGATATAGCAGTGGGATACTCTGAGGGAAAAGATAAAATGGTGTAGATCTGAGAAACTAAGAACTTAATAAGAGTGACTATCTTCAATTATCTAGCCTACAAAAATAAGTACCACACTTCTGGAAAGATGTAGGGTTGTGGACTAGACAGTAGACCTTTTCCCCTCACATGCCTTTTCATCCCAAGGTAGAAAAAGAAGGCTGGTAGATAAACCCTTAGTGAAAAACCAGAAATAACAATGGGGAAGCATTTATTAAATGCTTACTGTATACCCAATGCTATGCTGAATACTTTAGATACAAAGAAAAGCAAGAACTATGCTAACACTTTAGATACAAAGAAAAGAAAGAATTGTGCTAAATTTGCTTTAGATACAAAGAAAAACAAGGGTCTCATAGAGAGAGTCCAATTCTACTTAGAAGAAACTGACTGCAATATCTTATAGGAAAGGTAAGTTTCAAGGCAGATGAATAGGATCACTTAGGATACAATGTCGATGTCAATGGAAATAACCAGGGATTCTGGGACATAAGGGCAAAGCAGATGATAAGATCTGATGAAACTTGGGGAGCAATGGCAATATTCAAGAATTTCTAACCATTTATATTGAAAAATGACTAATGGGTATGAGAATTGAAATGGAGAATTGATCTAAATTACCTATGGATTCTTAAACTTTTTGTGACTCCTTTTCACCCAAGAAATTTTTACATGATCCCTAGTATGTAATTATATAAAATAGGTAGACAAATTGTTTATTGATAATAAATCATAATTTTATGACCTCCACATTCAGTTATGTGACCCCAGATCAGTTGCAATACCAACTGGGGTTGTAACCTACATTTTAAGAAGCTTTGACTTAGGAAAGGACTAGGAATGATATTCAATTGGAAAGAGGCATCTGGAGACTAGTAGAAACTGGACAATGGCATTCAAGACAGGAGAGCAGAAGGGTTTATCTAGACTTGTTACTGTAGGGCTTTAGGGGTTCCTTGGTATCTGGGCTGGGCTGGTTGGAGTAATCAGAGTGGTAACAGATTTTGGATTTATATAAGGAAAAAATATATGTATATATCAACACCCATGTATGTATTTATGTGTGTCTATGTATATATATGTGTGTATGTGTGTATACATACAACATACATATGTATGCTTAGGAATAAACTGATTAGAAGTAAAATAGATTGCCTCTAGAAGCAATGAGCCCCCTACCACTACAGTCTTGAGCAAAACCTGCTTGAACCCTTGTTGGATATATTGTAGAAGAGAGTCCTACTCACATAAATTCATTGTGATAAAATGATTGGTATTACATAAAAAGTGATGGATTTATAGTCATTGGTTCTAGATTCAAATCCTGACTCTGACACTTACTTATCTATCTCTGTGATCTTGGGCAATTTACTTAATTTCTCTCATCCTCAATCTCTTCAAGTCAAATGAGAGAAAGTTATATTGGATGACCATTGGAATCCTTTACAATTCTAGTTCTATTTTCCTAGAGTCTTTTATGGCTTTACAGTCTGTGATTCTATGATATTATGAACAGTGTAACATCATGCAAAAATATACCATCATTGAGAGAGAGAATGCCCCAAATAGGGAGACAATAGTTTGATTGTATTTTAGACAAATTAGTCCAATTTTTAAAGGGCAGGGGGATTGGGAGGATGTTGGAATAAGTAGTGTGATACATATGTTAGAGATTTGTACATGAATGCAAGATCTCCACACTTAACACAATACCTGGCACATAGTAGGGACTTAATACAATATTTATTTATTGAAAGACTGGACTATGCACAAATCAAAAAAATAATGATTTTTTGTGGCCAAATAAAAATATCAGGATACAAACACATACTCTACAGATTCATTGACAATATCCCTAGGACCACTTCAGTAGCAGAAATGATGACAAATGACATAAACCTTATCCTGTTCCTACATGATTTTGTTGGTTGTCATTTGGTTGTTGTCCTGTGTTCTCAAAGAGGACCAAAATGACATCACTTATGTTGGAGTTGAGTTATAGTGTATCTGACTGTAACTGATCAGACCAATGCAAACTCAGAATGCTCTGCCACAGGTTGAACATAAATAGCTCTTATGAACCCTTGGGGTGGATCCTCTAACCTTGCACAGCATTTCTTTTGAGCTAATTCAATTCTGTTTTGTTCATAGACCATAGCACCTTCTCTGATGAGAGCACACCATGCTGGGTGGTCCTGTGCCAGTGTCTCCCATGTCATATCAATTCTAAAGATCTTAAGGGAGACCTTGAAAGTGTCCTTGTATCGCATTTTCTGACCACTTTGAGTACATGTCTTATGTGAGCTCTCCATAAAACAGTTTTTTTGGAAAGCATATGTTTGGCATTTGAACAATGTTTCCAGCCCAGTAGAGTTGTGCTCTCTGCAATACAGTTGGAATGCTTGGCAGTTTAGTTCAAGAAAAGACATCAGTATCTGGTATCTTATCTTGCCAAGTGATCTTCAGAATCTTCCTAAAACAATTCAAACAGAAGCGATTCAATCTCCTGGCATGATGCTGATAGACTGTATAGTTTCACAGGCATACAACAACGAGATCAGCACAACAGCTCTGTAGATCTTCAATTTAGTAGTCAGTATAATACCTCTCCTGTCCCATACTTTCCTTTGGAGTCTCCTAAGCACTGAGCTAGGTCTGGAAATATATAATTTTATACTCTTTAGTTGGCTAGCTTTGTTTTTTAAAAAACTTCTCCCCCCCCCTCCATGTTCCATAGAGATTAAGAAAATTTGGCCTAGTCACATCTATTAAAAACAGACTTTTTAACTTTTTCAGGATCAATATTATGTCTGAGTATGTGATAGGGCAGTATATGACAATGGCCTGTTTCCAATAAAATTTAATGGTTGAGTTCTTTTGGATAATTTGTGGTCTATGTGGAACTTTGTCATCTGTCAGTCCATGAAAAATGGTGAGCTTCTGAGATATAATCTTAGACATTAGATCATGTTTTGCTAGATATTTAGCTAAAATTGCTTAAGATTCTAAAATTTTACAGCCTGTACATGCTGTATAGTTTCCACCACTTCCTTGTATTTCCTATATTAGTTACTAAAAATGGACTTCTTAAGGATAACCCTTTTTAGTTGCTATTATAATCCTTATTATCATCACCTTTACTGCTATTTTCCCTCCACTGATTTTCCATAGTGCCATAAAAGTGATCCTAGATTCTCAAAGGCTTATAACAATCCATCTAATTCAAACTACCTACCATATCTGGCAAGAAGTTGAGTATTTGCCTGATAACAAATTGTGCCTCAGTTATTCAATAACTAGTCTTTCTAAGGGTGAAGTCCACTATCATTAGGACCCCATCTCAATGACTGAATTTTCTTTTTCTTTTTTGTAAAAAACTCATAAAGAACATCTTGGAAGGCATAATGGTCTAGAATGTATTTATATTGATAAAATCCTATTTTTAAAAAGTATGCTATTAGTAAAAACAAACAAACAAACAAAAAACAACTAGATTACCATTGACAGTACATTTAAAAGACATATTTTAGTAGGTTGGTTTTTATGACCACTCTTGTGAATCATTTCCCACCATTGATCACACAGATGACATACATCACTGTCTTGATCAAAGTGTGAAAAATGGCAAGTCAATCCTTGTTGGCATTTTAAGGTAGCTTAAAATAATGGTGGAATCAGTAGATTCTATCTATCAAGACTGAGCCTGAGCATTCTGGGTGGCTTAATCATAGCTGTGTCATAGACTGTTTCTTTTTTTTTTCCACTTCCCAAATATTTTGGAACCTGTTGCTGTAGATACCGCACAGTATGGCCAAATATTCCCCAATGGTCCCCAAGAGATCTGAACCAGTTAATACTTGTTTTGTCAACTCCTACAGACTGAATTATTCATCAGAGGATCAGCTGAAAGTGGGAGAAAGCAGTCTTTGAAATAAAGTCATTAAGAATAGGCCTACCTGAAGTATTCCCACAAGTTTAGTGAGTCACTGGTTTTGCTGCCAGCTTATATGTGTAAATATGAAGCAAGGTTAAGCAACCATCCCCTCCTGCTGTGTTGTCTGGACTCCCCAACAGTACCTCTGGAAACATTAAAATTGCAATGGCAACATGACAGACATTGGCTATCCTTTCAAGGGCAATCTGGAAATATGTGTGGGCATCCATATACTAATGCCTAGAATTAACTATTGGGTGTTTTGCACTCATACTTCTTGAATATACTTCAATGCATCAGTGTGGATAACTCAAATACCAATATAAATAATAATTGCTTGGCATTTTAATTAGGTGGTCTTTTTGTGTTGAAAAAAATAATCCTTACTTGATGTCCAATCACTTGAAGACGAACTTATCCCGATTTAGTTAATTTAGTTCTCAGATAACTGAAATACAGACCATCAATGGTTTCATACTAGAAATATTTCCAGCATGTCAGGAGGTGACCAAGTTTGCACACTACTATAAACTATGAGAACCAAAGGTAACATCCAAATTGACAAGAGATGTCAGTGTGGAGTTTTGCAATCATGTTAGTGGAAAATGAATTGAGGATGGAAACAAAGTAGCCTGCCACAGATAAAGGAATAATGGTCCCTATCATGGCATATGTACGAAACTGGATATTATCATACCATAAGAAAAGATACATATGAAGAATTCAGAGTAACTTGGATACATATGTGAACTTTTACATAATAAAGTTAGGAGACCCAGGAGAAAAATACGAACAATATATACAATAATCTAAAAGAAGACAACAACGTAACATTTGGATCAAATTTGGATCAAATGACCAACCAGGAATTTAGTGATCTGATGAAATATACTCCCTTCCTCTTTATAGAATGATGGTAAATCATAGGTAAATTAAGGCACATGCCATCAGGCACTGCCTACATCAGTTTTGTAAATTATTTAGACAGCATAATACAAATAAAGAAGTGAATTTGGTATCACAATTTCTGAGTTCAACACTAATCATATGACTTTGAGCAAGTCACTGTATCACCTCATATTTCAGTTTTCCTAAGTATAAAATAAAAAGTTTGGACTAAGTGGACTTTGAAATCCCCCCCAGTCCTGGGGATAATCTGAGCAGTCTCTAATCCTTTGTGACAAGGAAGAAGGCATTAGGAAATGGCAGTTATGTAAAAATAAAGGATCAATAATGCATTAAAAAAATAAGTGAATCAGAGCACCTCATTTACTTATTACATAACTCAAAGTTCTGGGAATAAAGTGTGAAAGAAAAAATGAGGCCCTACCCTTTCCCTGGCAAGGCAAATAGAACAGGGAGTCAGGAAAAGAATTCTCTACCACAGCTGGGCGGAGGATCTTCTTGTCCTTTTGAGCAAAGCCAGAGAAACAGGCCAATGGCCATGAAGGCCTGTTGAAGTTAGGCCATGTGTGATGAGCTGAAGGTCTTAACAATCCTCAGTTGCACTTTATGAGCTTTCACAGCTCAGCAGGAAAATATTACATCCCTTCTGTTATATAGTCCAATGCAATAGGCAAAAAAAAATGCAATGTTCTTCAGAATAGCCCCAAATCTGAAGGTCAATGTATTTCTTTATGATATTCAGTCTTAGTGTTTCTTCTATCTGGCTTCTTCTGTTACCCAGAATTCTCTTGAGAATAGGAAAAGTTTGTTTTTCTCTTGGATTTTCAAGGTGGAATTTTAGCAGTTTCTCTGGTTATGCTGGACTTTTTTTGGCTTTATGTTTTCTCTTGTAAATTTAATGAGATGAAAAGAAAATTCAGCTAATGCCTCCAGAAGGTGGAGTCTTTGTTGCCCAATCAAGTTGGAGGATGGATGGCATTAAGGCCGTGGAAAATAGCCAAGGATGATATCCATTTTTACTTCATGTTCCAATTTAATATGGGGACTTAAGCATTAGAAGATGATATGAAATCCAAATTAAGTCTGCCTGGATTTAGATAGGTTTAATTTACAGTTATTATCCTGCCCTGATATTGAGGCAATATGGAACAGAAGAAAGAGTATTTGATTTGAAATCAAAGGATTGGGTTCAAATCTTAATCTTGTCATTTTCTTCCTGTGACATTGGACAAATCACTTAACATCTCTGAGGTTCAGTTTATTCATCTATAAAATTATGGGATTAGACAAGATGACCTCTGATCATCAGATGTCTAGTTCTAGCTATGGTAGAAATATTTCTGAGGGAGGCATTATTTCAATGGTTTAAAGGACCAATGGAACTTTGCACCTATTCTGCAATTGCTAAGCTTAGAAAATAAATGTCTTACCTAAACACATGCAACCAGTGGATTTCAGAAAATAATCATAAACTCTTATAGTCTTGGTAGTTGGAAGAGTTTGCTATTCACTACTTAGTCAACATCAATTTTCTTATTTAACAGATGAAGAACCTGAGTCTCATAGAGATGAATGTCATAAAAATAGGATGAGACTCAAGATTTGGAGTAATTTTTCTGATTTGTGGTCATAAGATCACTGATTTAGAACCAAAAGGGGACCTCAAAGACCAATTAATCAAAATCCTTCATTTTTTTAAGATAAAGAGACTAAAACTTACAAATATGATTCAGATTTGAGCTATATAACTACCCATTTTCATCACCTTCCTTCTATGGGTCTAACAGTTATTCAGATTTTCTGGATATACTAGCAAAATGGATAACAAAAGAAGAACAACCATTTATAAGACTATTGCAAGGATCCAGAAAGCTAAAGAATACTTTAATTAGATTAATCACAGTAGAAAGGAAAGAAGAGGACAGATGTAAGTGGTAGAAATAACAGGGATGGGTGACCTTAGATGTGGGAAAGGGGAGGGGAGGGGAGCAAAAAAGACAAAAGATGACTCAGAAGTTCTAAACTTGGATGACTTAGCAGAAATTAACAAGTCAAGGGGAGGAGTAAGTCTGGCAAAGAACAATATGAGTTCAGTTAAATGCAGGAGGATCTGTGAAGCAAGTTCATAGGTTTACCTAGATCTATTAGACTCTTTTAGGTGATGTTCCCTCAGATAGCCTTTATCCTTTTCTCTTTAATGTCTCAGGATTGGAGCTTGAAAGTTATCTTTAATATCAAGTGGAATAGAAGCATTAAGTGATGCAAAATTTGCAAGGTTCTCGATGGTATACATTCTTAAATCACAGTCATTTTTAAAAAGCTTTTTATTTTTCAAAACATATGCATAGATAGTTTTCAATATTCATCCTTACAAAACCTTGTATTTCATTTTTTTTTTCTTCCTCCCTTCCTCCAAACCCCTCTCCTGGACAAGAAGTAATCATATATATATATATATAAGAAAAATCAGATCAAAATGGAAAAAAATTAAAAGAAAACAAAATGCAAGCAAACAACAATAAAACCTGAAAATACTATATTGTGATCCACATTCAATCCCCACAGATGGGTGCAGATGGCTATCTCCATTACAAAACTATTAGAACTGACTCGAATCAACTCAATGTTGAAAAGAGCTACATCCATCAGAATTGATTATCATATAATCTTGTTGCTGTGTAAAATGTTTTCTTGGTTCTACTCACTTCACTTAGTATCAGTTCATGTAAGTTTCTCCAAGCCTTTCTGAAATCACCATGCTGTTCATTTCTTATAGAACAATAATAATTGTTATAGAACAATTTCTATTACATTCACATACCATAATTTATTCAGCCATTCTCCAACTGATGGGCATCCTCTCAGTTTCCAGTTTCTTGCTACTACAAAAAGAGTTACTGCAAACATTTTTGCACTTGTGGATCATTTTCCCTTTTTGAATGATCTCTTTGGCATATAAGCTCAGGAGAGATATTACTGGATGAAAGAATTTGCACAGTTTGATAGCCCTTTGGGCATAGTTCCATATTGCTCTCCAGTATGGTTGGATCAGTTCACAACTCCACCAACAATGTATGAGAGTCCCAGTTTTCTCGCATCCCCTCCAACATTCATCATTATATTTTCCCGTCATATTAGTCAATCTGAGAGGTGTGCAGTGGTACCTCAGAGTTGTCTTAATTAGCATTTAAATTATCAATAGTAATTTAGAACATTTTTCATGTGAATAGAAATGGTTTTAATTTCTTCATCTGAAAATTGTTCCACTTCTTTTTTAATATTAGTTCTCCAGTTAAGTGGAGATGAGTAGTAGCTAAAAGCTTCTTTATATCTCAGCCTGTTAGCTAACTCAAAACTTATAGTTGCATTGTGAATTCTGATTATTTATGTTATAACTGAAAGGGTAAATATTAAAAACTGGGGGATTTAGGTGGATTACATTTTATAGTTGAAGAAGTACTGAACTGGGATCCAGAAAAATTGGCCAACCATCCTTATTTTTCCTTTAACTCTCCATGTAATCACATTCAAATCACTGAGCCACATGGTGCATCAGTTTCTACACATATAACAGATTGACCAAATACCTTTGAGGGGATAAATCATCTGAATAGTCTTTGAAGAGTTAAAAATAAACACACTTTATCAAGGCATTATGCAAGCTACTGAAAGGCTCAAAGTGCTAGAGGTTTGTTGTTGGTCACAAGTACGTAATAAAGAAAAGAATTCCTAAACCCAAAGACCCCAGTTTTTGACATTATTTGACAAAAATTGCTGGGAAAATTGGAAATTAGTATGGCAGAAACTAGGCATTGACCCACACTTAACACCATATACCAAGATAAGGTCAAAATGGGTTCATGATCTAGGCATAAAGAATGAAATTATAAATAAATTGGAAGAGCATAGGATAGTTTACTTCTCAGACCTGTGGAAGGGGAAGGAATTTATGATCAAAGAAGAACTAGAGATCACTATTGACTACAAAATAGAAAACTTTGATTATATCAAATTGAAAAGTTTTTGTACAAATAAAATTAATGCAGACAAGATTAGAAGGGAAACAATAAACTGGGAAAACATTTTTACAGTCAAAGGTTCTGATAAAGGCCTCATTTCCAAAATATATAAAGGTTTATAATTTATAAGAAATCAAGCCATTTTCCAATTGATAAATGGTCAAAGGATATGAACAGACAATTCTCAGACGAAGAAATTGAAACTATTTCTAGCCATATAAAAACATGCTCCAAGTCATTATTAATCAGAGAAATACAAATTAAGACAACTCTGAGATACACTACACACCCGTCAGATTGTCTAGAATGACAGGGAAAGATAATGCGGAATGTTGGAGGGGATGTGGGAAAACAGGGACACTGATATATTGTTGGTGGAATTGTGAACACATCCAGCCATTCTGGAGAGCAATTTGGAACTATGCTCAAAAAGTTATCAAACTGTGAATACCCTGTGATCCAGTAGTGTTTCTACTGGGCTTATACCCCAAAGAGATACTAAAGAAGGGAAAGGGCCCTGTATGTGCCAAAATGTTTGTGGCAGCCCTGTTTGTAGTGGCTAGAAACTGGAAAATGAATGGATGCCCATCAATTGGAGAATGGTTGAGTAAATTGTATATGGTATATGAATGTTATGGAATATTATTGTTCTGTAAGAAATGACCAGCAGGATGAATACAGAGAGGCTTGGAGAGACTTACATGAACTGATGCTAAGTGAAAAGAGCAGAACCAGGAGATCATTATGTACCTCAACAACGATACTGTATAAGGATGTATGCTGATAGAAGTGGATTTCTTTGACAAAGAGATCTAACTCAGTTTCAATTGATCAAAGATGGGCAGAAGCAGCTCCACCCAAAGAAAGAACACTGGGAAATGAATGTAAACTGCTTGCATTTTTCTTCCTGGGTTATTTTTACCTTCTGAATCCAATTCTTCCTGTGCAACAGGAGAATTATTCGGTTTTGCACACATATATTGTATCTAGGATATATGGTGACATATTCAACATGTATAGGACTTCTTGCCATCTGGGGAAGGGGGTGAAGGGAGGGAGGGGAAAAGTCGGAACAGAAGTGAGTGCAAAGGATAATGTTGTAAAAAAATTACCCAGGCATGTGCTCTGTCAATAAAAAGTTATTTTTAAAAAAGACCAAGAATAAAGACTAAGGACTTTTGCTTAAAAAAAAAGAATTCCAAAGAAAGAATCTAAATCAAGTGTGATGCCTTGCCCTATTCCACCTGGAGTCTCCTTTTCTTTAGGGGGAGAAAAGCTAGCATTGTTACTTTGTTTAATTCTAGAGGTGTGAATGGCTTCATTTCTCTAACAGCCTGAAAATTGGATAGAATTTTAACAGGGAAATACATTTCTAATGGATAGAACATCATGATCAAGTGAAAACAGTGTGAAAATACAGGGTATGCCTGAAGAGTAGGGACTGAATACTCCAATTTGACCAAAGTATAGGGAATGAATGGGGTTGCAGTGGAAAGTATGGCAAGAAATACCAGAAGAAGAAATGTGGATTTTATGCAAAAACTAATAGGTCCAAAAAATTTGTTTTGTTTTGTCTTGTTTTTCATTTGAAGAATGACATAATCAGAGCTGTGATTTATGGAGATTGAGTAATATAGGCATTGTGAAAGAAGTAATGTATGATAGAAAGAAGAGCAACCATTTTAGAGGCTATTGCAAGGCTCCAGTCTTGGTCTTCAGCAGACTTTAATTAGGATGATGACAATACAAATGAAATGGAGAGGGCAGATGTGAGAGGTAGAAATAACCAGGCTTGGGGACCTTAGATGTGGGAAAGGGAGTGGGGGGATAGTTTAAACAAGACAAAAGATGACTCAGAAGACCCAAATATGGATGGCTTAGCAAAAATGAAGAAGACAGGGGGAGGAGCCGACTCAAGAAAGAGCAATGTGAATTCATCTGAAAAACAGGTTGAATTTGGGTAGCCAGGATATCTACAAAGCTCCAGAAGGCACTTGGAAATGTCACTTTGGCGTTCAAGTCAGAATTATTGATTTGGAAGATATTTTAATTCAACAATTCCTCAAGTATTTCTTAAGTGCTTATTATTTGTTAGGCATTATGCTAAATATGGAAAATATAAAAACAAAATTGGAACAGTCTTTTTTCAAGATGTTTACTTTCTCTGTGGATTATATAATGTGTATCCTGGTTAATAAATGTAGGTAATGTGGGGCATGAAACAGCATTGAAAGTTAGGTGAGCAATCATGAAAGATTTTTTACACACATATATACACATATATATATACACAAATAAATTAAGTATACATACATATACATATATACATGTGTGTATATAATATATAATTTAGGTATGTATTTATGTGTACACATATATATGATATATTATATATATATATATATATATATATATAATATATATATATATAATATATCATATATATAGTGCAGATTAGGCCCCAGATAAATCCCAGAGATAATAACTTCCAGAGGCATGATTTGAACTCAGGTCTTCTGAGTTGAAGTATCTATTCTTCATTATCATTTTGCATTACATGACATCTGGAATGAGCCTTGAAGAGAAAAAAGAATTCTGATAGGTGTTATGAGTTTATGCACAGCAGAGATATAGACTGTTTGTGTGAAGAAGTGGATATTTTGCTTCTTGCTTATGGGTATGGTTAGAACTAGAGGACTGAACTTGTAATCAGAAAGACCTGAATACAATTATGGCCTCAGGCATTAATAACTGTATAACCTTTTCCCAGCTATGTTATCAGCTCCCATAGTTTTAATCATCATTTCTATGTTGATGATTCTTAGACATATTTATTTAGCCTAACTTCTTTTCTAGCTTCCAGTTGAGAATCTCATTCTCAAACTGAATGTTTCCAAGACTTATTAAATTCATCTTAAACTCAACTCATTATCTTTCTCCTGAAACCTTTTACACTTTTGAAAATTTTCTTATTACTATCAAGGGTCCCACCATCCTTCCAATCACCCAGGCTAACAACCTATGAGTTAACTTAGACTGATTTTTTTTAATGCTCATATGCAATCTATTGCCAAGTTCTTTTGATTTAATTTTTGTAACATCTCATATAGTTCCCCATTCTTTCTTCCAACACCATCATTATTTAGATGCATGATTTTGTTGCTTCATTCCCACACTATTCCCTATTTCCTTGCTTCAAATCTTATCAACTCCAGTCCATTCTTCAGTGAGCTGTCAAATTAATCTTTTTAAATTACAAATCTGACCATATTATCTCATCCTCTCAATATACTATGTGATACTGGCTTCCTTACTATTCTTTGAATAAAACACTCCATCTCCCAATTAATAATTATTCATTAATCAATATATAAAAATGCCACTTCCATCTAAATTAATTTACTTATTCAGTGCCATATCAATAAAATTACCCATAAATAATTTAATAGAGACAGAAAAAATAATAATATTCATCTGGAAGAACACAAGGTCAAGAATAACTAGAATAAAAAAAAAACCTGTAAGGAAGATGGCCCCACAGTTCTAGATTTCAAACTATATTATAAAGTAACAATCATCCAAACAATGTGTTACTGGCTAAGAAACAAAGTGGTTAATCAGTGGAATAGGTTATTGACATACTATGTTCAAGCAAATGACCACAGGAATCTAATATCTGATAAAGCCAAAGTTCTAAGCTTTGGGGGGCAAGAATTCACTATTTGACCAAAAACAGCTCAGAAAATTGGAAAGCAGTCTAGTAAAAACTAGCCATAGATCAACATTTCATATTGTATATCAAGATTTAAATATCAGGAAAACTACTATTCCTTAGTTGATGAATGGTAAACAGCTATGAGCAGGCAGTTTTCAGAAGAAGAAACCAAAGCTATCAAGTCATATTTTTAAAAAGACTCTAAATTGTTAATAATTTGAGAAATATAAATGAAAACAACTCCGAGAAACTACTTCACACCTATCACATTGATTAATGTGGTAGAAAAGTGATTAATGCTAGAAAAATAGATAGATAATATGTTGGTAGTGAAGTTGTGAATTGATCCAAGCAATCTGGGGAACAATTTGGAACTATGCTCAAAGGGCCATAAAGCTGGATATACTCCTTGATCATATGTCTAGAATATGCTCTCTTCTCATTTCTTTCATGCTGAACTAAAATCTCATCTTTAATGAGAAGCTTTTCCTGATCCTCTTAAAAATTAATACTTTCCCTTTATTTCCATTAATAATTATATTATATTAACATAATATATTGTATCAATTAATATACATATAAATGAGTTTTATACATCATGTATACAGAACTTATACTTGGGTGTTTCCATTAGTTTGTTAGCTCCTTGAGATATAGGAATGTCCTTTTCCTTTCTTTTTATTCCTAGTGCTTAGCATAGGCTTTGGCACATAGCTTAATAAATGCTTATTGACTGACATATGGACATACTTATTTACTTTTTTCCTTTTTCATTTGCTTAATGTATACTGGGAAAAGGTAAAATAGAGATTCTATTCTCAAGTACCTCACAGTTTAATTGGATAGTCTATGTAAACAGCTATGAATATACAACATATATACAGTATAATTCTGTGATAATCAAAAAGGGAAGGCGCTGGAATTAAAGAGTCATGAGGGCAGTTTCTTCTTGTTAATGTCTTTGTTTTAAAAAGCTGAATAATTTATAGTTTTAAACAGTGATAGTGATTCTACAAGTGTGGATTCTATGACTACTTTTGCAAAATGAGGCAATAAGTTTAAGTTTTTGATCCCCATTTCTCTTGAAGAAAAAGGAATTTAAATTCTTTGAATTTCACTCATAGGGACTGCCAACTTTTAAAGAATTTAAACTAGAAGTAAAATATAATACAATACAAAAACATGTTAATTTTCTGCTGTGTGCAGAGCTCTGTTAAAGATGATAGAGGAATTAAGAAGTTGAGATTATAATAAGTATTTTCAATACACTTAGCAGCTTAAGTAGATAATAAAATACATACAAAGTATTATAATCTAAAATATTTCTATACACATATTTATTTTTAATTTATCTTTAAAATAGCATAAATCTTTTTTCTCTTCTTGCCCCTAACCCCTCCACATTTCATTGAAAAAGGAAAAAGAACATTATAACAAATGGACATAGTCAAATAAAACAAATTTCTTAATTGGCAATTTTACATCATCAATTTGTATGTTCATCACTACTCTTGGGATAGATAGCATGCTTCAACATCAATTTTTTGTAATCATAGATGATTCTTATATTCATTTGAGTTATTATAACTTTCAAAGTGGCTTGTTTCTTAGCATTATTTTTATTCTATAATTTTTTCCTGACTCCTAGTTTATTTTATTCTTTGTCAACTTACGTAGTCATCAAAATTTTTGATCTTATGTTATTAATATTTCAGTATAAATGGCTCTCAAGGTTCTGCTGCTTTCCCTTTGCATCTGTTTGTATAAATTTCTCTGTATTTTTGAAATCACTTTTCCAACATTTTTATATAATAATAATAATAATAATAATAATAATAATATTCCACTGCATTCCTATACCACAGTTTGCTCAGCCATTCCCTAACTAATGAGCATTCTTTAGTTTCTAGGCAATTTTTTTCTACCTCAAAATCTTTTTTATAATTTTTTTTTGTACATGAAATATATTTTCCTTTTTCTTTGATGTCTTTGAGAATATAGGCCTACCCATCATAGAACTGGGATGCTGTCCTGGACTTTTCTCCAACTTTTTCATTTATGTGAGCCCTATCTTCCCAGGGAATTGTAAGAAATTGAAAGAGCACTGAATTGGATCTCATAAGACCTACATTTGAGCTCAATTCTGTTCCTACTTAAATTTGTGACATTGGGAAAATAAGGAAATCTTTCTGAGTCTCAATTTCCTAATCTATAAAATGAGGGACTTGGAAGAGATGATCTTTAAGATCTCTCCCAGTTTTAAATCTATGATCTTATGATCAAGACACTTATAATTGATTTACTTGAATGTGCCTGATGTCTGGTTATCTTAGATTAGTACATTTGTAAATGTAGTTTTACTAATGAAAATTAGTACTCCTGCTTTTTTATAAATATTATGCCCAAATACCTTAGGATATTTAGAGTCCCGTGGTTCTGGGCAGGGCAGATTTCTTATATTGTGGTTACATGTGATACTTTATTCTCAAACCATAAAAACCTCAAGGACTTTTTGACAATGAAGTATCTTGTGCACATTTCCTTTTATCTTTTCAGGTAAGTATGGAACAGATACTTTGTACACTATTAACAAAATAAATTGAGACAGGAAGATTTGAATTCTCTTCCAGCTTCCAACTCACTGGCTGTGTGATCTTGGGCAAGTCACTTACATTATGATCCTAAGATTATACATTATAGAAGTGTCAATTTGTATTACTAGAAGAAGTTTTCTCATGTAAGGTTCCTGACCTCATGAAATCACATGTCCAATTCCTATCCCACAATTGGTATAGAGAAGTGTGTATTTTTATCTCTTTTCCTTGAATTCCTCTATTGTGTCTCTAGGAAAGGACCATCTTATTCATTCTGGTGCACTCCAGAAAAGAGAAAAGAATTGTTCTTTTCTCTTTACAAAAACCTTAGAATAAGACACACTGCAATTTTCCTTCTGTGAAATAACTCTAGAAGAATGGAAGCACAATTCCACTGGACTTCTAAAACAACTACTTTCTTCTTCAACAAGATGTCATCCCCCAACAGGAGGTTCAGAAGGCTCTTTGGAATGAAAAATTCCCGTATAATGTGGTCATTTCTCATGACAAGCTTTTCTTCTTGAGCATGGAAATTAAAAAATGAAGGGAAAAAATGCAAACTTGGGCTTAGGGCCTTGTAAGCATAAGCTCTTGGCTCAGTTTTGCAACTCGGGTTTTGTCAGCAAGATGTGTTGGAAACAGCAGTATAAAAGTGGTTTCCAGACCCCACATTCCATGCATTTTATACTTCCATCATGGAACTGACTGCATGCAAATGCTAGAAGGAATAAAGATGCTACAGAAATGAAAAAAGTGACCGAGATAGAAAATGAAATACCTTTTCCAGAAATCAGGTTGCATACATCTCTTGACAATAGTTCAAAAGACTGTCAAGTTTCTTTAATTCCTCAGTGCGTCAGAGGAGAGAGTTTAGTACTCCCACCGAAACTATAGATACTTTAGATTTATGTCTTCCACACCCTTGGAATCAAGACACTAACATGTTTTGCTTGGGGCATTAAAAGGCTTAGCTTCAACTTTTCAAAAAGGAAGTGTTTCCTGTGAAACCAAAGCTGCCAATTACAGGCAGTGGGGAGCCAGGTTATTTCAGGAGAACAGTTGGCTTCAATGCAACACAGCTAGGAAGAGTTTCTGCTTGTTACCTTTGCTCTCTCTATTCTTTTCTGCCCAGAGTCCTCCCCCATCAGCTTTAAGAAGTTGGCCCCCTGTGTGTTCATAAGAACTGCAGGGATTTAGAAAAGTACATAGTAGTTGCTTAATTTTCTTCACTTGGGAACAGATCCATGACTCATAGCTTTGTCAAGTGCTTTGGGAATCAAGGTATGGTAGATAATTACTCTTTAATGCCAAGTTGTTGAGATGAACATCAGTAAGGTTATTGACTGTACACTTGAAGCACTTAGTTAATGGTAACTAATTAAGTTCAATGCTTCTGTTCTCCCACCCCCACATTCACTCAATCTACTACATTCTAAGGCTAAAACCCAATTGTAGGCTAATATCTTTGTCTGGGAAACAATTATCAAATTAATTAACAAAGATCCAATTTGAATATTTATTAGCAAAGTTTATTATATTTTGTTCATTTTGAGTGAAAATTTTAAAATGTATTTTCATGACTCATTGTGGCCAAAAAGTGATTACTTAGTGGTCAAACTTTTACTAATGAGTCTTGTTAATTACTTCCATGAAAAGGACTTTGGGTCAACAATAAGTCCCAATATGTTTATAAATGAACTATCAGTTAGTAATAAGGTGTTGGCAGGAAAAACCAACCAATCAAAACACTATAAATTAACATATCAATATGTACTCAATACTTAACTAAGTTGGTTTTTGGACAACAGATATAGGTTTTTATGTGGGCTTACAACATACAAAAATTTGTCATAGTGCATGAAGAACCAATCCCAGAATCAGGAAGATGTGAGGATTAAATTCTGCCTCTTCCACAAACTGGCTATGTGGCTTTGACCATATAACTTAATTTGTCATTACTGCTGGGCATTTCTCTTACACTAAAACTTGTGAAGAAATTGTCCCTTTGCAGTGATAGGAAGGCTCCTTTCACCCAGCGTTCTCTAAACCAACAAGATCACATGTAATTAAATTAACAACATTAATGATACAAAAGCTATGGCCATAGTCAGACCATTAATTTTAGGTAATTCTTGAAGACAAAAGTTGTTGTTCTATACTGGTCGAAGTAGTTTTCAATAATGGTAAAATAATCCTAGATCTGGGTCACCACATCCAAAATAAAATTAAATTAAATAAGATGAAAGCAGTATTGTTCCTTAATGAATGTTCATGAATTTTATTTAATTGCATATGTATTATTTAAATTTCTTTATAGGGATCTAAATTTTTTTCATGGTTACTCTTTGCTTCCCATAGTTTCCTGTTTCTTTTCTAAGTAAACAACTACTACCTCTGATTCTAACTCTCAGCACCATGGCCAGGGACATTGAAGAAGTTATATATAGTAAGCTGAGTCAGTTCTAGGACAAGTGTCATCACAGAGTTACTAGTGATAAGCAGCATTAAAATGACACTGTTGTGGTATAGAAGTAAAATTTAGTAAGGGGGTTAGGGATAAAATAAAATTAAAAACTGTTAATATATTGGCTGCTATAGTAGCAGCTCCAGTTGCTTAAAAATAGATAAAATTCAGTAAAATACCTAGGACTCAGGAAGAATAGCCATACAGTGACAGAATTCATTGGAGGATTCCTTGATAGACTATTTTTTTTACTATTTCAATCTCAGAATATTGAGCTTTGAAAAGATATCTAGGAGAGCTACATATGTGATAGTATCCCCTCTCCATCTTTGCCAGTAGTCATTTTGGATGTTGTATCTTTTTTGCTTCCTTCACAATAATTTTGTTTAGTCTATCAGTATTATGCTATTCTGTGATGACAAAGACTTTCTATATTGTTCCCTAATAGAGAAGCTGTTTGATAATCTGTTTCATCATGAGAGGTAGGTTTTTTGGGGGGAGGGAAAGTTGAGGAATCACAGAATTTTATAGTTTGAAAGTATCTTTTCTGATTTTAATTGATATCTTCAAAAGATTATTCATTTCCAATATAATATATTTTATTAGTGATTACTCAGGCCTTAGCTAACAATCTACAATAGGGAAGAAATACATTATCTCCAGGGATATTTATATGATATTTGATAGCTCTGTTGGAAATATTTGTTTTGTTCTTTTGACATCAAGTTTAAATTTAAATTTTGAAACTTCAGCTCATTGTTCTTGGTTTTGCTCGCAGTACTAAACAAGAAAAAAGTCTATTTCCTTTTCCATATGATCAGCCTTCAAATGAATGTAGTTTTCTACAGGTTGAGTTTGAGGTGCCAGGGGGACATCTAGGTAGAAGTATGCAGCAGATAGATAGAAACATAAGATTAGCAAGGGAGAGATCATGGTTCAAATATAGATTTATCAGTAAGATACATGAAAGATGGGAATGAAATGTGTGATCACCAAAAGAAAGAGTATAGAGAGAAACTAGAAAAGGATCTATGCTAGAATCTTGAAGAAAACTCATATTTAGAGAACAGGAAAAAGAAAATGAACTAGTAGCAAAGATAAGTAAAGAGAGGCCAAACAGAAAAGCAGGTCACGGAATCACGGGGAAGAGAGATTTTTCAGCTGAAGAAATGGTCAAAGGCAATGAATACAGCAGAAAGACCAAAGAGATTTCATAACATAATCAAATTTACTCTTTTAAATGATAGTAGTGACCTTTATGAGAGTAATGAACCAGAAACCACATTGTTATTTGGAGTCTATCACTTTGGCAGAAGTAACTTTGATATCTCTTCTCAACTTGGAATCAGGAAATCTGTGTTTATGTTCTTTCTCTGACACTTATTATCTGTGTGATCATAAATTAGTAAATTATCTTCTTTAGGTCTTAGTTTACTTATATGTAAAATGTAAATAATAATATGCATGACACATATCACAAATTACTTGGGAAAAGAGTACTTTTAAAACCTTCAAGCATTGTATAACTGGGACAACATTATTTTCTATATATGATTGCATATAATCAGTATTAAGCATGATCATAATAGTTTTAATATTAGTAATATTATTCTTCATGTAGAAGCTCTTGTCTGGCTTTTATGCTATCCCATCCTTACTAACACAGTCATAATTTGTCTTCTAATTCAGGAATTTTTGGATCATTCAACAATAAAGAATTTTAAGGAAATATATCATCCCCTATTTCTAGAATTGTTCATAGGACAGTTCAAAGCACTATACCCTCATTATCTTGTGGTAGATGGCCTTTAACTGTTTTTTTGACCTGAGCTAAAATGATAGATGGAAAGGGCATTTATAAATGAATAAAAATGGTAGAGCAAAAAGATAAGAATGGCTGGGTGTGTATGAATTTAGCTATCTATCATTGAATGGTTATAGATTAATAGGTTCATTAATTCAATATTTATTAATGGTCCCATTATGTGGTGAACATTGTATTAGGTGCTGCAGACAAAAAATCAAATGGTTCCTACTTTCAGGAAGCTTACATTCTATTTGGTGGACAGATGGCCAGACATAGCGCCAACTACTTTCATACATAATGATAATAGGCCATATTTGAAAGAAAGATGGAGTGAGTCATAGTAGATAGAGATTTAGAATTGAAATCAGGAAGATCTGAGGTTGAATCTCCCCAGTTTATAAAGTGTTTTTCTTACACCTCTGTAACATGAGCATAGGCTTTGGGAGCTGACATGCACATCTACCAGTAGAGGATCAAAATTGGGGGGGATGTCCATATTTTTTCAAAAATAATTAGGTCCCAAAGATGGGGATTAAGGGTAGAGAGAAGAGCAGAGACTGAGCTATTCTGAATTTCTGCATTAAATTCAGAGACAAAGAACCATGACTTAATTACAAAAAGTCAATTTTCTGTAAATGGGTTCAATAAAAAATGATACAGAATCAATTTAACTTTCTAAGATACTTATTTTTAGTGCACTAATATGGGAGAAGACATGAAGTATAATTTTTCCTGTTTAAATGATATTTATATGGTTCTAGTTACTAAAGCATTTCCTGACCCTTGTTAAGGAAAAACAAAAGAACAACAAAACTTTGCATTTACATTAACTTCTCCTTCTTTCCCATAATTCTTCATTCCCTTTGTAATATTTTAATGTCATCATCTCAATTTCCAGACTAGAGGAGGATTCTGGGCACACTTGCCAGTATAATTATGCTCAGTGTTACTACTATTGGGATGTTGTATTCTTAGTATAGCAGTGATAGATTAGTACCTCTCCCCTGCCCCCAAACTATTTTTGAAAAGGAGAATTGAGGCAAATAAACAGTCATGAAAGTACCTTTTAGCTCAAAATTCTATGATCCTATAGTCAGAGATGTCTCATTCATAATGGAAACTTAATAAATATTAGTTTGAATGGTATGTTCTCAAGTCATTTAAAGTGTACTTGTGAGTTTTATCTCCTCTAGCTACATTGTTAGTTGTTTATAAGTAGGGACTGTTCCTACTGCTTCTTCTATGTCTAATCTAGTCTTAGTTCCATGTTATGTGTGCAGTAAATTCCCAAATAATGATGGATGGATGAATGACTTGTCATCTCAGACTAGGGGGCACCTGGTAAGTCCTGCTTTAGGAGTATATCACATTCTTTTATTTTAAATTCAAATCCAGTGATTAGTGAATAATACATTAGACTTGATGCAGCCTTTTTTCCAACAAAGTTACATGGACCTTAACATGTATTGACTCACAGGTCTTTACAATATCCTTGTGAAGCAGGTAGAGACAGGTATATCTGATCTCTGTTGGACAGACTTAGAAATAAAAGTACAAAATGTTAAATGATACGTTCTTTAGAAGTGACAGCTAGAGTTACATCTTAGACTCTCTGACTCCTGGTTCATTAGTCAGTCCACTAAAACACAGAGCTTCACTATGGAGAGCCTCATGGAGTGCTACCATGCTTATGTACCATACTCTCTTAATCTTGACTAGGTTTGCCTCAGTCCAGTATGTATTCGGGCTTGGGACTAGAATGAAATGAGACAGCCATACAAAATATAACCTTTTGACGATAACAACAACAGCAACAAGTATTCAATAATAGTATGGAAAGGATATTAATCTAAGTTATAGCATTAGTTTGACTCACACAATGGGAAAGCTGGCAAGCCTGAAGATACACAACTACTTCTATGATGGATTTTTATGCCTTACACCACTAGAAAGCTATGCCAGTGGCTCAATCCTTGGTCTCACAGACAAATTGAAATCTTAAGAATGATTTCATTACCACTTAAAGGAAAATTAATTTATGTCTCAGAGATCTTACAATCTTTATACACGCCTATATTGGATTTAACACATATTGGATTACTTGTCATCTAGGGGAGGAGAGAGGGAGGAGGGAGGGAAATGGGAGGAAAATTGGAACACAAGATTTTGTAAGGGGTCAATGTTGAAAAATTATCCTTGCATATGTTTTGAAAATAAAAAAACTTCAATAAAAATAAAATAAAAAACATCTTCATGCATATACAGGATTAGTAAATTTCTCACTTTTTCAATTAATCTTATTGCACAAATTCCAAGCAAAAATATAGATGTTTTTCCTAAAATCTATCCCAATCAGAGAATCAATTAACATCTCTTAAGTACTTACTATATGCCAGGCATTATGCTAAGTACTGGGGTAGAAAAATAGGCAAAAAAATGGGTAACTCATTATCAAATTCTCAGTTTGGAATAACGCTTTTGATCCAACATATTCTTATGAACCTATTAAAAAAGCTTAATTGAACATGATGTCATTTATAATCTCTCCAAGTTGGATAATATTTTAGGCAATGATAAAAAGTACTGTTCCTAAGTTCATAAAATTTCCATGCTCTGACACAACAGAACAACTCAACTCATAGCCAGTTTACTGGTGTAGGTTTTATTGTAGTAGAGAATGGGAGAGATGTTAAAAAAATCTCTAGATGATCCTAAGTAGTCACCACTACTACCCAAACTCTAATGCCTGGGATGCCACAGGAAGTGTTGCCAAGTATTTGCTTGGGTCCTCTGTTAGAATAAAAGTATTTACTTTCTAGCCTCTTGGGATGGCTTGTATGAAGGCAAAGAGATGGGAGGCAAAATGACATTATGAAAAACAAAAAAGGCAAGTTTAGCTGGTATGTAGAGAATGAAAGGGAACAATGTTTATTAAGTCTAAATGGATAGATTAGGACTAGTTTGTAAAAAAGTATTCATATCTCATCACAGGATGGATTGAAGAATGATACAAGAGAAGACAAAGTGTTTTAAGAAAAATGAAAAGTGACAAGTCTTTTTCAGTTACTAGGGGGCAGAATTTGTTGTTGATCATTCTCCAGGATTTCTTTCTAGCCTGTTTAAAGAGACCAGGAAAGTAGCTTTGGAGTTGCTGAATATTATGAGTAAACAATAAACAGACATCTGTGTTAAGCTCTTGGAAGGATTTCTTATTTGTTTGATTTTTTTTTTTTTTGTAGAGAGGAAGGAGCAGTTCAGTGTATGTATATATACATACATATATATGTATTATATATATATATACACACACATATATATGAATCAATGTATATATACATGTACACACACACACACACACACACACACACGTAATGTCAGGGATATTCCCAGTTCTTTGTTGCTTGTTTTGGGAAGAGTATCAAGAGACCAAGAGACATGTCACATAGAGTGACCTGGGACAAGGGTCATGCATGACAGAGAGATATTTTGATGATTTGAGAGTACATGAAGGTGAATGTAGCAGCATGAGATAGGGCTGGAAATATGTCATAAAAATAAAATTTCTAGAATTTTGATCTCAGAGGCCATCACATTTTCTTGGGGGTAAATGACCTCTATAATATATTTGACAAACTGTCATCCAGCCTTGTTTTAAGACCTGCAATGAAAAGTAAACTAATTGGTTCCCATGGAAGCCCATTCAACATTTTGATACTTCTAATTATTCGGAAGATTTTCCTTACATCAAGTCTGAATGTACCTTTTATAGCTTCTATCCAATGCTTCTAGTTATATCTTCTATGCCAAAAGCAAAAAATCAGAACTCTTTTTTTGGTTACAGTGCTTTAAATGCTTGAATATATTCATTATATAGTGTCCTTCTATATTTCCTTCAATGAATTCTAATTTGGCATTAGCTTGAGGCCCATCATTATCCTTGTTGCCCTGGAGTATGATGCTTTACTGAACACAATATGGTCCAAATGTTGTTTGACCAAGACAAGATACATTGGAGTTATTACATCATAATTCCTGAATATTATGCCTCATTTATGCTTCAGTTTTACATTTAAAAAGAAATGAAAACAAAACAAAAACACTTTCTTAGCTGCTATGTATTTTTTTATTTATTTTTTGCTGAGGCAATTGGGATTAAATGACTTGCCTAGGGTTAAACAGCTAGGAAATGTTAGGTATCTGAGGTCACATTTGAACTCAGGTCCTCCTGACTTCAGGGTTGGTGCTCTATCCACTGCACCACCAAGCTGTCCCTGATGATATATATTGTTGACTTTTGTTAAATTTATATTTTTTCAGGTGATTTTATCTAATCATATTTCCCCATATTGTACTTCATTCAAATTATTGAAGCATTCTATATTTTTACTCTATACATTCAAAGCTGAATTCCTTTTTTTTTCTCCAAAATTCTCTCTGTTTCCCAACTTTACTATTGTTGTAGAGTCACCATAGCTCACAGCTTGGTATTTTCATTTTAATATAATAGCTAGAATTTACATAGCACTTCAAGGTTTCTAAAGTGTTTTATAAATATTATCTTATTTTGTCCTCACAACAACCATGGAAAGTATTATTGTTATTATCCTTATTTCACAGATGAACGAGTTGAGGCATACAACCTGAATAATAATAGATAAATCTGAAATAGAAAAGAAATGACTTGCCTAGAATCACACGGCTAGCTGAGGCAGGGTTTGAAGTTAAGTCTTCCTG
This sequence comes from Antechinus flavipes, assembly GCF_016432865.1. Lineage (NCBI taxonomy): Eukaryota > Metazoa > Chordata > Mammalia > Dasyuromorphia > Dasyuridae > Antechinus > Antechinus flavipes. Next base: position 620,570,403 of record NC_067398.1, read on the forward strand.
CCTCCAGACTCAGTTTTCTATCCATTGTGCTACTGAGCCATCTCTGACATGTTACCAAATCTTATCATTTCTACCTTCTACCTAGACTGGCAGTTTCCTATGCCTGAAATGATTTCCCTCCTTAATTTCCCTCCTGTGTTTGAGTTTCTTAAAACAAGTCTCAGACAATTCTAGCAGATGATTGAAACAGAAAGTGAAAAAAAAATGGAAGAGGTATGGAAAAATTGGGACACTAATTGTTGTTAGTGGAATTTGAAACTGACCTAACCATTTTGGAGAACAATTCGGAATTATGACCAAAATCTATGCCCCTTGACTCAGTAATACTATGTCTATTTCTAAAAATGATTAGGGAAAAAGAAAAGAACCTATATGTTCTAAAATATTTTTGCCAGTTTTCTTTATGGTAGCAAAGAACTTGAAATTACAGGGAGGTCCATCATTTGGAGAATGGCTACATAAATTTTGTTATATGATTGCAACAGAATACTACTTTGTTGTAAGAAATGATACACTCAATGATCATAGAAAAATATGAAAAGACTTCCACAAAGCCTTTTATGGAGCAGAACCAAGAAAACAATGTATACAGTAACAGCAATATTGTTTTAGGAATGATTTGAAGTGAATAAGTTATCTTGATTATTATAAATATGTAAGTTAACTAGAAAGAACATATGGATAAAAGTGCTGTCTGCATCCAGGAAAGAAACTAATAAATAGAAGTACCTATAGAATAATTTTACCTACATACATATATATTATATTATATATAGGTGTATTTATTTGTATGTAATTTGTACTATACTATATATATATATATATATATATGTATATATATATATGTATGTATGTATGTATGTATATAGTAACTTTGCTGTATTTTTGGAGGGAAATGGCAAGTTGCACATGGTGGATTTACAGTTTCATGTACAACATATTTTTTTCCTTTACTATGCTATGGAAGTACTTGCTAAATCCTATAAATTAAATTATAATTAAATTAAATTAAAAATAAACTAGAATAAAAATAAAAGGGATCCTTTATTACTTTTATATAAATGTATTGGTATATTACAGTGGTCCCACAGTCAATATTTAAGCTCTTTCAGAAAGGCATCTCCAGATCTCAAGGAGTATGTGACTGAACCAATTGAATAATGGTAAGATGGATAGCACCTCATCTTCCCTGGAATATCAAATATTAGGCCTTATGTCCTTCAACACAACCATATTTACCTTAGTACCCCATCATTCCTCTATTCTACTATCCCTCTTCAAAGCACAAATATACCCTTTGAGCAATGGTGGGAGACTAAGGCCTTGATAAGTCAAGTCAAGATAAGTCAAGAGGGAAGAAAACTTTGGAGAAAATCTAGATGGCAGAAAGCCAACAAAGGATATAGAAAAACTATCTAAGAGACAGAAAAACATCATAAGTCATGGAATCTATGGCTACCAAAAGAAAAAGAAAAGAAGTTGTCATGAAAAGAGTATTCATCAGTTTCATATGCTGCAGAGAAATCAAGCAAAATGAGGATGAATATTTCTAACTCCAGGGTCTTTTGGATTCCAAAATTATTTTGATCTATGACCAGATTTCCAAAACTAATAACATTTTTATCATGGGAGCAGCAGTGGAAATATGGGGGAGAAGGAGGGGAAGCATGTGAGCATCTAATCTTCTAGCCTTCTTTTACAGATGAAGAAACTAAGGTACAGAGTCATGAAACAATTTTCTTTTTATTTAATTTATTTTTTAATAGCCTTTTATTTACAAGTTATATGTATGGGTAATTTTACAGCATTGACAATTGCCAAACCTTTTGTTCCAATTTTTCCCCTCCTTCCCACCACCCCCTCCCCTAGATGGCAGGATGACCAGTAGATGTTAAATATATTAAAGTATAAATTAGATACACAATAAATATACATGATCAAACCATTATTTTGCTGTACAAAAAGAATCGAACTCTGAAATATTGTACAATTAGCCTGTGAAGGAAATCCAAAATGCTGTGAGGCAAAAATATAGGGATTGGGAATTCAATGCAATGGCTCTTAGTCATCTCCCAGAGTTCTTTCACTGGGTGTAGCTGGTTCAGTTCATTATTGCTTCCTTAGAACTGGTTTGGTTCATCTCATTGCTGAGGATGACTAGGTCCATCAGAATTGGTCATCATATAATATTGTTGTTGAAGTATATAATGATCTCCTGGCCCTGCTCGTTTCACTCAGCATCAGTTCGTGTAAGTCTCTCTAGGCCTTTCTGAAATCCTCCTGCTGGTCATTTCTTACCGAACAATAATATTCCATAATATTCATATACCACAATTTATTCAGCCATTCTCCAATTGATGGGCATCTACTCAGTTTCCAGTTTCTGGCCACTACAAAGAGGACTGCCACAAACATTCGTGCACATACAGATCCCTTTCCCTTCTTTATGATGAAACAATTTTCTAATGTCAAATGTTTAATTCATGCCAGAATGGAAACAAGAATCCAAGCTTCTTAGATTCCTATACAGTTTTTTGCCCCAAGTATTTAAACCAGTTACTTCTCTCTCTTTGAAAAAACTGTACAAAAAGCATCAAAGAGAAAGAAGTGACAAGTATCTCACACCAAAAGAGAGAAAAATAGATCTCATTTGTAACTCTTAATTGTCATTTTTTTACTTATTCATGAACCTTAAATGCCTGTTTCCACAGGAAAGAGGATTGTGTTGTAATATTATATATGTGTGAGCATATAATATTATATATATATATGTACATATGCATATACATACAGGTATAAATGTATGTGACATATACATATCATCTCTCTGAGTATGTGTTTACTCTGCCTCCAAAAAAAAAAATCAGAAACATGAAATAAGCTGTCATTGGCACTTTAAAATGAATCCTTATTCTTTCTGCCTATATAGGATTCACTGTAATTTCAGTTTCATTTTGAGCTCAGGATAAGGTTAAGTTCCTTTCCTAAGCTGGCTTCCAAGCTTCATATTACTAGCAATATACTTGGCACTTTGAAAGTCCTACTTGGCTATGGAAGATGCCACATTTTAATTATTACACTAATATTTTCTTCAGTACGCAAAAGCTTGGAAATAATTTAACACCCCTTGTCTTTGTATAATACATTTATTGATATTCATGAAATGGGTCCCTCTAGCAATGTCTAGACTGAATGTCAGTAGGGTTTACACAAAAAGATGAGGCTCATGGATGGTGAGCATTAAAATTACAGGAATTATTTTATATTGTGCTTAATAAAAAATTTTCTGGGACAAGCCTCCTTAAAATTTTATATGTAAATATAAATTGGCTAAATAATTTTAAATATCAACAAAAAATGATCAACTTAAAATAATCCTTTCTTAACAAGAATCATCATCATCCTGTGGATTACATGATTTACCAGGAAGAAATTCCTTGCTTCTTATATACTACCAATAGGCACACCTTAAGAGCATCCTGCTAACCTACACTTTTATAATAATATATAATGTGCTTCTAACTCAAAGAGGGATATTTTACTCACCCTTTCCCTTTACCACTCAATTCCCTTCTCCCCATAATTTCTTCTCTCATTCTCTGTCTCTTTATAGCATCATTCCAAGAGCTCTACAAATTATCATTTAAAGTTCCTGTCTAAAAGGACTAATCTTCCTGAGTTCAAATCTTACCTCAAACATTTAAGAGCTATGTGATCATGGACAAGTCACTTAACTGTGTTAACCTCAGTTTCCTCATCTATAAAATGATCTGGAGAAAGAAAGGCAAACCATTCCAGTATTTCTGCTTAAATGAAAAACCTAAATGAAGTCATGAAGAGAGGGACACAAATGAAAATGAATGGACAACAATAAAAGAATCCCCCCAAAAACAGGAGTAGAAAAATATTCAATGTACAAAAGAGATCAAATACAGGGGATTTGTGTTCTGTTTTCTCTTTTGTAAGAATAGGGACAAGGGAAAGATAGTAATTTTCAGTGACTTTGGGTTAACTTTTACTATTGAGTTAATAAATAAGGACAAAGAATTTTTTTTTGATAAATTCAACCAGGATGGTGAGGGAACTGGAAACTACTTCATGTAAAATTTGAATGAGGAACTATTGAGGTTTGGTGACTGGTTTAAGAATAGTATTCAAGTATTTTAAGGACTTTTAATTGGAAGACAGCTTATATTTGCTTTACTTGGTTCCAGAAAGTGGAGTGAAAAGTAATGGTAAGAGAGGAGAAGATGAGTTAGGCTTCATGTAAAGAAAGATTTGGTAAAAATATAGACCCATCCAAAAATAGAATAATGGGCTAACTCATTTTAAAAATATTCCTATTCCCTGAAGGTCTTAAAAAAAAAAAGACTCGATGACTATTTGGCAGAGATTACTTCTATAGACTCTTTCAGAGGTTCTTATCTTTTTGTGTGTGTGATAAATCCCTTTGAAAGTTTTATGAAGCCTATGAACCCTTCATCAGAATCATGGTTTTAAATATATAAAATAAAATACAAAGGAAGGAAACCAATTATCTTGAAATAAACTTGTTACAATATTTAAGAAAAACAAGTTTACAAACCGCAGGATAATAACTCCTGGATTACATGGACTCTGATGATCTTTTTTTCTAACTCTAAGATTCTGTCATTCTAAGAAGTAAAGAGCTAAGTCAGGACTATGCATCAGGTAGAGATGCAAGTTGTTTTGGTTTTTCCTCATTGAAACAAAAACACACACCCAATTTTTCATTGATAAAATGTTGGTTGGTTAGTTGTTGTCCTTCATACTCAAAGAGGACCAAAATGACATCACTATGTTAGAGTCAAGTAGTGTTGGACTGTGGCTGATCAGACCAGTATGAGCTCAGAATGCTCTGCCATACATCAGACACAAATAGTTCTTGTAATAATGTATTACTATATATATGAGGCAACAGGTAGCACAATAGATAAAAAACTGAATAAGAAGTCAGAAAGATCTGAGTTCAAATCCAATCTTAGATACTTACTAACCATGGGACTTTAGGCAAATCACTTAACTAACTCTTTTTCTTCAACTGTAAAATGAAGATTATAAAGGCATCTTACATTTTGTAGTAATAAAATGAGATTTTTTAAAAACTCTAAGCAGAATGCCTAGAATATAACAGATTCTATATAAATGTTTATTCTCTCCTTCCTCCCATATTGAAGCAACATTCTTCCATAATGTGACTTTTTGTGACACCATTTGGAGTTTTACTAACTAGCCCTCCTCATATGTAGCATGTGTGAGACCTGTCCTAGAAAGGTCCCTTCCATTCCTATCTTTCTACATTCTAAGCAAATCTTAAACTATAGATTTAAAATGACTTCCAGGTAGAGTAATGTAGTTGAATGTGGGGGTCACAAAATTATGATTTATTATCAGCAAACATTTGATTCGTCTACTTAATTTACATACTTATATGCCCAGGGTTGCATAAAATCTTTTTGGGTGCAAAGTGGAAAAAGTTGAAGAAACCCTGATCTAAAGTAATTTCTGACTCTGATAGTCTTCGTTTTACATGTCAAGCTTCTACTTTGCTGTTCTATGATCCATGATTTATTTTTTAATCTTTTTTATTAAAGCTTTTTATTTTCAAAACATATACATCGATAATTTTTCAACATTGACCCTTGTAAAACCCTGTGTTTTTCTCCCCCTTCTTCCCACCTGCTCTCTAGATGGCAAGTAATCTAATATATGTTAAACATGGTAAAATATGTGTTAAATCCAATATATGAATTTACACTTATACAATTATCATGCTTCACACACACAAAAAAAAATTCAAATCAAAAAGGAAAAAAAGAGAGAAAGAAAACAAAGTGCAAGCAAATATCAACAAAAAGAGTGAAAATGCTATGTTGTGATCCACATTCAGTACCCACAATCCTCTCTCTGGGTATTAATGACCTCTTCATCATAAGACCATTGCATCTGGCCCCAATCATCTCATTGTTGAAAAGAGCCAAGTCCATCAGAATGAATTATTGTATAATCTTGTTGTTACCATGTACAATGCTGAGAAATCTGCTCATTTCATTCAGCATCAGTTCATGTAAGTCTCTCCAGCCCTCTCTGAAATTATTCTGCTGACCATTTCCTAAAGAACCATAATGTTCCATAACATTCATATACCATAACTTATTCAGCCATATTCCAACTGCTGGGCATCCACTCAGTTTTCAGATCCTTGCCATTACAAAAAGGGCTGCCACAAACATTTTAGTAAAATTATTCTTGCAGGAAAGTTTTATACAAGCCCATTAGAAATATTGTTCAATCAAAGGTTATGCACCCTTTTTTGAGGCATTTGGAGTGAAGTGACTTGCTCAGAGTCACACAGATAGGAATTATTAAGTATCCGAGGCCAGATTTGAACTCAGCTTCTCCTGACTCCAGGGCCAGTGCTCTATCCACTGTGCCATCTAGCTGTTCTGGCTTTGCATATTTTGATATCCCTTTGGGCATAGTTCCAAATTGCTCTCCAGAATGGCTGGATCCATTCACAATTCTACCAACAACGATGAGTCTTCCAGTTTTCCCACATCTGCTCCAATATTCCTCATTTTCTTTTCCTGTCATCTTAGCCAATCTGAGAGGTGTGTAGTGGTTCCTCAGAGTTGTCTGATCAATAGTGATTTATTATTTTTTCATGTGACTAGAAATGATTTCAATATCTTCATTTGAAAATTGTTCATATTATACTATGTGATAGAGTAGGCAAGTTTCTAAAGAATATTTTAAGCCAATTACAAGAAGAAATAGATAACCAAACTATTCTAATGGGGGACTTCAACTTTCTCCTCTCAGAATTAGACAAACATATCCACAAAGTACATAAGAAAGAAACTAGGGAAGTTAATAGGATCCCAGAAAATCTAGATATGATGGATCTCTGAAGAAAATTGAATAGGAACAGAAAGGAATACATCTTTTTCTTGGCAATACATGTCACCTACACAAAAATTGACCATGTAAAAGGGCATAAAACCTCACAATCAAATGCAGAAATGCAGAAATAGTAAATGCTCCCTTTTGAGACTAAAATGCAATAAAAATTATAGTCAATAATAGGCCAGGGAAAGATAGAATAAAAACTCATTGGAAATTAAATATTGTAATTCTAAAGTATGAGTCGGTCATACAATAAATCACAAAAACTATCTGTGTTGTCATTCAAGAGGATGACAATAATGAGACAAAACATCAAAACCTACAGGAAGTGTTCTGTGCTGATCTGCTCAATAAAGGATTTCAGTACCAGCTGAATCCTGATCATAGGTGAGGAGTGAGGGGGCAGAACTCACAAGGATGATCAAACAAGAGTCCATTTATTCAAAATTTTAACTATTGAATAATAGTGGTAATAAAAGGCATCCATCGGGGGTGAAACAAGGATGTCCCTTATTATCACTGTTTTTCAACATGTACTAGAAATGTTGGCTTTAGCAATAAGAAAAGAAAAAGAAATTAAAAGAATTAGAATAGGCAATGAGGAAGCAAAATTATCACTTTTTGCAGATGACATAGAAAATCATCCAAAACCAAAAAACAGAAACCTGGAAACAATTCACAGCATTAGCAAAGTTGCAGGATATAAAATAAGCCAACACAAATCATCAGCATTTCTATATATTACTGACAGCCCATCAGTAAGAGATAGAGAAATTCCATTTAATGTTATCGTAGACAAAATAAAATACTTGGGGGGGGGGTCTACCTGCCAAAACAAACCCAAGAACTATATGAACACAATTATCAAACACTACTCACACAAATAAAGTCAGATCCAAAATATTGGGAGCATATCAATTGTTCTTGGGTAGGTTGAACTAATATAATATACATCACAACTCTGCCTAAGTTGGTCTACTTGTTCAGTGCCACACCAATCAAACTGCCAAAACATTATTTTCTAGAATTAGAAAAAATAATAACAAAATTCATCTGGAAGAACAAAAGATTTGAAAATATCAAGGGAATTAATAAAAAAAAATTACAAAGAATGGTGGCTTAGCAGTACCAAATCTAAAATTATATTATAAAGCAGCAGTCATCAAAACTATTTGGTACTGGCTAAGAAATAAAGTGGTGGATCAATGGAATAGATTAGACACACATGACACAATAATCAAGACCCATAGTATTCTACTATTTGATAAACCCCTAAACTCCATATTCTGGAATAAGAACTCAGTATTTGACAAAAATTGGTGGGAAAACTGGAAATTAATATGTCAGAAACTCAGTGTAGACCTACATCTCATACCCCAAGCCAAAATAAGATTAAAATGGATACATGATTGAGTATAAATGATGATACCATGAACAAATTAGGAGAACAAGGGATAATTTTCCTATCAGATTTTTGGAAAAGTGAAGAATTTATGACCAAAGAAGAAGTAGAGAACATTATGAAAAGCAAAATGAATAACTTTGATTACATTAAGTTATAAAGTTTTTGCAAAATTAAAAGAGAAATACAAAGCTGGGAAACATCTTTATAGCCAGTATTTCTGATAAAGGTCTCATTTCCAAAATAGACAAAGAACTGTGTCAAATTTATATGAATACAAGTCATTCCTGAATTGATAAATGGTCAAAGGATATAAACAGACAATTTTCAGATGATGAAATTAAAGCAATCTATGGTTATATGAAAAAAATGTTCTAAATCACTTTTGACTAGAGAAATGCAAATTAAAACAACTCTGTGGTACCATTTCACACCTCTCAAATTGACTAACATGATAGGAAAAAATAATAAATTTTGGAGGGGATGTCCAAATTGATGGACATTGTTGGAGTTGTGAAATAATCCAACCATCGAAACAATAAACTGGGAAAACATTTTTACAATCAAAGGTTCTGATAAAGGCCTCATTTCCAAAATATATAGAGAATTGACTCTAATCTATAAGAAATCAAACCATTCTCCAATTGATAAATGGTCAAAGGATATGAACAGACAATTCTCAGATGAAGAAATTGAAACTATTTATAGACATATGAAAATATGCTCCAAATCATTATTAATCAGAGAAATGCAAATTAAGACAACTCTGAGATACCACTACACACCTGTCAGATTGGCTAGAATGGCAGGGAAAGATAATAGGGAATGTTGGAGGGGATGTGGGAAAACAGGGACACTGATACATTGTTGGTGGAATTGTGAACACATCCAGCCATTCTGGAGAGCAATTTGGAACTATGCTCAAAAAGTTATCAAACTGTGCATACCCTTTGATCCAGCAGTGTTTCTACTGGGCTTATACCCCAAAGAGATACTAAAGAAAGGAAAGGGACCTGTATGTGCTAAAATGTTTGTGGCAGCCCTGTTTGTAGTGGCTAGAAGCTGGAAAATGAAAGGATGTCCATCAATTGGAGAATGGTTGAGTAAATTGTGGTATATGAATGTTATGGAATATTATTGTTCTGTAAGAAATGACCAGCAGGATGAATACAGAGAGGACTGGCGAGACTTACATGAACTGATGCTGAGTGAAATGAGCAGAACCAGGAGATCATTATATACCTCAACAATGATACTGTTTGAGGATGTATTCTTATGGAAGTGGATCTCTTCAATAAAGAGAGCCTTAATTGATCAAAGATGGACAGAAGCAGCTACACCCAGAGAAAGAACACTGGGAAATGAATATAAACTGCTTGCATTTTTGTTTTTCTTCCCAGGTTATTTATACCTTCTGAATTCAATTCTCCCTGTACAACAAGAAAACTGTCCGGTTCTACACAAATATATTGTATCCAGGATATACTGTAACCTATTCAACATGTAAAGGACTGCTTGCCATCTGGGGGAAGGGGTGGAGGGAGGGAGGGGAAAAATTGGAACAGAAATGAATGCAAGGGATAATGCTGTAAAAAATTACCCTGGCATGCGTTATATCAATAAAAAGATATTAAAATTTAAAAAAAATAAGAATAAAAGAAAGGCCTTTAAAAAAAAAAAAAGAAAGAATCCAACCATCCAGCCATCTGGAACTATGCCCAAATTGCTATAAAACTGTGAATACCCTTTAACCCAGCAGTGCCATGACTGGGTCTGTATCCCAAAGAAATCATGAAGGAGGGTAGATTTACATAAACTGATGCTGAGCAAAACAAGCAGAACCAGAAATATGTTGTATTCCATAATAGAAAGAATGTGTGATGATCAACTATGAAAGAACTGGTTCTTCTCAGTGGTTTAGTGATCTAAAGCAATCCTAATAGATTTTGGACAGAAAATACCATCTGCACTCAGAAAAAGAACTAAGGAGACTGAATGTAAATCAACATATGCCCTGTTCACTTCTTTTTTCTCTCTTTCTTTTATCTTTTCCATGATTATTCCCTTTTATTCTGATTTTTCTCACCCAACATGATTTATAAAGCAAATAAACAAACAAATAAATAAAAGGGAAAAAAGGATTAGCTCTAGTAGGAAACTTTCCTTCACGCTAACAAAAAAAGACTTAGGTTTCCCTGTCTTGTGTTTCTGAGAACCTAATGTTTTCTTTGACTTGGAATGCTGATTTCTTCTTTGGCTCATTCAGCAATACCATAAGCTTTATTAACCCAGAACTAGAAATATGGTGTCAATGTTTTAAAATCAATTCAGATTTAGTGGCATCTAGTCTGAGCTTTGTTTGGGATCATGACCAAATGTATTTTAAGATCTAAGTGATGGAAGAAAATGCTATTAAAAGCTGGCCAGATACTTATGCTCACAATTTAACTTACCACTACCACCACCACCACCACTCTCACCCCTCTTCCTCTGCAGCAGAAATTTTGCTTACCTTGTTCACATAGACTCTGCTAGTGTTTTTGTGACTGGTAGTTCCAGTTTAGATCTTTCGAGTGTAGTTAGTGCAATTGCTGGGCCCCTATTATGTGCATAAAAGATTAAATGGTTTATTTGGTAGTTTTACTTTTCTGTGAGAACTTAATGAATTAAGATTTATGAGTAGAATTTTGCCCCAGGGGCAGAGTACTTTTGAGGTGTGAGTTCCAGGAATCAAATGAATTTCCAGGAAAAAAAAGGGGAGGAATATATAATGGATAAGTCCAGCACCTCGGTGGGAAATGAAAATATGGGGTTAGGCACCCTTCTTAAATGGGGGTTCTGTGAGGAGCCCTGCATCCTTCAAACAGAGAGATGAGCCCCACAGGGTATACCTTCATGAAAAATATTAAATTTGTATGTGCACATTGTCTTCCCCAACCTCAGAGAATATAACAAACATCCTACAGTACAGGAGTACTCTATTTTTGCCTCACTCTCCTTGATATCTACTACAATGCCAGATACATAGTGATAGAGAGACAGATAATCAAACAGATAATAGCTAAGTAGATTATAGATAAAAGGATAACAGATATAGATAGAACATTTATTAAGTGCTAGTTAAGTGCCAAACACTTTGCTAAGAACTAAGGACATAAATATAAGGAAAGAAGGCAGCTCAGACCCTCAAAGTGCTTACATTTCAACACACATAAGGGACCTGTAAAAGGGATAGGGGAAGAAAAATGTGAGATTGTCAAGGATTTCATGGAGGGTTGCTTCCAGGCAAGAGAATACAAAATCTTACCTCACCGCACCCGTAATCCTGGGCTGATGGGATTTTAATAAATGCTTAAAGAATCTAATGGATTTCTATGATGCAGGGGAGGTAGTATTCAAACTCACTTCTTCATGACTCCAAGTACAAAGCCATGTTTCATTTTTTTAAAAATCCATTTATTTGAAACAAATACAAAATAAGAAAAATAGAAGAAAAGTAAAAGAAAAATTGTCATACACACAGCAGTCCATAAGAGAAGACTGAAAATAATGTAACAACAAATTTCCATTTCAAGAAAGAATATATAATAGAAGATATTGTATTCATAACCGTTTATTCTTTTTGCTTCCTTGTAAATTTTCTTTTGTTCCCTGCATTTTGCTTTATTCTTTTTTTCTTTTTCCTCCCCTGACATCCCCCAAGGAAGCAACAATTAAGCACAGACATATTTATATATACATACATAGACACACATATATACATACACACATATAATTATATATATATATATATATACACACACAGACACATACACATATAAACATATATACATGCACACATACACATACATACACTTACAGCTCAAATAATATTAATATGGCTGATATATATTGATTTCTCTTTTTTGATTAAATCTTTTTAAACTTTGATTTTCTTTGAGATCAATGATTATTATTTCTACTTTTTTCCCTAATGAATTCTGTTCCTGATCATTGTTACTGTGTTTGTGTATATCTCTTATTTCTGATCCCTGCTAATTCTTTTACTTTATTTCTACCCTCTAGCCCAAGGATTCCTTTCTTATCTTTCTCCCAACCTTTCATTTCCCTCTTTATCCCACTCCCATTGATCTATAGACCCTTCTATATTCTGTCCTAACCTATTCTCTCCCTTTCTTATTTCTTTATAAATTTTGGAGGATTCTTTACCCTTCTGGATATATATATATATAGATATAGATAGATATAGATATATATATCTATATCTATCTATATATATCTATATCTATCTATATATATATATATACACACACACACACACATATATATATATATATATATATATATATATATATATATAAATTGTTTCCTCTTTAACCCATTTCTTACGTGAATAGGAATTCAGAACTACCAGCTCTCCTCCCCCATCTAATTTCTCTGTGTCAATTCTTGCTCTTAAACATCATTCATATAACTTAATTATTCCTTTTGCCTTTTCCAACATGGTTTTACTTTTAAGAATCACATCACATCATACTCAGCTCTCTTTCTTTTGAATCACTTAATTACTAATGACAATCTTAGACATGTGGTTTACATTTCCTCGTATAACACACAAGCTATTTATTGAATCCCTTAAGATCATAGTTTAATGTTGATTCTTATATGTCAAATTTTCTGTTAAGTTTAGGTTTGTTTGCCAAAACATTCTGAAAATCTGGCAATTCAGGGAATGTCCATTTTTTTTTCCCATTCAGTAGTATACTTAAATTTGCTGGATAAATATTTGTGACCACAATTAAAATTTTTTAGATCTTTGATATATAGTATTCCAAGATCTGTGATCTCTTATGTAGCTACTGATAGGTCTTGTGTGATTGTGATTGTGGCTACAGAATATCTGAATTGTTTTGATGTTATTGTTGCTCATAAAATTTTATGTTTGACTTGGGGGTTTGGAAATTTATCAATAATGCTCCTGCAGAGTTTCCTTAAGGATCTTTTCCAGTTAGATTTTTTTCTAATGAATTTTTTTTTCTGTTTCTATTTCCCCCTCTTTTTCTAACGTCAGGGAATTTTTCTTTGTTTCTTATATTATTGTATTGAGATTTTTTTTTTGGTCATAGCTTTTAGGTAGTCCAATTATTCTAATGCTTTATCTTCTTAATTCATTCTCTAGAAAGAATGTGATTGTTCTCATTCTCTTCTATTTTTTCATTATATTTTCTTCATTTATTTTTTAGTCTCATAATTTCATTGTCTTCCCTTTACTCAGTTCTAATTTTCAAAAAGTAATTTTCTTCCTTAATAGTCTGAATTGCCTTTTCTAGTTAGTTGACTTTCTTTTCCTAAGTTTTTTTCTTAGATTATTCTTATTTAGTTAGTTAGTTAAATAGTTAGTTTCTCCTCAATCTCTGTCATTTGATTTTTAAAGTCTTTCTGAGTTCATCTATGAATTCTTTTTGGTAAGATAACTATTCAACATTACTCTTTGGTGAAAGAGAAATTTATTTACTTCCATATCCTCCTCTGAAGATGAACCCCAGTTTTTCTTATCCTCATAACTTTCTATAATTGTATCCTTTCTCTTTTGTCTACTCTTTAAAAAAAATAAGAGCTCGTGAATATAATCACCTTGGTCCTGTGAGATGGCAGAGTAGTATGGTGCCTCTGGCCTCAGGTCCTCCTTCAGTTCTCCTTTCTGGCCTAGTAACCAAAACAAAGAATTTTCCCCTCCTATAAGTGACTGTTGCAGGCAGCATCCTTATCTCACTGCTTCTGCACTCACTGAGTATGAGTTTCTTCTCATCCAGGGTAGAATCTCTACAGCAGATTCTAGATCTAGCATTCCTTCTCAGTAGAAGTTTCCTCAGTCTTTCCTGATTCAGGCTCCAAACTCCCCGCTGTATAGTATGTGAGAATTTCTATGTCTGGGACCCAAGCTACTTTCCAACCAAGCTATCTGCTCACTGCTTGTTGGTTTTGTTATGTTTGGTTATATTTTGTTTTTGTTTTCATTGTTTAGGTTGAGCTAACCGAAGGTATTTATACTTCACAGTGGCCAAACTTTCATCCTTGGGTCTTTCTTCCAATCTTCTTCAATTATCCTAGAAGGACCACTTTTCAGTCCCAAGTATTTGTTTTTATTCTGTGTTCATCTTGAGTTTCAATATTGTCTTTTTTTGTAGGGGAAATGTGTGCAGATTGAAATTTTCTGACCTCCTCTGCCATATTCCCAGAATACTCCATTTTTTATTTTTTCAGCCAGGTCCTTCAGGAAATAACTGCTTGGCAAGATTTTTTTAAGACGAATAATGCCTTTTCAGGAAAATAATTGCTGATTTCGTGTGTGTATGTAACGTAAGTATATATGTTTGTGTGTGTGTGTGTGTGTATATATATGTATACATATATATGTGTGTGTGTGTGACTTCTACTTATTCAGCTTTTCATCTAGAGAGAAGTTGCTGCTCAAACAAAAAAGAAAGGACTTTTTAGTGGTCACCAATTATCTATGTACATGGATCATAAGTACCACTTACATTTAAATTTTGTAGCATGATATCCTTTCCATTACCTTTTTTTTTTTGGTGCTAGCAAGCTTTATTGGGGTGTGCCCTCTCCCTGGGAGGGGGGGGGGGTCCTTGCTTCGGCCTGCAGCTTCTCCTAGTCCTGCTTCAGGCTCAGCCTCTCTAAGAGGTACTCGCCCAGTCCGGCCTGGGGGTCGGCCTGCACCTGGCGCAGGGGGGTCAGGTGGTCGCCCAGGTGCTTCATCACTTTCACTTCCTCGCCCAGGTAGTGGCTCTCCAGAAAGTCGCCGAGTTGGGGGTCCCCTTGGCTCGAGCCCAGGGAGTGCAACTTCAAGAGGGCCTGGTTCAGACTCTTCTCCAGGTTCAGGGCAGCCTCCATGGCCTCCAAACTTCGGCCCCACTAATTTTGGGCAGGTTTCTGCACAGCCTGCAGGAGAACCCGGCCCCCGCGCTGGTTCTGGAGTTTCATGAGGCGTTCGGCGCCCTCGTGCTTGTCCTTCGACAGCTCCCGGAAGAAATGCGACACCTTCCGCAAGGCAACTTCGTTCTGGTCGAAATAGAAACCCAGGGACAGGTAGAAGTAGGAAGCCTGCAGGTAGAGGTTGGCCAGCCGGTCGAGTGCGTCCTCGGCCTCGGATAAGAAGTTTTGGCGGATCTGGGAGCTGGAGCTCATGGCACCTATGGCGAAAGGAGAAGGCGGCTGGGCCGGGAAGCGGCTGATCGCGGAGGGGTGGACGGGCTGCAGGAAAGCGAGGGAGGAGGGGGGAAGGGGACTCCGGATCTGTTCCGTCCAAACACTGTTGAAGCAAGAAGGAGAGCCGGGAGAAGCGCTCTCCATTACCTTTTGAGGTACAGACAAGAAAGCTTCTTATCCCCATTTTACAGATGAGGACGTTGAGTCTCAAAAGAGATATAATTTGTCTATAATGAACCAGCATGTAATGCCATTAGAATGAAAAACAAACAAACCAACCAACAAACAAACAAAAAACAACAACAAGCACTGGCATAACTCCAAATTTATCATTCTTTCTGCAAGACAGTACTGCAAATATGCAAATATGAAAACTCTCCCACCTCTACCCAATTAAGCACATAAAAACTAAAAGCTCTGAAGATTATGACAAAGTTTTTCCTTTTTTCCCCCACGTTTAATCTCCACTTCACCCCTATTTTGAAGAATCGAAAGAAATCATGGGACTGAACCAGAGGTTGATTTGGGTCAGAAGAATCTGTTCCTATGTCTTTAACATACCTTCCAGAAAGAAAAAGCCACACCTAGAAAGAATGTGCCAATTTAATCATAATCCCTGAGATAGGAAGAAGAACAAATTCTTAGTTCTGGGAATAAAATTTAGCTCTGATTTAAAGAAAGAGGTGCAGAAACATGCTATCCCCACCCAGTTATTTCTATAAAACCACAATTGTAAGCAAAGCAGCATTATGGAAGAAGTTATTTCATAGTAAGCATGAGGATAATCAGATAATTGACAACCAAAATCATGACTTTGCAGTGGGGTTTAGTATTGGTCAAAAAGTAAAAGTAATAAAGATAGGTAGCATTTATATAGCTTTAACATACCTTGTGTAGACTATTCCATTTGATTCCCAAATTAGCCCTGTGACATAAATTTCATTATTATTGTTGCTGTTGTTATTTTTATTACTAATTATTCCCATTTTATAGATAAGGGGATTGCCTTAAAAAGGGAATGCCACTTAAGTAAGGATAGCACAACTAATAAGTACTTTAGGCAATTGCTGATCTCTACCTGCTGAAGCATCTAGGTGGCACAGTGGACAGAGTGCCGGTCCTATAACCTCAGTTCAAATCCAGCCTTTGATATTTACTAGCTTTGTGATCCTGGGTTTGTCATTTAACCTATGTCTGCCTCAATTACATAATGGGGATGAGAACACTTGCCTTCCAAGATTGTTGTGAAGATCAAATAACACAGTATTTGTAAAAAGCACAGCACAATGTTTGGTGGGTGGAAGGCAATATAAAAATGCTTATTCACTTTACTTTCTTTCCCCACCTGAGTGCTAATAGGCTTATGCTGACAAAATATCCTCAGTTTTGTTGTCTTTATGCAGAACTTAAGAATAATAGGCTAAGTATTCCTGGTCTCGCAATTGATCAGCCTCAACCTTTTTCTTGGAACTTCTGTTGGCCTGTTCCTGTGATAGTTCAATCAAACTCGTAAGGTAAGTCTTGCTAACCCCTTCTTCTATAAAGAGGGTCTTTTTTAGGAGTGTATAATTTATCCTAAAGGAGTTATATATTATAGGTGATCAATTTTGGAGGGCATTGATAGATGGGTTCTCCAAAAATCATCTCTCACCAATGGCTTCAATTATTCATTCCTCCAAAACATTGGAATAACAATTCACTTCTCTCAGGATAGTAGTTAAATGTGTCTCAGTAATTCTCTAAATATCTATTCCATAGAATAAACATTTAACTCAGTTCACTTTAGAGTGACTGGTCCAAGCTTCACATCTTTTTTTTTTTTTCTTCAGTGACATGTAATATTTACAGGAAAGATTATGATAATGAGGAATTAAAATTTATTTTTATTAAATTTTATTCAATTACATGTAAAATTTTTAACATTAATTTTTAAATTTTGAGTTCTAAATTCTCTCTCCTTTCCTTCCCCAATTTTTTGAAATGACAAGCAACATATCAATTATACATATGAAAACATACAACATATTTCCATATCAGCAGCAGTGCAAATGAAAACACATAAAAGAAAAATAAAAGTTTTTTTTTTTTTAAAGTATCCTTCAATGCACAATCAGAATTAATTAGCACTCTCTTTTTTTGGAAATAGATAACATTTTTAATCATGGGTCATTGGAATTATCTTGGATCATTGTTTTGATCAGAGTAGCTGTCTTACATAATTGATCATCATTACAATATTGCAGTTATTATACACAATGTTTTCCTTGCTCTGATTACTTCATTTTGCAACAGTTATATGTCATCCCAGGTTTTTTGTGAAATCATCATGCCCATGATTTCTCATAGTAAAATTGTATTCCATCACAATCATATGCTATAACTTGTTCATTCATTCCTCAACTGATGGGCAGCCTCTCAATTTCCAATTTCTTGCTACTACAAAAAGAGCTGCTAAAAATATTTTTGGATAAATAAATCCTTTTTTCTTTTCTTTGATATTTTTGGAGTACACTCCTAGTAATAGTATTCCTGGGAAAGGGTATATAAAATTTTAAAGCCTTTTGGGAATACTTCTAAATTGTTCACAGACTATTTAGCCTAGGTCACAATTCCACCAGTGCATCAGTGTCTTAATTTTTTCACTTCCCCTCCAGCATTTGCTAGTTTCCTTTTTCTAGGATGTTAACTAATCTGATAGGTGTGAAGTGGTATCTCAATTGTTTTCATTTGTATTTCTCTAATCAAAAAGTATTTAGAACATTTTTATGTGACTATAGATAGCTTTAATTTCTTTTGAAAAATTTCATTTTCACCAACAAAACCCAACAGCAAGAGATACAAAGAGAAATTCCTTTCAGAATAACTGTTGATACCATAAAATATTTGGGAATCTATCTACCAAAGGAAAGTCAGGAATTATATGAGCAAAATTATAAAAAAGTCTCCACACAAATAAAGTCAGACTTAAATAATTGGAAAAATATTAAGTGCTCTTGGATCGGCCGAGCGAACATAATAAGGATGACAATACTCCCTAAACTAATCTATTTATTTAGTGCTATACCAATCAGACTTCCAAGAAAATATTTTATTGATCTAGAAAAAATAACAACAAAATTCATATGGAACAATAAAAAGTTGAGAATCTCAAGGGAATTAATGAAAAAAAAAATCAAATGAAGGTGGCCTAGCTGTACCTGATCTAAAATTATATTATAAAGCAGCAGTCACCAAAACCATTTGGTATTGGCTAAGAAATAGATTAGTGGATCAGTGGAAAAGGCTAGGTTCACAAGACAGAATAGTCAATTATAGCAATCTAGTGTTTGACAAACCCAAAGCCCCTAACTTCTGGGAAAAGAATTCATTATTTGATAAAAACTGCTGGGATAATTGGAAATTAGTATGGCAGAAATTAGGCATGGACCCACACTTAACATCATATACCAAGATAAGATCAAAATGGGTCTATGACCTAGGCATAAAGAATGAGATTATAAATAAATTAGAGGAACATAGAATAGTTTATCTCTCAGACTTGTGGAGGAGAAAGAAATTTGTGACAAAAGATGAACTAGAGACCATTACTGATCACAAAATAGAAAATTTTGATTACATCAAATTAAAAAGCCTTTGTACAAATAAAACTAATGCAAACAAGATTAGAAGGGAAGCAACAAACTGGGAAAACATTTTCACAGTTAAAGGTTCTGATAAAGGCCTCATTTCCAAAATATATAGAGAACTGACTCAAATTTATAAGAAATCAAGCCATTCTCCAATTGATAAATGGTCAAAGGATATGAACAGACAATTTTCAGAGGATGAAATTGAAACTATTACCACTCATATGAAAGAGTGTTCCAAATCATTACTGATCAGAGAAATGCAAATTAAGACAACTCTGAGATACCACTACACACCTGTCAGATTGGCTAAGATGACAGGAAAAAATAATGATGAATGTTGGAGGGGATGCGGGAAAACTGGGACACTAATGCATTGCTGGTGGAGTTGTGAACGAATCCAACCATTCTGGAGAGCAATCTGGAATTATGCCCCAAAAATTATCAAATTGTGCATACCCTTTGATCCAGCAGTGTTTCTATTGGCATTATATCCCAAAGAAATACTAAAGAAGGGAAAGGGACCTGTATGTGCCAAAATGTTTGTAGCAGCCCTGTTTGTAGTGGCTAGAAACTAGAAAATGAATGGATGCCCATCAATTGGAGAATGGCTGGGTAAATTGTGGTATATGAATGTTATAGAATATTATTGTTCTGTAAGAAATGACCAGCAGGATGAATACAGAGAGGACTGGCGAGACTTACATGAACTGATGCTAAGTGAAATGAGCAGAACCAGGAGATCATTATACACTTTGACAACGATATTGTATGAGGACATATTTTGATGGAAGTGGATTTCTTTGACAAGGAGACCTGAGTTTCAATTGATAAATGACGGACAAAAGCAGCTACACCCAAAGAAAGAACACTGGGAAACGAATGTGAACTATCTGCATTTTTGTTTTTCTTCCCGGGTTATTTATACCTTCTGAATCCAATTCTCCCTATGCAACAAGAGAACTGTTCGGCTCTGCAAACATATATTGTATCTAGGATATACTGCAACATATCCAACATATAAAGGACTGCTTGCCATCTAGGGGAGGGGGTGGAGGGAGGGAGGGAAAAAAATCGGAACAGAAACGAGTGTCAATATAAAGTAATTATTAAATAAAAATTAAAAAAGAAAAAAAAGAAAAAAAGAAAAATTTCATTTTTTTCTGATCATATATCAGTTTCAAAATGGCTTTTTAAAAAATAAATTTGACTTAGTTCCCTATATATTTGATAAATTGATATAGAGAAATTTTGCTCTAAACATTTTTCCAGTTTCCTGTTTTATTTCTAATTTTGGCTGCATTAGTATTATTTTGCAAAATATTTTAAATTTTATGTCACCAAAATTACTCATTTTACTTCCTGTGATCCTATCTTATTTGTTCACAAACTCTTTCTTTTTCTGTACATTGTTAGGCATATTTTCCATTCTCCTTTAATTTACTAATGATACCACCTTTTTAAAAAAAGTAGTTCTTACCATCTAAAAGCTTACGTTCTACTAATCACTGAGTAAATGTTTTGTGAAATGGAACAAAGCACTTGAAGGGCCAAGAATTTCTAAAATTAGCCCTGGGAAAGTGACTGGATTTTCTTATCAAAATTCAAAATCATTCTAGGGATACTTTCAACAATAATGTGAACATGATTGATTCAGCAGAGCTGATAATGGGAAGGGATGATGTTAAGGGAATATCATCTGAGCACTATGCAGCATTTTGTAACCAACAGTTTATTTTTTATATGAATTCTATTCATGAACCACATGTTTATACTATCTCATTACTTTGCCATTAATCATTTTAAAGGCTGTCTTCATGCTACAGTCTTCAAGATGGGAAATTATGCAGTTTTGCTCAAATATTAATTTGCCCATTGATCAATATAAGAAGGTATTGGGGCAAGAAAGAACAGGTAGGACAGGCAGAACATAAGAAAGAGAAACTTATTCTTCATCCTTCTCTGCATTTCTCATTGTCAGCACAAGCTATATAAGTGTGTGTGGGTATACTGGTGCATGGTGTAGAATCTGACCCTGGAGAATTCAAACACCATCAGTCTTTGAATTTCTCATAGCTTGAAGAAAAAAATGGACTGATTTGTAGGATGTGAACTCCCAGGATTTCCAGGCATTAAACTCTAGCCAAATTGTTAAGCACTCTAGAATAATTTTGGCTTTTGGCTTTGTTTTTTAAAGCTGTATTTATTCAGGTAGATGCTTCCAAGTGTCCCTTCATTCTCTTAACCCATATATAGTCATTCAAAAATAATCTTAAGGAACTTTTGTTGGATTTCATATTCACTTTTTTCATATGAGTATAGATGACTTTAATTTCATCATCTGAAAATTGTATGTTCATATCTTTTCACCATTCATTAATTTGGGAATGACTAATTTTCCCATAAATTTGACTCAGTTCTCTGTCTATTTTGAAAGTAAGACCTTTATTAAAAATACTGACTATCGAAATTCTTTTTCAGCTTTTTACTTCTCTTTTAATTTTGGCTGTATTGGTTTTGTTTGTGCAAAATCATTTTAATTTAATGTAAGCAAAATTATCTGTTTTGCATTTAATAATATTCTTTATTTATTTATTGTTTGGTCATAAAATCCACCCTTCTCCAAAGATCTATCTCTCACTCTACTGATTTGCTTATTGTATCACCATTTATCCTTAAATCATGAGTCCATTTTGATCTTATCTTATATAGGGGGTGGAGATGTTGGTCTATGCCTAATTTCTGCCATATTATTTTACAGTTTTCCTCAGCAATTTTTGTCAAATAGTGGGTTCTTATCCCTGAAACTGAGGTCTTTAGGTTTCTCAAATTTTAAACTACTGTAGTTATTGGGTATTGTTTCTTGTGTACTTAACTTATTCCAGTGATCCACCACTCATTTCTTAGCCAGTACTGAATGGTTTTGATGGCTGCTGCTTTATTTTAGATCTAGTATGGCTAGGCTATCTTCCTTTGCATTTTAAAAATTAATTTCCTTAAAATTGTTGACCAGGTGAGTTTTCTAATTATTTTTCTAGCTCTATAAAATAATTTTTGGTAGTTTGCTTAGTATAGTACTGATTAGATAGGTCAATTCTAGGTTGAATTGCCATTTTTGTTACATTAGCTTTGCCTACTCATGAGCAATTTATATTCTTCCAGTTGCTTAGAACTAACTTTATTTTATGAAAAGTATTTTGTAACTGTGTTAATGAAGTTCTTGAGTTTGTCTTGACATGTGGATGCCCACATATTTTATATTGTCTACAATTATTTAAATAGAGTTTTTCTTTTTATCTCTTGTTGCTGGGCTTTGTTGGTAAGATGTAGAAATGTCATCCACTTCACACCTCTTATATTGGCTAAGATGATGGGAAAATTAAATGGTGAATATTGGAGGAGATGTGGGAAAACTGGGAAACTAATACTAAAACTGGGGGAGTTTTGAGCGGATCCAAATCAGATGGAAAGTTAGAAATAGAACCAGGAGGAGAATGAAGACCATCAACCTTGACCCCTCCCAAAAATAGAGGTACTAAGAGAAACTCAGCAATGAGCAAAGGGAGAAGGAGCCAAGCATAATAGAGGGATGTTCCTAGTTAAGAAGTCCATAGGAACTTTTGGATGTTCCAGGATGAAGAAATTTCAGGAACTGAAAAAGATTCTACTTTGACGCTGAAACTAAGGCAAAATGTCAAAGTTCAGAAAGTCAAAAACACAGTCAAAAGGGCAAATGAATAGGGAGCCATCAGAGTTTATGGAGAAAGGTATTGATGTGACCAGACCCATGCTTTTAAAAAAAAGCACTTTGACATCTATATAGAAAACAAATTGGGAAGGAAGGCACATGAAACAAGGTGACTAATTAACTGTTACAGTAGCTTAGATTCCGATTGATGAGTGCCTGATCTAGATTTGGGCTGTGACCATTTGTTTAAGAAGGAAAAAAAATGAATGTTAGAGAAGTCAAAGAGAGAGAGAGAAACACACACACACACACACAGAGAGAGAGAGAGAGAGAGAGAGAGAGAGAGAGAGAGAGAGGCAGAGAATTATTTGATTTCCAATAAAGGGGGGAAATTTCATTTAAATTATTTCATGATGCTCAGCATTGCTGTGCTGCCCTTAGCTCACTTAGTCTGAAAGAGTAAGTGCCCCAATGAAATGCTATTTAAGGATCAAGAAGAGCTGCTAGAGTGCATGGAGATGAGTTGTTTGTTTTTATTTCTCAGAGGAAATACATTAAGGATGTGTCTACATATAAACACACACATGTACAAGCACTGTTAGGAAGGAGAAAAAGATGTGGGAGATCAAGGAAGGAGAGAGGTTGAATTTAGTTAAATAATCAACAATAAACTAATTATTTTCAAACTAATCAATTATATTTTTCTTTTTTAATTAGTATTTTATTTTCCTTCAATTACATGTCTAGATAATTTTTAACATTCATTTTGGTAGATTTAGACTTCCAATTCTTTTCTTACTCACTCCCTTTGTTCCCCTCTTCCTAAAATGGTAGGCAATTTGATATATGATATATGATATGATATATATAAATAAAACATTGTGTAAAACATATTTCCACATTAGTCACAGTTTTGGGGGGGGGGAAATAAAACAGAACAAAAGAAAAAAAACATGAAAAAAATAAAATAAATTTAAAAAGTAGTTTCTTATCTACATTTGGAGTCCACTCATTCTTTATCTGGATGTAGATAACCATTTTCCTTCATGAGTCCTTTATTTTTCATCTTGTTGTTCCTCTCTATCTCTTTCTGTTCATCCTTTCCCTCCTTGAGAATGTTTTGTTCTATTGCTTCCCCTGGACTACCCTCTATTCGGTCAGTTCTTTCACCCTTTACTTAATTTCCTACCCTCCTACTTTCCCATCAGGTAAGATGGATTTTTTATATTCAACTGATTGTGTATAATTTTTTCTCTTTGAGCAAATACTGATAGGAGTAAGAATCAGGCAATGCCCACCATATACCCTTCCATATTTCCTTCTATTGTAATAGGTTTTTAATGCTTCTTCATGTGAAATAATTTATCTCATTCTACATCTTCCTTTCTTCTGCACCCAGTACACTCCTCTTTCTCACCTCTTAATTATTTTATGTCATTCCCTCAAATTTACCTATACATCTACACACACACACACACACACACACACACACACACACACACAGAGTGAGAGAGATTTATGTATATTACATACGAACAGATATATGCATATTACACAGACATGCACATATAGGTATAAAAGACAGATATAGATACTATCTATCTATTCCTTCTACTTGTACTATTACTGATACAGTTTTTAAAAATTACAAATATCATTTTTACATCTAGGAATGTACACAGTTCAACCCTATTGAATCTTTAATGTTTTTTTTTCCCTTTCTACCTTTATAGGATTCTTTTATGTATTGATATTAAGAGATTTTTTTTTAGCTGGGGGGGCAATTTTGGTCTTATTATGAAAACTTGAAGTTCTTTTGTTTCATTGAATAACTTTTTTTCCCTTGAACTATTATCCTTAATTTCACCAAATAGATAATTCTTAGTTATAGTCCTAGCATCTTAGCTTTTTGGAATATTCATGTTCTAAGACCTCTGATTTTTCAAGGTTTCAACTGCTAAATCCTATGTATGCTTACTGTAACTCCCTGATATTTCAATTGTTTCTTTCTGGTCAAGTTTTCTTTGACTTGATAATTCTGAAATTTGGCTAAAACATTTCTTGGAGTTTTTATTCTGGAATCTCTTTCTTGAGGTGATTAGTAGATTTTTTTCAATATCTCTTTTGTCCTCTGGTTTAACAATGTCAGAGCAGTTTTCCTTGATAATTTCTTGAAATATGCTGTCCAAATCCTTTTTTTTTAATCATGAATTTCAGGTTATCTAATGATTCTGACATTGTCTAACTTGGCTTTATTTTCCAGGTCATTTGTTTTTCCAATGATGCATTTTATATTTTCTTTTACTTTTTCATTCTTTTGAACTTGATTTATTGATTGTTCATGTCTTAGAAAATCATTAGCTTCCAATTGTCTAATTCAAATTTTTAAGGAGTTGTTTTCCTCAAGTAGCTTTTGTATTTCTTAGTGAATTTTTTTTTATCTTCTCAATTTGGCCAATTCTACTTTTTAAGCATTTGTTTTCTTTTCTCAAGCTGTTGATTCTCTCTCCCCATAATTCTCTTGCACCACTCATTTCTTTCCCCAATTTTTCTTTTATCTCTCTCATATGATTTTTAAGCTCCTTTTTGAGCTCTTCCATAAGAATACCCAGCTCTTTCTGGGTCTGAGACTACTTCCCATTTTTTGTCTGAGGTTTCATCTATAGGTGTTTTGACATTGTTTTCCTCTTCTGAGTTTGGGGTTTGTTCTTCTCTGTCACCACAATAACTTTCTACGGCCATATTCTTTGTTGTTGTTGTTGTTTATCTAATCATTTTTGCCCCATTTCTTTTCTTTTAAATTTGAGTTCTGCTCCTGAGGTGAAAGAAACACTATTTCAGGCTTCTTGTGTCAGAGCCTGCAGGCCCTGGATGTTTAATTAGTATTGCATTGATGTTGCCCAGAAAGGACCCTCATATCTGGTACTGCACTGAAGAGGTGAGATGAAAGGGATAGCTGTAGAAGCTATAGGAATCATACAATTTACGTGGTTTTGAAACAGGATCCTAGTGTTGGTGTCTAGCTTGTGCTAAAGTCAGATGAGTGTTTCTGCATTTGCATGTATTTGTACCCCCATTCCTTACTGGCCTAGTACATAAAAAGCACTTGATAAATGATTTATCTATCTACCCATCCATTAATCCATTCACCTATGCTCTATCCTCAAATACCCTTGTTTTTACTTATCTATGTAGCTGCTACATTCTTCCCAATAAAAATGTACTCAAATTCTTTGAGTGGAGATTGATTTTTGCTTTGAATATCAGTGCTGATTCTGATGTCTTGTACATGGTAGATGCATAGTTAATATTTGTTGAATTTTACATTGAACTGAGAATTCAAATAATCATGAAGCATTTATTAAGTACTTATGATGACATAAGTTACTAAACCATCTTGGTGAAAGAGAAAAAAGAATAGTTCCTGCCTTCTAAGAAGTTATATTCACATGAATATTCTTGTTCTTATTTATTCTTCATTATTAAAGAGGACCATGCTCATAGTTTTATTAATTTGTTTAATAGTTTTCTTAGTTCAATTTTATCAGAATCTCTCCTTTGAGTTTCAGAATTTCTAATTTGTTATTGTATTGGATTTTTAAAAATTTGTTCGTTTTCTAGCCTTTTTAGATTTCTTTATCTATCTTATTCATGTAACTATTTAGGTAATCAAAATTTCCCCTAAGAACTTCATTGGCTGCATCCTGTAGATTTTTATACATTGTCTCATTATTGTTATTCTCTTGAATAAAATCATGGATTGTTTCTGAGATTTGTTGTTTGACCCATTTGTTATTTAGAATTAGATTATTTAATTTCTAGTTAGTTTTTAGTCTATTTTTCCCTGGACCTCTATTGAATATACTTTTTATTTCATCATTGTTGGAAAAGAAAGCATTTACAATTTCTGTCTTTCTAAATTTGATTGTAAGATTTTTATGCCCTAATACATGACAATTTTTGTGTAGATTTCATGTACTCCAAGCAAAAGGTGTATTCCTTTCTGTCCCCATTCAGTTTTTTCCAGAGGTCATTCATATTTAGGTTTTCTAGGATTCTATTAATCTCTCTCATTTCTTTCTTGTTTATTTTGTGGTAAGATTTATCTGATTCTGAGAAGGATAGGTTGAGATCCCCCATTAATACAGTTTTGTTTTCTATTTCTTCCTGTAACTGGTTTAATATCTTCTCTAAGAATTTGGGTGCTCTCCCACTTTATGCATATACATTTAGTATCCTTATTACTTTATTATTTATGGTAACCTTTATCAAGATGTACTTTCCTTCCTTATCTCTTTTAATAAAATCTATTTTTACTTTTGCTTTATCTGATATCAGAATTGCTACCCTTGCTTTTTTTACTTCAGCAGAAGCATAATAAATTCTGCTCTAGTCTTTTATCTTTACTCTCTCTGTATCTCTCTCTGTCAAGTATCTCTAGAAAAACAACATATTGTAGAATTTTGTTTTTTTTTTACTCCACTCTGATATTCACTTCCACTTATGTGAGAAATCATCACATTCACATTGAGTTATGAATACCATTTGCCTCCATTCTATTTTTTCCCCTGTATATAATTGTGTTATCTCATTTCACCCTGTTTTTCCTTAGTTGTGTTTTGTTTTCTAAGATACCCCCCTCACTCCCTTATCTTCTATCACCTTTTCTTACCTCTTACTTTTTTTCCCTAGTGCTTCTGTGCCCCTTTCTATCCAGCCCCTCTCTTCTTTCCTCTTTCTCCTCCTACTTCTTTAGTAAGATAAATTTCTATCCCAAACTGAATGATTAAATTATATCCTCCTTGAGCCAAAATTGATGAGATCAAGCTTCAGACAATGCTTATCCCTCTCCCTTCTTTCCCTAGATTGTAATAGGTCTTTTTCACCTCTTCATGTGATCTAATTTGTCCCATGATACCTCTCCTTTCCTCTTCTCTCAATACAATCCTTTTTCTATCTCTTAATGTATTTTTCTCTGATATCATCACATCAGAGGGCAGTCACAAACATACCCTTACTCCATGTAATGCCTCCTCCCCTCCCCGCATCTGCCCTGCCCTCAAAAATTACAGTTATCCTTTTCCCTTCTAGGAATGCAAACAATTTAACTTTTAATTAACATATATTTTCCCTCTGTTTACCTTTCTATATTTCTCTTAAGTCCTGTGTTTGAAGATTACATTTTCTGTTTAGTTTTTTTTTTTTTTTTCCCAATAGAAATGATTGAAAATCTCTTACTTCATTGAAGATTTGTCTAAATTAGATCTAAAGATCATGCTCAATCTCTCTGGGTAGTTAATTCTTATTTGTAACCCCAAATCCTTTGCTTTCCAGAATATGTAATTCTGGGCTTTTGAGCCTTTGTTGTAGATGCTGATAGATCTTGGGTAATCCTGACTGTTGCTCCTTGACACTTGAATTGCTTTTGTCTGGCAGCTTGCTAACTTTTTCCTTGAGATTTTTTATTGAGATTATGGTTCTGGAGTTTTACAACAATGTTCCTTGGTGTTTCCCTTCTGGGATCTTTTTCCAGAGGTGATCAATGGATTATTTCAATGACTATTTCCCCTTCTGTTTCCAGAATACCAAAGCAGTTTTCCTTGATGATCTCTTGAAGAAAGTTATACAGCATTGTAATGTCTGGACTAGCTTTCTGGAGGGCCTCAAGATCAGTCAGAGTCAGCATTAGTCCTTTAGGAGGAGAAGTGAAGGAGGCAGGCAAGTTGCCATTTGGCTCCTCAAAGATGGATCCTGAACTCTAGAGTCAGAGCCTGAAGTCTTTCCTGCTGAGTGAGCTCTGGCAAAGACTCTGACTCTCTCCCTCAGCCCTCCAGTCTTTCTCTATTATACCTCACCACAACACATTCAGTAGGCACCAATTTATCTTGGTAAAGAAGACAGAGAAAAATTGAGGAGAGCCATCACATTACCATATCATCTAAGTATATGTTTATAGAACCATTATCTCACATTGAGTAGGTACTTCGCCGTAAGTATTCTGCTGTCTTAGAATCAAGTACATCTTTTCAGAGTTCCAGCCCTCTGCAATCTTTCCAGCCCTCTACACAGAATCTTTTTTGTCATGGCCTTCAGGAAGAGCGGTAATTTTAAAACTGTCTCTTCTGGATCTATTTTCCAGGTCAGCTATTTTTCCAATGAAGTATTTTACATTTTCTTCCACTTTTTTTCATTCTTTTTAGTTTGTTTGACTGATTCTTGATGTTTCATGGAGTCACTAGCTTCCATTTACCTGGATCACATTTTTAATATATGATTTTCTTTGATTAGCTTTTGTATTTTTTCCATTTGATTAATTCTACTTTTCAAGATATAATTTTTTCAATGATTTTTTTTGCATTTGACTAATTGTATTTTTTTTTAAGAAATTGAATTCCTTTTCTAGGCTCTTGACTCTCTCTTATATAGCTCTCATTTCTTTTCTCATTTTTTCTATTTGTCTTAAATGCCTTTTAAAGTCTTTTATGAACACTTCCAAGAAGTGTTTTGGTTTTGAGAACAATTCATATCACTGTTTGAGATTGTCTCTGTGAATATTTTATTCTCATCTGAGTTGGTGTTTTAGTTTTCCCTGTCACTATAATAGCTTTCTATGATCAAGGTTCTTTTTTGTTTCTTGATCATTTCTTTCCTTTTCTTTTTGTATTTCATTTTTTTTTTTTACTTTTATTGTCAAGCTCTGCTCCGGAGTAAAGGGAGCATTTTACCAAGCTTCCTGTGTACCTCTGAGTCTTGGCTTTGAGCTCAGGGGTCCCTTATGTTTGCAGGGGGTAGCTTTAGTTGTTCTTTCCGGGAAATAGCCACAGTTTCTCATAATTTGTCTTCTGAGCTGGGACTGGAGTCTGCCCTCCTTGTCTGTTCCTCTACTAAGCCAGGACTGAGGGATCTAAGTTGCTGATGGTGTGATTAAGATTCTCTCACTGGCTTTCCCAGACTCAGTTGCAGCTCATCTGAATACCCTTTTCACCTCAGTAAGACTGATCTTTCTTCAAGTTTTTCCATTATATCTTGAGCTGGAGAGAGGTTTAATTCCATTAGACTCTGTTCAGAGGTGTAGTTTTATATGGTTTTTCCTGGAAAACTGAGAGAGGTCAAGCATCTTAATTGCTTCACTCTACCATCCTTGACTTCTTTCAATACTCAACTCAAAGCTCATTTTCTGCAGGGCACTTTTACCTGTTCCTTCTGGCTTCTAATACCTTTCCCTTTCATATTTATTTTCTTTATACTATGCATATTTTTATATTTTTTCACACACTCTATTTTATGCTTCTTTTTAACCCCTCCGAATAGCATATCTCACTCCAATGTATGCTTTTTGAAAGTAGTGACTACTTTTTGTCTTAATTTCTATCTCCAGTATTTAGCTTATGCCTGAACCATACTAAATGCTTAACAAATTTTTATTCACTGAATGATAGACCAATATGCCTCACTCAGGAAAGCTGATTTGATCCTGGCTCATTTTTCACATTTAGAGAGGAAAATATTGGGAGAAAAGTTCTAGTGGAGGTAGTTAGAGAGAAAGGAATAGAATGTGGAACAACTGAAATTTTCCAGAAATGGTGCTCAGGGAGAAGCAATTACTAAACAGTAGGTGAAAGAAGGAGAGTGGTATTAAGATGAAAATTCCTCCATGATATTCTCTCAGTGTGGACATTGAGTTATTTGGTGAGCTTTATGTAGAGAAGATGATGAAAGACAAGAAAGTTGTCTAGTTTCACCTCTACCCAAGATCCAGAATAGTCTTACTTCTTAAGGTCACTTAGGTGTTGTTTTATCTTCAATTATAATTTGGCTGAATTGGCCTCTGAGGTGTCTTCTCACTTTCAGAGTCAATAGTTCTGATATTCTATGATCCCAACAATTAGTCATACAGCTTATGTTCAGAGATCTAGAGATCCTCTGTCAAGGACAATCTAACACATTACCACCTTGTGAGGTAGTCCATTCTGTTTTGAGTTACTTTATATAGAGATCATCCTGTGAACTAACTCAGGATATGGTCAGTCAGTTGATATACATATATTTATTTTTTCCAATAAGTTTTATTAATTTCAATATTTCCTAATTACATGTATATTTTTAACATTTTTTTTCATTTTGAGTTCCAGATTCTCTCCTTACCTACCTTCTCCCACCTCCTAAGAAAGCAAGCGATGTGGTATTGATTACACTTGTGAAGTCACGCAAAACTCTTGATTTCCTATCTAAAGAAATATATTTGAGGACTATGTGAGGCAGGGTGTAATAAATTGGAAAGGACTTGGGCACTGTAGTTCAAAGTTCAAGTCCTACATTTGATGCTATTTGTTTATCTAATCTTGAACATGCCACTCAATTTCTTCTTGCTTCAAACTGTACAAAAGAACTTCCTACAAAAAAAAAAAAAACAGCACTGCCATGTTCTGAGATCACACAGCAGCTTGACCAAGTGATTGTCAATGCAGGAAATATATTAAGACTTTATTATCAATTCACATATGGTTCTGGAGATTTGTGCAATTTTGAAATCCACTCCTTATTCCTCGAATCTTCTTTTTTTCCTTAGAGAGATGACATAGCTTTTGTGGAAAGATCAAAAGAGCCAAAAGACCTTAGTTCAGACTTGACTCTACCACTTATTAATGCTGGGTACAATCTCTCATGACTCAGTTTCTTCATCTTCACAATGATAATCATAGTCGATGAATTGCTGAGACAAAGAAGGCATTAATATTGAGGGCAGGAACTACCTTAGTATCTCAAAGACCTACAATTTCATCCATGTGGACATTCCTTCTGTGAATGAAAAATTTGATTCCTCTATCCTTAATAGGTTGAATCTTATTTTGCTGTTGTTGTTGTTTTTGAGGCAATAGTAATTATGTGAGTCACATGGCTATTAAGTGTCTGAGGACATAGTTGAACTCAGGCTCTCCCATCTCCAGGGATAGTACTCTATCTACTGCATCATCTAGGTGCCCTAATTAATTTCATGATTTGGGAAAGCCAAAAATTTTCTCTTCTTTTCAGATGTATCTAAGATAGATGACAGACTCACAGCTTAATCATGGGCCTAGACTTATAACCATTCAAACTTTGTAGGATCCTAATAAAATTTATTTCCCATTGACATAGTCTTCTAGAACCTAGGTTCACCTTCATGACATGAGAAGATGTTCAGAAACATCTTTCTTTGGTGAATAAACCCAGAATTTAATAGCAATACAATGAACTAACCCAAAATATGGTAATTCAATCAATCCATTCATATTTATTGATTTTCTGCCTAAACATTTTACTGGAGAGCTGAGAACTTACTAGATAATATGATAAATGGATGTAGAATTTTCATGAGACTCAGGATAATTATTATAGGAAAAAATACTGCTTCTGGGTTTAAGGGAATTAGGATCAGGTCTCATCTCTGATGATCACTATTCTTGTAACTCTCAACAAACCACTTGATTTTTCAGAGCTCAGTTTCCTTATCTGTAAAGTGATAAAGTGTAATGTGTAAAGTCACAGTAAGGGTGAGAGGGTGGGGGTAAACTTGAGGACCACAGTTTAAGTCTTGATATATAATTCTATGATCAAAAGACCTGGTTTCTTCATTTGTAAAATGAGGGATTTCAATTAAATAACTAGGGAAGATCTCTCCCAGTTCTGAAATTTTGTTTTATTCTAATATTCTATGTTTTTGCATTCTTTCTAGCTCTACCTTTCTGTTGCATGTTTTAAGGCTCTGTTTATTCTTAGGTCCTATCCAAATATAATATTCTATGGTTCTATGATTTAAGTAAATTTGTGCCTCTAAGTTTGTTGTATTTCTGACCTTTAATAAGTTGATAAAGTTCCTTAGGACTCAGTTTCCTCATGTGTGAAATGAGGAAGGGTGACCCGATAAACTGTGGACCCAAATAAACTAAAAAACAGTTATTCTTATATGTCTCTTAATTTATAATATTAAAACTTCTCTGTTCACGCATTAGAAACATTGTTATTAATCATGTACATTATCATCAGATTAGAACATAAATTATTGAATTGGAGAGAATATTTCTTTTCCCCCAAAAGAGATAACATCCTGCAGTTTCTATGACAGAATTTTTTTTCTTCTTCTAATGATATATGAATCAGAGGTAACCAGAGGAGACAATAACTGTGGGTCTTCTGATTAATCTATTTTCTTTGGTGCCTGCTAGACGGTGATAGATTGGTCCACAGGGACAGTTTTGCAATGGATGTTTTCAGCAATAATGTGAGCATGGAGCTAAACAGAGTTTCAAGAGGCATTTAATATAGTTAAGACATCTGGTCTGGTTTTGCAGCAAAATTAGCATACGATTATCATCTGATTATTATTATCATATCAGAAGGCTTTGGAGCCTATTTGAATATATCTGATTGCAAAAATGGGGGCAGGGAAGACTATTGTGGGGAAGGGATAGCTGCAGTTTCTAGTTTTAATTTTAGTGAATAATGAATATTCTTAGTAAGTTCTTAATAAATGTTTTTCCGTTTCATCCTTACAAACACATCTAACCTTGATGATCTCAATCTTTTCCAGAGCACAGATGAATTAAGTACAATCCTGAAAGAGGACTTTAAGCAAAAGTTATATTCAGGGGGCCTGTATGTGGACATCTTGGGTTGACTTATTCCAAGTTACTGTTTTTAAACCAGGGCAGCTTATTATAGTTGATATTGTGCTATGTTTGCACTCAGAAAGACTAGGCTTTTATTCCTAAAGTCCAGATCTGTCCAGGTGTCTTTCCTGCTCAACAAGTTCCATAGCTTTCTCTTGGTTCTAGGATCAAATGCAAACTTCTCTGTTTGGTTTTTAGAGTCCTTTACAATGGTGGCTCCAGCCCACATTCAGGTGAGCTGAGTATTACTTTCCTTCATTTATTCCATCTTCTAGATAAATTTATCTATTATTCCCCTGACCTAATATTTCATCTCTTACCTCCTGTTTAGAAGGTCCCTCTTTACCTCTACCTTCTTTTTAACCTCTTCTAAAGTTTTTTTTGGCTTTTCCCTCCTAAAGGAAGTCTATCCTGACTCCTCCCTACAATGTGTTAATCCTCTCCCCTCAAGAAAGTACTTTTTGAGTATGTAGGTATCAGCTATTTATATATCTACTTATGTAGCTACAATCTACCTGTCTACCTAGGTGCATTGGTTTGAGTAAGCCAGCAATTTGGTATAGGGAACTTTCCTTATTGGCTTTTTACATTTTTCATGTACTTCATCTGTACATTGTTATTTTCCCTTTAGGCTATTAGCCCTTAGACTAAAAGGTCTGTTTTGTTTTTGTGTATGCTTTCTTAGCATTTGTTATAATATCTGGGGAATTGTAAAAAATAAATTTAATAAAAGATGAATAAGTAAATCATACTTATTTAAGAAATAAATAATCAAAAAGTCAATATCTGTTGAATAAAAAAGGTGATTCAAATACATACCAGCTGTGTGATTTTGAATAAGTTTTAATTTCTGTGCTTTAAGTAACTCCTTTGGATTAATCTAAGTCATAGAAGTGTTATTGATGTGTATTGGGAGATACATTTATTGTCACCCATGCTGACAATTTTTGAGGACCTAATTCTTTGCTTATTTTAAAGAGAATATCCATTTTATTTATTTGTTTGTTTATGTTTTAAAATAGTAAATTGGCTTAAAGTATCTTTATAAAGCAGAGAATGTGCAGTTGGATACAGAAGGGGCATAGTGCTTATCAGAAAGTTAAATTTTGAATAGAATCCCCTTTAGTTTTTATTTCAGACAAACATGATTGTCCCAAAGCATCAGTCTGATGATATATCATATACACACACACAGACACATACAGCAACACACACACACACACACACACACACACACACAATCCCATTCAGTAAACTCCAATCGCTCCCTATCATCTTTAAGATAAAATAAAAAATCCTTTCTTTGGCATTCAAAACTCTTCAAAACCTATACCCTAGCCCACTTTTTCATTTTTTTTTTTTGCATATTACATCCTCCTCCATATCCTCTACAATCCAGTGACACTTATCTCTTTGATGTTGTTCATTACATGCATTTTACCAATTCTGGGTTTTTTCTCCAACTCTTTCCCATTCCTTGAATGCTCTCCCCCCCCACAGTTCTGTACCCTAGCTTCCTTGAGTTTCTTCAAGTTTTGGCTAAAATCAACACCACCTACAAAAAGTCTTTTCCAATCCACCTTAATTTTAATGATTTTTTAATATAGTTTTTTGCATCTTTTCCTCAGTAGACTGTGAGCCCTTCGAGGGAAGACACTGTCATTTAACTTTATTTATATCTCCAGTACTTAGAAGAGTGCATGGCACATAGTAGGTACTTAATAAAAATTTATTGTTTGGTTAATTGATCATTAAACTTTAAGGGGCAATAATGCATTATCATCAAATATCTTGTTACTCCTCCATTTCTGTGTTCACACTCATCAAAATAGCCAGGTAAGTTATTTTCCTGGAGACATTTTATGCTTTGTATAATTGGATCAGACAGTTAATAAATGTTTTTTTTTTAAGTGTCTACTGTGCTTGAGGCACTGTGCTAAACTAGGAGAAACAAATCAAGGTAAAAGATAATCCCTATCTTGTAGGAGTTTACAATCTAATGTAAACATGCATAACTTTACAACATGCAAATAAATAGCCATGTACAAAGAAGCTACATATAGTATAAACTGGAGATGATTCATAGAGAAGAGGCATTAGCATTAAAAAAGATCAGGAAAGGTTTCTTTATTTCATTAGTTATTCCTTTTATGATCCCATTTGGGACTTTCTTGGCAGATACTGGAATGGCTTGTCATTTCTTTCTTCATTTCATTTTACAGATGAGGAAACTGAGGCAAACAAGGACATATAGCTGAGGTTAGATTTTTGAACTGAGGAAGATGGTTCTAGGTTCAGCACTCTATCCATGCACCACAATTCTGCCCTAAGGCTTTTTCTAGAGATGGGATTTTTGTCTGTGACTTTTAGGAAGCCAAGGAAGCCAGGAGGTAGAGAGGAGGGGGAGAACATTATAGACATGGAAAAAAAGTCAGTGCAAATGCCTAGTATCTGGGAATGTAATGTGGGAGAAACAGTGGAAAGGTTAAGAATAACAATGATTTGTTGAATTGTGAATGTTAATGACCTAATAGTTCTAAGAAAAATTCCCAGTGAAAAAGGACTCCTGATTATAATAATTTTTAAGGAAAAATATTGTAACATTACCCCAATCTTGATCTTGTTGTCCTCCATATGTGAACCATAGGGATTCCAGCCTTCAATATGCTAGTTATTTGCTGGTTTATTTTGAGGAAAATAATTTTGCATCTTTGTTTCCTCAGTTTCCTCCTTCATAAAGAAAAGAAGTTAAACTAAATGACCTCTAAAATCCTTCCCAACTCTAATATTCTATTATGAAAAGGCAGTATGAAATAGTGTCAATATCAGTTCTTATTCAGAAAACTTGGCTTTAAGTCTGGATCTAATCACTTACTAGCCATATATTTGGTGGCTTATAAACTCAGGTAAGTGGATATCTCTGAGCCTCAATTCCTTATCTCTAAAATGCTTATCATAATTATACTACCTATCTATCAGAGTTATTGTGAGAATAGTGCTTTATAAATGTTAGAAGTGTGATAATCTATCATCACATTGTAGAAGAGTCCCAAAGCTAGAATAAGAGTTAAGTTTTATTTTAATATTTTAATTCTACCATTATATGTATGGCCTTAGGCAACTTACCTCTCTGAGGTATCAGAGGACTAGATTATATGAAGAAAAACACCAGAGGTTTTTGTATCTAACAATCTACCTCATTTTACCTAATTTAATCTACCTTATTTTACAACTGAAGAACCTGGGACTCAAGAATATTAAGTGATTTACCAAATTCACATAAGGAATGTCAAAGGTAGGATTTAGATGGAATATTATTGAGCTTCTTTTCTACAATACAGTGATTCAAG
This sequence comes from Antechinus flavipes, assembly GCF_016432865.1. Classification (NCBI taxonomy): domain Eukaryota; kingdom Metazoa; phylum Chordata; class Mammalia; order Dasyuromorphia; family Dasyuridae; genus Antechinus; species Antechinus flavipes. Next base: position 620,607,269 of record NC_067398.1, read on the forward strand.
ACAACTAGTTCTAATAGGCTTGGGATGAAAAATGCCTTCCACATTCAGAGAGAGAACTATGGACACTGAATGTGGATCAAAGCATAATATTTTCACCTTTTTTGTTTACATGTTCACTTTTTTTTCCTCATTTTTTTCCCTTTTTGTCTGATTTTTCTTATAGAACATCATGAATATGGACAGGTGTTTAAAATGATTGTGCATGTTTAATCTATTAAAAAAAGAAATGTTGAGTTTGATTATTTTAGAAAAATATGAACTAATTGGCAAAAAGTATTGAAGAGTGAAATGAGCAGAACCAAGAAAATGTTGTATACACTAATAATAATATTGTTTTAGGAACAATTACATCATTTTCACTATTAGGGAATAATAGTCAAAATACCCAAAATTTATTACAAAGGACTTTTGAAGGAAGTATACATAGAATAATTATGTATGTGTGTGTGTGTGTATACATAAGTGTGTATGTGTGTATATGCACCCACACATGCAGTGATAGCTATCTTAGAGGGAAGAAAAAAAAGGAAAAAAAGTTACATGAGAAACAGAATAGTAAGTTTTACATAATAAATTTACAAAATAATTTCATGTACAATCATTTTTTACCATGACATTATGTTACAGAAATGCTCATTTTATATAAATTCAGAATAAAATAAATAAATAGATTAGTTATGTAGGTAAGTAGGTAGAGAGATAGAGAGGTAGATGAATAGATGGAGGTATCCAAGGTAGGATTTTAAGCTAAGACTTTTGACTCAGGAGTCAATGCTCTTTCCACTATATCACATTTCTACTATATGCTCATGTATCACTTCTCTGACATTCTTTTTATTCTATATTAAATTCAGAAGAGCTGAATATACAAAAAAGAAACAATTTTTATTCTCCAAGAACTTCTAGTCTTACTGAAAAAGAAATAAAGCTTTTCATTTATCTAGCACTTTTACATATGTCACTTCATTTGTTACTTACAAAAAGTCAGTAAAATGTGTGCTACATGGGTTCTTGCCACCCCTCCCCCATTTAACTGATGAGAAAGCTATTGCTGTTAGAAAGAGTTTGACTAAAGGTTCCATACAAAATGCCTTTCTTTCTCTCTCTCTCTCTCTCTCTGTCTCTCTGTCTCTGTCTGTCTTTTTCTCTCTCTCTCTGTATCTCTGTCTCTCTCTGTCTCTCCACACGTATTTATATATTTATATGTATATGTACATACACATATAGTATTTATGTGTGTATATGTATATATGTTATAAAAATTATACTTGTATCATATTTATAGGGATATAATACAGCATAATAGTTAGAGAGTTGCACTGGATCCAGGATGATCTGAGTTCAAAAGTTGCCTCTAATACATATTGACTGAGGGACAATCTGCAAGTCACTGAATTTCTCCTATTATAATGAACTCTAGTTCTTTGGTCACAAATTCCTTTCTCCTCCATAGATCTGAGAGGCAAACTATCCTATGTTCTTCTAAATTGTTTATAATCTTCTTTATGTCTAGATCATGACCCCATTTAGATCTTATCTTGGTATATGGTGTTAGGTGTAGGTCAAAACTAGTTTCTGCCATACTAGTTTTCAATTTTCCCAGAAGTTTTTGACAAATAGTGAGTTCTTACTGCAGAAACTGGGGTTATTAGTTTATGAAACACTAGATTGCTATAGTCATTAACTATTTTGTCTTCTAAAGCTAACTTATTCCATTGATTGACTGCTCTATTTCTTAGCCAGTACCAAATGGTTTTGATGAATGTTGCTTTATGACAAAGTTTTGGGTCTGGCACAGCTAGGCCACCTTCATTGGTATTTTTTTATTAATCCCCTTGAACTGTTTTATCTTTTGTTCTTCCAAGATGAACTTTGTTATTATTTTTTCTCAATCTGTAAAATAATTTCTTGGGAGTTTGATTGGCATGGCACTAAATAAGTAGATTAATTTAGGAAGTATTGTCATTTTTATTATATTCACCTGGCCTACTCATGAGCACATGATATTTTTCTAACTGATTCTTTTTATTCTATATTGACTTTATTGTGTGGAAAGTGTTCTGTAATTGTGTTTATAGTTCCTGACTTTCCCTTAGCAGATAAATTCAAAAATATTTTATATTATCAACAGTTATTTTAAATGGAATTTCTTTTTGTTTCTCTTGTTTCTGAACGTTGTTGATAGCATATTAAAATGCTGATGATTTATGTGGATTTATTTTGTATTCTGCAATTTTGCTAAAGTTGTGACTTGTTTCTAGTAGTTTTTTAGTTGATTCTCTAAGGTTCTCTAAGAATGCCATCATATCATCTGCAAAGTGATAAATTGATTTCCCCATTACCTGCTCTAATTCCTCTAATCTCTTTTTCTTCTCTTATTGCCAAAGCTAACATTTCTAATACAATATTGAATAGTAATGATGACAGTGGGTTACCTTGTTTCACTCCTGATGTTAGTGTGACTAGTTCTAGTTTGTCCCCATTACATATGTTGCTTGCTGATGGTTTTAAATAAATGCTATTGATCATTTTAAGGAAAAGTCCATTTATTCCCATATTCTTTAGTATTTTTAATAGGAATGGGTGTTGAATTTTATCAAAAACATTTTCTGCATCTATTGATTTTTGTTAGTTTTGGTTATTAATATTATCAATTATACTAATAGTTTTCCTTATATTGAACCTGCATTCCTGTTATAAATCCTACTTTGTAGAGGTCTAAAACTCCAAAAAAGGTCTGCTTGAATCAGACAACCTAGCACTTAAGGCTAATTACCTATTCAATGTGAGATAATGACTCTATTAGTATATATTTGGATAAATAGCTCTTCTCACCTTGGTGCTTGCTGAATGTTTGGTGTTAAGATAATCATAGGCAAGGTTTGGAGGGTGGAGGGGGAGAGACCAGAGTGACTTGGTGGCAGGATGAGGAGGAGAGAGGCTGGTGACTCTGGACTCCAGAATCTAGATACATCTTTGATGAGCATCTGTAGACAAAGGTATAAATATAGATATACTTTTAAAAGTTTATGGACTTAAAGCTAAAAGCTTCTGTTGTAGACCAATGTTAGAAATAATGGGGAGGGAAGGCTTTTGAGGGGGTGAAGCTGTGTCCTCTTTGATCTGTAAAAGAACAAAGATTCAAGTCTGGGAGGGGGCATATTTTCCAGACAGGCCTTTTTCTAATATAATCAGCATCATTCAGTTGGAAATCTTAGACAAATCATCTTTCATTGATCTTTTGAGTAGTCAGATCCCCATTCAGGAAACTCCAAATTCTGGGAAAAGCCATCAAAGCAATTTCATTCTTTTGGGAGATCTTGGTCTAATAATCAATTCAAACTGCTCCCAGCCCCAAGATTTGCTCATAAAATAGGTTTCTGTTAACACATTCTTAGCAAATCTCCTCATTAAGAGATTTGTCTGCTAAAAGAGAGCTTCTTAGTGAAAAATAAAACTTTCTTTTTTGCCACTAAGATTTCGGGTTCATGAATTCTTTTCATTTTGGACCTGCTCTGAGACCAGAGGGGATTCTCACATCAATTCTCACACCTCATTTCTCTACCACTAGAACCACATCACTATCACCTAACTAGAGAAAAGAAATGACTAATTTTTAATTGCATAGCTCATCACTGAAATACTTGTTCTCAATACTCATGAAAAGACAGAGTGGTGATTATGTTCTGATTGTATTATGTTGTATAGAACATCTCTCTCTTGCCTATTTGTCAAAATCTAAAATCTTTATCTGGATCCCATCTATTTTTCCAGTTTTATTTCCTAGCGTTCCCTTTCACTTGCTTTCTAGTCTCAACAAATTGACTTTTCAGGTAATCATGGTTCACAATATTCCATTCCCTGACTCTGTGTTTTGTACAAATGATCCCCATTTTTAGAATTTTCTTTCCCTTCTGTCTCATAGAATCCTTGGTTTTTCTTTGATGTGTCTGAATGTAGCCACCTGCACAAGACCATTTCTTGTCCTCCCAGTTATTACCACTCTCTCATTCAGTAAAAAAAAAAAAAATCAGTATTTTACCCACTTATTATTCATATTATAGCCACACCACATCATACATCAATAAAATGTAAAACTCCTTTTGTGTAGGGATTGCCCTCCTACTCTCAACTATGACTTACACATTGTAGATACTTAATAAATATTCTGTTGAATTCAACTGAACTGAATTGAGTTACAGTTTATAAAAAGATCAAAGAAAATTTCAGGACAGATTGTATTTGAAATTAAGAGGGATGAGGTGGGGAGTAGATCTCCTAATTAGGCATGAGAAAGCCATCTTGTGGTGAGAAGGGATAGAAAATGACAACCCAGCTGAAAAAAAATCAACAATATAGAATCTTGGGCCCTTGTTTCTGTCTCAGGCTATTTTTGACAAGCAGTGTAGAGCTGTGGGAAGATTGAAGTCTTATTCAGAGCAATCATTTAAACAGACAACTGTATAAATGTGTGTTCAATAGGTTTCCAAGGGTCTGGGGATTTAGTTGAATTACTCTTCTGTGTATATTCATGGAATTTGACAGTGACATTTAGCACTTTATTATTTTAAAATTTAAGAATCCCATTGAAATCCTTGAGAATGGTTCTAGTCACGGGATGGGAAAACAAATTGAGATTGGTTTTCCTTCCTCCATCTTCCCATTTTACTGCCATTTGCATTCCATTGTTACTGACAATCCAAAGACCAGGCCACAATTTGGCTGACATCTGACAAGCTGTAAAGTTTTCTATATTGCCTAGCATTCTTGGATATTATATACACTCACCTCAAGTATAGTCTTCTACATGCAGTCTTCCTTGATATGTTTCATATTTTAATCCTTGCTCTCCCCCAACACACACACACACACACACACACACACACACACACACACACATGACTTTATATGTCTTGTATATTGTACATTTATTTGTATAGGTGTGTGTTGTGTATTATTGAATGTAAACTCCTTGAGTCAGGATAAGATCTTTTGTGTCTTTAGGTTGCTAGAACCTAGCATACCTGATATGTAATAGATTCTTAATAAATTTTATTGATTTATTGATTGACTGATTGAAAATTATACTTTTCTTTGCTATAAGAACTTCTTCCACTGATATTGATTGAGGCTCCTTCATGTTTAATAGACAGTCATCCTGAATTGTTATGGCCCAAATGTTTTTGTTATTTTGTGGTCAATTTTCTCAAAAATGACCAACTAGACTAGGCTTCAAGTAATAGGCTATCACCAATCCATAACCAAAGGTTTTCTTCAACTGGACAAACAAAACCCTGGTACTTGTGTTCTTTTGACATTGATTTTAAGTCCTTGAACTTTTTTTCTACAACATCAGAGTAGATCTGTGAAAGTAGACTCATATTTTATTAATTTCAAAATGTAAATGGAATTCAGGTCTATGTGATATAGAGTCATATAAAATACCAAATCAGACTACATGATACCTAAGTTTTCTTTCAGCTCTAAATTCTATAATTGCATGAGTTGCTTCTAGGGAAATAAACATGAACAAAAGGAGACAGGTAATAAAAATAACAAATTTCACTAGAATTATAGTGTGCTCTTTTATGTTAAGGGAAAGGTCAATTCTCTGAGAGCCTCCACATTGGTGGATGATAGCACTTGAAGGAGTTGCAGGGAGCCTTTGCTTACATAGGTGTTGCAGATTGGGAATGAGATAAATTGGAGGCAGAGGGAAGAGGAGAGAGGTCAGACGATGCAATGGCCTCTTAGTCAGAGAGGTCAGAGAACAGCAACTGCCTCTCAGTCTCCTTGAATCATTCTCTCATAAAAGGAGATCTCTATTCCGGGTTGGATCTCCAGTAGCCACTATCAGGTAGCTCCCATGTATTCCAACAGCTCTCCTGTGTTTTCCAATATATGGCACCTGACCTGACCTTGGGACTAAGGATTTACACTCAGCAGTCCAGACTGACATGATCCTGAGTTCAGTGGAAAAGTCTCCATGACCTGGAAATCAGGATGAATTCAAAAATAGACAAGAAGGAAACTTTGTAAAGGGCTAAACTAGTGTTTCAGCTGAAATGGGACAAATGTTTAGAAAACAGCTTTCTCCACCTCAAAAAAAAGTGTGTGGAAAGCATAGTTAGACTAATATAAAACCAAGGTTTGATTGTAACTTGGAAGCAGATCATTGAACTCTTCGAAACATTAAAATACCCATCTCCTTGGTTCTCTAAGGAAGAAGAATTACAGCTAGACAAGTGAAAATTAATTGGAGAGCAACTAATTGAATATTACAATTATAATAGTCCTAATTCAATTCCTAAAGAAACATTCTATACATATAACTTTATACAATTGGCTTTAAGGAATGATATAAGTATTAGAATAAGAAAAAAGAAGAAAGGGCAGGAGGAAGAAGGTACTGATAAAACAGTTGAAAAGCATGAAGAATTAGACAGAAAGGAGTTAAGTACAATGCTGATAAAATTAAGGAGTGTGGTGCTTCACAGCAGGAGCTATTAGGGAATTCCCCATTTCCTGACCTACCTCCCTCAATTAATCCTTCCTGGGTGGAGGGAGAAGGAGGAGGGGGAGGGGCAGTGACACCATCAGCACCATCCATGCAGGAGCTTTGTCCACCCCCATGACAAGATTACAAAAGGCACTAGTTAAAGCTAAAAAAGAAGGGCAGGATATATCTGATTTAAAAATAGAAGCATACCCTTTATTCAAGAATTTGACTTTTCAGGTCTAGAAAGGAGAAGATATACTCTTTTTGATCTGGAAATTATCAAATATCTGAAAAAGGGTTGCACTCTTTATGGGGTTACATCATCTTATGTTAAGATGGTATTAGAGAATTTGACTTATGAAATTTTAATCCCTAGTGATTGGAAATCTATAGCAAGGACATGTTTAAAACCTGGACAACACTTGTTGTAGCTTTGAGAGTATAGTGAACTCTATAGAATACAAGACTATAATGAGCTGAGGTTCAAGTTGATGCACTGAGGTCCTAAGCACATGAGGCTAAATAGTAATTGGACCATACTCTATTAATATATATGCTTGGAGAAAGAATGGCCCCCGCCCACTCTTTGTGCAAGTCCTGATGTGTTGTATAGGAAATGATGATTTTGGTGGGTGGAGGCAGTGGGGCAGAAAGGGAAGCAGAAAGACTGCTGGCTGGTTTCTTGACACAATTGCTTGCATTGCTATAGCGACTCCCTTTCACCTCCGACCCCCCTTTCACTTGCAATCCCCCTTCACCTCTGCTGGCTGGCTGCCTGTCTCAACTGCCCATATTGCTATTGCAATCCCCTTTCACCTCAAAAAGAATAAAGATTGAAGATTTTCCCTTAACCTGAATTCCTGACTCCAGCTGATTTTAAATACGCGGTCATCACACAAGACCAATGAAATAGGCAAACTGGAGTTAAAATACCAGGCACCTTTGATTAACTATCAGGTAAAGATCAGTATGCAGATGCTTTAGCACAGATTAATTACTCTTTGATAACATATGAGCAAATTACTGCTGCTGCTGCTGCTATAAAGGCATGGGAGACTCTCCCAGGAAAACAAGATAGAGGGGAAGCCTTAATGAAAATAGACCAAGGTCCAAATGAACCTTTGCTGATTTCGTGGGATGTCTTCAGACAATTGTCATATGAACTATTGGTGGAAATGCAGTTATAGGAATAATGATCAAACAACTTGCTAGAGAAAATGCTAATGAGGTTTGTAGAAGACGCATTCTGGGATTGCACAAAGATGCTCCATTAGAGGAGATAATAAGACACTGTGCCACAATGGGCACAGATGCCTTTTATACCCAGGCTATGATGCAAAACATGGGAAGACAGGGTCCCTCTTGGCAAGGGACTTCCAGAGAGACTCATCAATGCTTTCAGTGTGGTAAAGCAGGGCATCTGAAAGCTCAATGTTGGCATAGAGACAGAGTGAGAGGACAGGGTGGGAGAACAAGATCCAAAACCCTGTGCAATAAGGGCTTCCACTGGGCCTCAGAATGTAGATTGACCCAGGGAAATGAGAGGTAGGGCCCAGCTCCAAGACCTCAAACAAAGAACGAGTGATGGCAGCCGAAGTTACACCCAGAGAGTCTTCAGCAGTTCAATACTCTGATATGATAAATCAGCAGACAAACAATTAGATGGGAGAAAGGGATTACAACTGGGAAGAATACAGACTTTTTAACCCGACAGAAGGTCAGTATCCAGTGTGAGCAGTTCCAATATAATCACCAGGTGATGAGGAGAGATCCAAAAAGTGGTGAATGGAAGGGATTAGATAGGTTAACTGCTTGGAGAAGAGGGTTTGTTTGTATCTCTACAGATGGAGAAGGAATCAGATGGGTCCCATTGTGCTATATTTGTCTTGTCCATTGGAGAGAGACAAAAAAAGAGAAAAATATCAAAACAGAGAAGATCTAAGAAACATACAACACAAAAAGAGCATGGCTGATAATAAGACTGTTACAGAACTTCAAAACCAGTAAGAATCATTGGGTTCCTTGAGACATGATAAAACTGATACAGAATTTCAAAATCTGCAGGAATCATTGGATTCCCTGAGACATGATAAGACTGATACAGTATTTCAAAATCTGCAGGAATTATTGGATTCTCTGACACATGAAGTAATGACCAATAAATTGGTTTTGGACTATTTCTAGGATTTATGGATATAATTCCTCATGTTGATTCCTGTTGTTTGTTACATCACTACTAGCCTGTGTTACTATGTGCTTGTGTAATACCTCCTATGTTGATGGATTTATGCATACCTGATTCAAGTGAGACCCTTCAGAAACCCGCTAATCTGGTTTGACTCCCCATTTCCCTTTGGTGTTTTCCTCTCCCTTCCTGAGACATCAGGGAGGGGGTGATTACCTCCTTTTATGGTGTTTTCACCCCCTTTTTTCTGAGAAGTCAGAGAGGGCATGACCACCTATGTTCTAAAACAAAAGAAAGTAGGAGATGTTATGGGCCAGAACTTTGGAGAAGCATACTTGAAACAAGGTGTTAACTCAAAGGAAATGATAATACAATGGTTATCTAGTATAGCATGGTGATTAATAGTTCTCTAGTTCAGTACATGTACTTAATACTTAATATAGTTCTACAAGATTGACACCTATTCTACAAGATTCACACTTATGATGACGTAATATAATAGAGTATATAAGAGCCAACAAGGACTGGAAGAGAGACATTCACTCCATCTCCCACCACTATGGTGGCTGGCCTGTCCTCCTGCTTCCCTCACTGAGACCAAGGCCTGTCTGAGGGCCTTCAGAAAGCTAGCCAAGCCCCAGGCAAGGAGACGGACTGTGAAGGAGACAATAAAGAACTTTTGGACTTTATTCCTGGCTATTCTCATGGTGATTACTCAGCTGAAACAAATGTTGGTCCCAAGACCTCCAGAAAGCTAAACTAGAACCTTACACTTTTATCAATGAATCAAATCAGCAAGTATTTGTAAACACCTAGGATATACCAGGCATTGTGTTAGGCAAGCTAGGGATGCAAAGACAAAAGAGAAACACAGTCCCTGTCCTTAAGTAGCTTATCTTTTATTGGAGTAGGCAATAGGGACATATATAAGTACATACAAAATGTTTGCAGAATTAATCAAAGTAATTGGGGTAGCTAGAATAAGGAACAGAAAAAGCCTCATTTAGGAGATAGGGTTTGAGTTGATCTTTGAAGGGAGACAGAGTTTTTCTCAATGCAGAGTGGGGACAGAAGATCGCATATTATATGGAATGTTTGGTGAAAGGCTTAATTCAGGTCAGACCATGGATCATTAAGGCTTATTATTATTAGAATTATTATTATTATTATAAAATATCATTCAATAATTGACAAAATGATATTTATTTAGCTATATCAGGAATATATTTAGCAATAATAAAAGCTAGCATTTATATAACATTTTAAGATTTGCTTCACAAATATCTTATTTTATCCTTAAAAACAGTTCTGGGAAATAATCCTTCATGGCTTTTGGAACAAATTGTTCTCATCTTCCCGCTCTGCTAGGGAAGTCTTCACATGCTTGAGGTAGATGTCCCTCTAACTTACCAATGGGTTTGAGGTCCAACAGTTGGCTTCAACCTGGTTTAGCCCTCTCCTGAGCAACTTTACCAAGGTGGGGTTGCTGCACATGTGGCAGCTTTTTGGACCCGCAGGAAGTAAGTGCCATTATTATTCTCATTTTACAGATGAGAAAACTGAGGCAGAATTAAATGACTTGTCCAGGATCACATAGCTAGTAAGGGTCTGAAGCCACATTGGAGCTCATGCCTTTCTGATTCCATATCCAGTGTTCTATTCACTGTCCCTAACACCTAGTTTCCTCGAGGTCAAGCACTAAAGACACTTTGAGTTTATCCAGTTGATAGAAGATCCCTTATCTTCAACAGGCATCCTTATCCACTATCTGAACTTCCCTCAGATCCTCTAAGTTGCTTTATATTCAAGACAATTGAAAAATCATCCTGCTTCTGTTGCTGTACTAGAGTCTCTAAGTTTCTGAATAGAGGTCAATATTTTAATAACTTATTAGGTTAAGTCCTGCAACAAAAGCAGATTGTCCATTGTTCAACTGTTGGCAGAATAGTAACTTAGAAGGAAAATTTATGAAACAAACAAAGAAAGTAAGGAAGAAACAAAGAAAATAAAGAAAAAAGGAAATAGGCAAATCCTACTGGCTATCACCACCAATATAGAAAAACCTAAAATAACACTTTTTATGCATGCAACCTATTTCTGAATCTAATTTTCCAAAATTTCTGCTGGGAAATAGGTCCTTCCATATAAGATTTTTTAAAAAGCTTAAATTAACACCTCTAAACTATTGAATAAGCGTTTCCTGGAAAGCCCTTAAAGACATTGAATGATGGAAGATTATATTAAGAAATTATCTTTCTTTTTTTCTAATGCTGCATACTAGGAACTGCTCTATTTCCACTCTATTTAGAGTCAGTGTAATAGGAATAGTGACTTTTCATGGGAGAGGAATCAACATTTTGGAGTGACAGAATTTAAGCATATAATGCATATATAAGCATATAATGGTGTTGATACACTTCCATGTATTATCATCAGTTAAGAAGTCAGCAACCATTGTAAAAGGTTTTCCCATTATTTTCTACTTATTTAATCTGGCATAAATGTGTGTGTGTGTGTGTGTGTGTGTGTGTGTGTGTGTGTGTATGAACACAGCATTATTGGTTTTTATATTGTTCTCACATATGTGTTTCATGAATTTCTCTTGTTTATCCATTAAGTCTGGAGTGGTAAACTCAAATATTCAGTATTAGGGGTTTAGGACAGCAGGAGACTAGTACAATAAGCAGTTAGTGCCTCAGACTTGCTTTTTTGAGGAACCGGTAGGGCTTGATGAAGTTTTAAAACTTTGGTGATCGAGTTAATAAAACCCACCTCACTTCTGGAAAACAAACTCTGACTTGAGCAACTACCCTCTGAAACTAGTCTATGCCCTTGGTGAAATAGAATAAAACCTCCCCAGGAGATAAGAAGACAAAAGTCTGAATGTAGGTGATGATCACATTTAATTACTATCATGTAATTTTTTAATGCTGATTGGTATCTGTAGGATACTACCTTATCTGTACCAGCTGTGGTCATGTCAGTGTTTGAAGTGATAATGACAGGAATGGGGAATACTTCTTTATTTTCCTTTGCCTATCTGCTCTAAAACATCCACCCCAAGAATAGCCTTAAAACATTCTACCATCATTTTTGTCCATTTATCATCTTTCCAGTAAACAAGTTTTGTATTTACACAGTCATTAAAGAGAAGGATTTTTACAATTTTTTGGTAATACATCCATATAATTGAATTTTGCATTTTATAGTAGAAGCCAGATCACTCTTCCCTATACCAGATCCATGAAACCAAATTGTATTTTCCCCCCTGTATATTGCTTGCAAATATACATAAGCATAATAACTGTGCACAAATCCTTAGGAGAATAGCCCTTTTTCTTCAAAGAAAGCTACTGTCAGAGCTATGCTCTTTCTTTCAAGAGATCAATATGAGGAAGGGAGGAGAGTATATCTAGGACAAGAGCGATAATTGGGATTTCAACTGAGAAGTTGAAATATTGGAGATAATACACAAAAGAATATGATTTGGGGTAAAGGCAGAAGGAGAGAGGATGATAACAGATAAGGGAATTTCAGAGCTCATGAAGGTGGGAAAAGTACAATCTTGGGTGATGTATTTAGTTTTAATGGAATGGAGCAATAGGTCAATGAAGTGAATGAGCTAAGGAATTGTGGAATTAGTGATTGAAGGAATATCAATATGTGTATTAAAGACTCCTAAGATGAGGACAAAAGTGAGGAAGGAAAGAAGGGGAGTAACACTTAGGGACTTGGTAGAAAACAACCATCAGAATTTTGATTGGATGGTAGATGTATGATTGAGAGACTCTCAGAAGAGGAAAGATTACTGAGTGATGATGAGAGAGGGAAAGCTGAAAGGAATGGAAATAAGGGATTAGGTAGGGGGCAATGGAGAACACAATTGAATGATGACAGCCAGGACTTTAGAATTATTGGGGTGGGAAAAATATGTTTGCTATCCACTAATGAATGAGTTCAGGTACTTTTATCAACAGGCATCTAATTTGTATAGTGGATACAGCACTGAGTTTGGAAAATTCACCTTTATGAGTTCAACTCCAGTCTCAGACACTTACTAGTTGTGTGACTTGAACAAGTCTCTTAACCCTATTTGCCAAGAAAAGCCCACAATGGGATCAGAAAGTCAGCCATAATTGAATTTACTCAATAACAACAAATGCTATCAATATCCCTAAGGATTTGTCCTGAGAGTGGAATTATCTCAAGGCCTTAGGAATTTTAGATAAGATGACCAGTGCTAGGTGCTAATGAAATGCTTCCTCAAATATATATCATTTCTTATAAAAAGACTGAGCTATATTCAAAAGAACCCACAGAGCATGAAACAGGACACAGGATCATATAACCACTGGATTTTTCCTGATGGAAAGAAAAGGACTAAGAGTAATACAGAGTCATGAATATACTAATGTGTTTTTTGCATGTTCTTTACATATCTATATGCCTGTGTTTCAAGACCCACAAAAACACAAATGAAAAGTACAAGTTTTTGTTCCAAATTCCAGATGTTAGGTTTTACATGATAATTGGTGCCCAGATGTTTTTAGCCATCTAGAATTTAGAATTACACTTTCCTGATCTCACCCAGATGTCTGGTGTAGTTGGTCCCAGTGAAAGTTTCTCTCTATGTTGGTTTCAGCACTTCCCATACTCTGGGAATAGAAACAATTGCTCTCCAATGGCACGATTTGGGCCTTATCACTCATTCTCTCCTTCACACTCCTTTTCACCAGCATTTTCTTTTCTTTCTTTCTTTTTTTTTTTACAACATTATCCTTGCACTCTCTTCTGTTCCGATTTTTCCTCTCCCTCCCTCCATCCCCTCCCCCAGATGTCAAGCAGTCCTATACATGTTAAATAGGTTACAATATATCCTAAATACAATATATGTGTGCAGAACTGAACAGTTCTCTTATTGCACAGGGAGAATTGGATTCAGAAAGTATAAATAACCTGGGAAGAAAAACAAAAATGCAAGCAGTTTATGTTTATTTCCCAGTGTCCTTTCTTTGGGTGTAGCTGCTTCTGTCCATCCTTGATCAATTGAAACTGAATTAGATCTCTTTGTCAAAGAAATACACTTCCATCAGAATACATCCTCATACAGTATCGTTGTTTAGGTATATAATGATCTGGTTCTGCTCATTTCACTTAGCATCAGTTCATGCAAGTCTCACCATCCTGCTGGTCATTTCTTACAGAACAATAATATTCCATAACATTCATATACCACAATTTACTCAACCATTCTCCAGTTGATGGGCATCCATTCATTTTCCAGTTTCTAGCCACTACAAACAGGGCTGCCATAAACATTTTGGCACATACAAGACCCTTTCCCTTCTTTAGTATCTTTTTGGGGAATAATGCCAGTAGAAACACTGCTGGATCAAAGGGTATGCACAGTTTGATAACTTTTTGAGCATAGTTCCAAATTGCTCTCCAGAAGGCTGGATGTGTTCACAATTCCACCAACAATGTATCAGTGTCCCTGTTTTCCCACATCCCCTCCAACATTCCACATTATCTTTCCCTGTCATCCCAGCCAATCTGACAGGTATGTAGTGGTATCTCAGAGTTGTATTAATTTGCATTTCTCTGATTAATAATGATTTGGAGCATATTTTCATATGGCTATAAATAGTTTTAATTTCTTCATCTGAGAATTGTCTGTTCATATCCTTTGACCATTTATCAATTGGAGAATGGCTTGATTTCTTATAAATTAGAGTCAATTCTCTATATATTTTGGAAATGAGGCCTTTATCATAACCTTTGACTGTAAAAATGTTTTCCCAGTTTATTGTTTCTCTTCTAATCTTCTCTGCATTAGTTTTGTTTGTACAAAAACTTTTCAATTAGATATAATCAAAATTTTCTATTTTGTGGTCAATAGTGATCTCTAGTTCTTCTTTGGTCATAAATTCCTTCCTCTTCCACAGGTCTGAGAGGTAAGCTATCCTATGCTCTTCCAATTTATTTATAATCTCATTCTTTATGCCTAGGTCATGAACCCATTTTGACCTTATCTTGGTGTACGGTGTTAAGTGTGGGTCAATGCCTAGTTTCTGCCATACTAATTTCCAATTTTCCCAGCAATTTTTGTCAAATAATGCGTTCTTATCCCCCAAACTAGGGTCTTTGGGTTTGTCAAACACTATATTATTAAAGTTATTGGCTGTTTTGTCCTTTGAACCTAACCTATTCCATTGATCAACTAGTCTATTTCTTAGCCAATACCAGATGGTTTTAGTTACCACTGCTTTATAATATAATTTTAGATCTGGTACAGATAGGCCACCTTCATTTGATTTTTTTTTTCATTAATTCCCTTGAAATTCTGGAGCTTTTGTTTTTCCATATAAACTTTGTTGTTATTTTTTCTAGATCATCAAAATAGTTTTTTGGGAGTCTGATTGATATAGCACTAAATAAATAGATTAATTTAGGCAGTATTGTCATTTTTATTATATTTGCTCACCCAATCCAAGAGCATTTAATATTTTTCCAGTTGATTAGATCAGACTTAATTTGTGTGGAAAGTGTTTTGTAGTTTTGCTCATAAAGTTTCTGATTTTCCCTTGGCAGATAGATTCCTAAATATTTTATACAATCAGTAGTTACTTTAAATGGAATTTCTCTTTGTAACTCTAACTGTTGGGTTTTGTTAGTGATATATAAGAATGCTGATGACTTATGTGGGTTTATTTTATATCCTGCAACTTTGCTAAAGGTGTGAATTGTTTCTAATAACTTTTTAATAGAATCTCTAGGGTTCTCTAAATATATCATCACATCATCAGCAAAGAGTGATAATTTGGTTTCCTCATTGCCTATTCTTATTTCTTTAGTCTCTTTCTCAACTCTTATTGCTAAAGCTAGCAGTTCTAATATAATATTAAATAATAACAGTTATAGTGGGCAACCTTGTTTCATTCCTGATCTTATTAGGAATGATTGCAGTTTGTCCCCGTTACATATGATGCTTACTGCTGGTTTTAAATAGATATTACTAATTATTTTAAGGAAAAGTCCATTTATTCCTACACTCTCAAGAGTTTTTAATAGGAATGGATGTTGGATTTTATCAAATGCTTTTTCTGCATCTATTGAGATGATCATGTGGTTTTTGTTAATTTGGTTATTAATATGGCCAATTATAGTGATAGTTTTCCTAATATTGAACCAGTCCTGCATCCCTAGTATAAATCCTACTTGCTCGTAGTGTATTATCCTGGGAATGATTTTCTGTAGTCTTTTTTCTAATATCTTATTTAAGATTTTAGCATCAATATTCATTAGGGAGATAAGTCTATAATTTTCTTTCTCTGTTTTCAACCTACCTTTTCACCAGCATTTTCAACCTCCAAGACAATTCCCTAGCTGAAAGTCTTCCCTAATTTCTCCAAGCCTCAGTAAGTCTCTCCCTTTGAGTTTTAGAATTTTTAAGGTCTACATCATGTAACCTATTATTAGGTTACTTCTCTAATTCAGATATATTTAAGAGCTAACAAAAATGCTAAAGTAATTACAAACTAATCCTGGTTTTCAAGGACAGTAATAATCCTGAAGTCAAAGAATCAAGGTTCAAATCCTGGGTCTGATAATTACTTGTGGACATTGGGCAAAGTCATTTAACTTCTCTTGAGCTTTAATTTCCTCATATTTGTAGTAAATAGTCTCTGAAGTTCTTTGTGGCTCTACATTTATGATTCTACAATCCATTCTGGCTCTAACCTACCTTTCTAACCTCATATTTATAACCTGCAGGAAGTATATTTGTAGCCAAAAAAAAATGTAGCCCCCAAAGGTAGTAAATTGGATTTGGGCTGCATGAGTGAGGCTTCTTGTTGCCGTTCAGTAAACTCAGTCGCATCTAACCCTTTGTGTGTCCATTTGAGGTTTTCTTGGCAAAAACTATTTAAATTATTTTCTATGTCCTTCTCCATCTCAGTTTACCAATCAGGAAGCTAAAGCAAAGCTAAATGATTTGCCCAAAATCACATAACTAGTAAGTGCCTGTAGCTAGATTTGAACTCAGGAAGATGAATCTTCTTGACTCCAGGCCCAGCACTCTATCTATTTTAGCCACCTAACTTCCTCTGGTAAATGAGTGTGCAAAGGAAATATTGTACTTAGATATATAGCTATATAGGGGCAGGTAGAGACAGTGCCTGGTCATGGCAAACTGACACCAAGCTGAATCAGCGTCTTTAGCAGCTGCAAATTTAATATCCACTATTAGCTAGTTGTCACAGAGTTAGCCTTGGAGTTTGGAAGATATGTTTTGAAATCATTCTTTAGATACTAGTCACATCACCTCGATTTCCACATCAGTAAAATGGAGATAACAGCACCTAATACATAAGATTGTTGTGAGATAAAATGAGATAACATTGTCAAATGCTTTGCAAACCTTAAAATTTTCAGGTATTACTATTGTTCTTATTATGATTAAATGTCAGCAGAAAATCCTAGCATCTCAGGCAAAAATGAATTTAGAGCCCTAATACTACATTTCCCTAGTGTTACTCCTAGGGTGTTTGGGACAAACTCCAACGCTCCCCATAAATTTGTCTTTGTCTTTAGATCTTCTCAAAATTGCCTAACAGATGACATGGTTTGGATGCTGTTTCTTTTTTCAGCTAACACTGAAAAGGAAGAGTTTGGTCTTTCAAAAGCAAAATTTCCTCCCAAGGTTTTCTAAGCAATCATCATTATTCATCAGTCAAGATTGGTTGGCCCCCAGGATTTAATTCATAACAAGGGAAAATAAGTGATAATCAATGAAAAAACAATTGATTAGGTGATTCAGTTGGCTGGAGCATTGGACTTTTGGAATAAGAAAACCTTTAGTTTATATCAAGATCTGGACAAGTCCCTCAACCTCTGTTTCTTCCTTTGTAAAATGGAGATTTTTGCAGATGGTGGGAGGTATGAAAGGTATTTAGAAAACATAAAAATGCTAATAAATGCTAGCTATTATTACTAACCAGATTGTTTTGGAGGAAAAGTTAGTACTAGGAACAAAATAAGTTTATCTTAACTCCTTCTACTCTCTAAATAGGAAGCATTGTTCAGGGGGATAAATGGAAGAAATTATTTTAACATGCAATTGTATTATGAGTTGGAAACTTAAGCCTTCATTTTATAAGCAAGGAAAGAAGTAGATTAATAACATTCCTCTTTTTGCAGAAGCACCACCCAGCACACCCTATCAATTTTTGGCTCAGGGTCACTCTTTAGCATCTTATGTCATTGTCTAGAACCACTAACCAAGATTGCCCCAGGGGAAGGGAAAAGAAAAAAACAAACAGGCACTCAGAGATCACACACTGTCATAACATGCTGTCCCACCCTTGGTAATTCTGCAAGACAGATTCTCTCCACTATCCTCTCCTTTCCAGAGTTCTCAATGCCAAGTTCAAGGTTTCTCTTTATTATGATCTCCAAGTAAAAGTCTCTTCATTTATCCTAAGAACTCGTAGCATCCTTAGGTCCTCGGCAACACTCAAGGTTTCAAACAAGTTCCCTTCACCAGCTGTAGCCAAAGTAATCTGCTTTCATTCTCTTCTCTCCTTTTTCCAAGCTTTTGCACATGTCACTCCAATGAATTCCTGCCATCTGACCCCAACCTGTAGCTAATGAAGTTTCTCTTCCTTTAAGGAAACTTCAAGCTATTATTCCTTCATGAAGGTTTCCCTAACTCTCCTTTCTGTCAGAGATAAAAGTAAAATTTCCCTTCTCGAATTTCTCATAATATTTGACCTGTTCTTACACTTTTCCCTCCCTTTTGGCATAATTATTTGTGTATGTGTCTAGTTTCCTCTATGTCATTGTAAGTTTTTGACAATAGTTTCTACATAGTATAATTTTTTTTTCTAAAACAGGACTAAGTAAGCATATTCAATATAGGAACATAATATCAAATATATGTAAAGGAGTTATGATTTTAATCAGTGAGGATGTCCTCCATTGAGTCATATTACAACCTATCTGTGACCTATATAGGATCATAGAGTAATAGACTGAGAAGTGGGAGTCCATTAAGTCTAATTCTCTCATTTTACAAATAAGGAAGAGAAATATAAACACACACACATACATATATATATATATATATATATACATACATATATGTAAATGTGTGTGTAAGTATATATATGGGAATGTATATATCAATCCATAATCTATCTGTATGTATTTATATGTATATGTCTGTCTATCTACCTACCTATCTATGTATTCTAGGGAGCAGTATGGGACATAGAGTTTAAATGACTTGTCCAAGGACACGCATCTAGTAAGCAATCACAGGCAGGATTTGCATCCAGTTCTTCCTAATGCCAAAGACACCACATATCTACTAGGCCCCAGATTTATTTTGTATATGCTTTTATAAGCCCACATTGTCTTTCCCAATAGAATATAAGCCTGTTGAGGACATTGACTATTCTGTTTTTGGTTTTGTAACCCTAGCCAGTATAAAATCAGCACAATAAAGGCTTGCCTAATGAATGAATAAATGGAGTAACTGAATAAAATTGAATAGCTGGATTGTGTTGTATTCTGCTGTACAAACTATAATAGTTCAATATAGAATTTGGGTATAGTTTTTTTTAATCATTTTAGAGTTATTCTCATCTTTTTACCCAGAAGATAAATTTATGGAAGATTAGGAATCATATCTTTTTTTAACCTTATACTTAACACTATGTTTGGAACATAATCAATATTCATTAAAAAATTATAGGTACATTTTTGATTCTATTTTGCACTTCATGGAGATCCTCCAAAAGAGATTCCATTTTTTTCTGAAGTCCAGGATATTCACAGCAGGTTCACCTTTAGCTAGCAGTAATAGTTGAGCAATAGCACAGAAATAGGGCAACTCCTCTCTGTGAAAGAAGTGAATGTGACACATGCTTTTGATAGAAACTTTATCACAGGCATTGCCATAGGACACTTTTCCTTGGAATATACAATTCCCTAATTGCTTTGAGAGTTATTGTTCATCTTTTTTAGGACTTGCAATAGAGTTTGTCTTTGGGAAAACCTCACTTCTGGAATACATTCTTTGTGGGAGCAAGAGGTTAGATTTAAAGGATCAGTGATTGGACAGAGGATGACAAATCCCCTGTGTGTCCATTCAATCATCTTCTCACTTTTAGCAGCTCCAGAGTAATTTTATATGACCTGAAGAATTGCAAAGCAATCCCCATGTTCCTGCAATGGGAACAGTACTCAGTAGAAATTCAGTCTATGGAAATAATCAGACATGCTTAACCAAGTGTGCTGTCAACATCTTCATTCACGTGCAGTAATATCATCTGCTCCAATGAGCCAAAGCTCCAGTGAGTTTGCCAAAGCCAGCAGAGAAAGAGAAAGGGAAAAGGGTGAAAGAAAGAGAGACAGACAGAGAGAGCGACAAGGAGAGAGAGACATGAGTAGAGAAAGACACAGAGAGACAAAGACAGAAGCACAGAGAGAGATACAGAGACAGAAACAGAGAGTCAATGACTTGTCCTTCTAGACCATTGATTAGAAAATCTTATTCTTGAATCATTTAGTACAATCTGTGCCAATTTTAAATGACATATAATATAAATGTGGAACAATTATATTTCTTGCCAACAAATTTGATTTATACTCTCTTCAAACTACAGCATTGTTAGAATTCAGTGGCTAGAATTCTATAAACAATGTCATATAAAGAACAATTGAAGGAATGAAAGAATTGGGAATCATAGGATCATGGATTGTATAGGCCTTAGAGGAGACCTAACCTAATCTTCTCTCCCACTTCATAGATGAGAAAACTAAAGTTCTGAGTCATGGCTATCTCTAATCGTAAAACCAGCAAGCATTAAAATTAGTACTTGAACCCAGTTCTTTTAAGTCTATTTTTTTCATATTGGTTCATATTGGTAATATGGAGGATCAGGGCTTTGAACACAGGTCATTTTGACTCAAAATGCAGCTGTCTTTCTAATGTATCAGGTTGTTTTTCCTAGTAAAAGGAATATTTTAGGAGTTGAAGGAGAGAAAAGGAAATACCTCTCTTCAAGTATTTAAAGGATTGAAGAATAAGGATTAGATTTATTCTCTGAAGGGGATAAATCAGGGGATTAAAAATGGAAAAGTTCATTTAACCAGTTCATTTAATATGGATAATAGCAGTGAATAGAGTACTGGATTTAGAGTAGGAAGACCTGAGGTTAATCTTGCTTCAAACACAAATCTGTGACACCTAGAAGTTGTAGCAGGTACAGCAGCCCACACCCAAATAAAACTGTCTCAGCAGACAGTCTATACCAGGTGTACAGGAATTAACAGGTCTCAAACCCATTAGTAAGTCAGGGGGGGATCTACCCCTAGCAGAATTGGTGGATGAGAACAATTTTTTCCAACAGCCATGACTGAAGCAGGTTCTATGGAGTGCTTAGTCAGACATCAAAGATGGCAAGATCATCCCCTGAATTCTAGGTTATCATTAGTCATCTTAATTTTGTCTTGCCATTGGAATTTGAGGATTCTGGAAGAGAGGATGAGGCTGATGACTTTATACAACTCTGCCTCATTTAAATACATTTCACAATTAAGTAAAGACTTCACCATATGATGTCATTGGTCCCCTAAAAACAAAGGACAAATAACAACTATATGATCTTGGGAAATTCATTTAATAGCATAAATAAATTGATTTCAATAATCTCTAAGATCAACCTCCAACTCAAAATCAATGATTTTAGGATTTATCCAAGATCATTCAGTCAGTAAAAGTTAGAAGCAGAATTCAAACTTTAAATTCAATGCTCTTTCCACTCTACTCTTGAGAGACAAATATCAACTCAATATAAGAGACAATATTTTAACAATTAAGACTGTTAAAAATGAAATGGCTGATTCAACAAGTATTCAGTATACTTTCAGTGAAAGTTTTCAAATAGTATCTGAATAAGTGCACTATGCTAAATGCTTTACAATTATCTCATTTGATGCTTATAACAATCCTGGGAGATAAACACTATATACCCCCATTTTACAGATGAGAAAGCTGAGGCAGACAAAGGTCAAATGACTTGCCTAGGGTCCCACAGCTAGTAAGTATTTGAGAACTTTTTAACTCCAGGATTCCTGATTCTAGTTCTGGCACTGTAGCCAATGCATCACCTAGCTGTCTCTTGCATGTGTCAGGAACTTGATGAATCCAAGAAACCCTTCCAAGTTTGCAATGTGGCACAATATGAATTTATAGAAAATTGGTAATGCTTCATGTAGACAGAAAGAGAATCCTACAGAGTATGTCTGTCTGGTATGTCTGGGCACAGGCTAGCATCTCTAAAATCTGATATCTTTATTTGTGTTTTTAAAGTTTAGTTGTAAAAATTTCTTTAGTTTATTTGATGACAAATAATACTATTAAAGTATGTGCTTTAAAAAATAGAACAATATTCTGGGTGCATACTCTAATTAAATGTGCTTTGCACTCATTTGAAACTCTGTAATTTGGTTGTCATGGTACAGGCAGCCAACCAGAAAAGTCTCCGATGTCAGGGACCTGAAGCACTAGGAGTAACTCCCATAAAAAGCCCTGTATTCTACAAATCTACATCAATTAAGACCAGAACATGACCTCACCAAACCTAGGAAAAAGTTCTTATAGAATTAAAAAGAAATCATGGAATCATAGGCTAAAAAAGGGAAGTGCCATGGCCCCAAATCACAAATCTAGCATACAGGAAAGCACAGATTTAGAGCCAGATCCTCTCGCTCCAAATTTAGCATATTTTCACCATAATATTACATTTCTTGAGAGTCAGGACACTGGAGTCTAAATTTAGTACTGTCCTCAGGGACATATGATCCAGGAAAAGAGTGGTTTAATGAGATCCTTCTGACACTTGCAACAATCAGGCTTCCTGGCCAAGGTCCAGCATGAACCAACCATTTATTTAATGCCAAGTTTCAGTGGACAGCATGATAGTAAGTTACTAATAGACTGGAGATCTTTCTATAAAAGATGTTTGCAAGTCACCACAGTGTTGAATCATGCTACTCAAGGTGAGTCAACAATAGATGAAGAATCATACAATTTGCATAACATTTCTTCCTATCTCTTCCAAACATAAAGTGTGGTCCAAAAGTAAGAGAGATAGAATAGTGTGCAAGTCATCAACTTCAGTGGAATGCAGTGGTCTACTGGTAATATTTAACATAAGCTCTCCAGGGAAAATTTTGTACCCATGATACTCTTAAGGTTAAGCTATAGTATTAATGTTTTCTCCAACATTTCCATAAGGTTAGAAAATCATTTAAATCAAGCCCTGACTTATAGCATTTGCCATTTCCAAAGGTGTAAATGTTCAAAATAAAAATTTGAGACTTAGCTCTTGCAGCCAGAATTGAGTGTATATGTAATGATGAACTAATTTGAGACCAAAAGCATGGTCAATCCAATGACACCTCCCTTGATAATAGCTAGGAAACCTGAAGCCATAAATTTATCCTTTTTTCCCTCTCTCTTACTATATGATAATGACCTGAAACTAACTGGATTTTAAGATAGATTTTTACTGGACATGATATTGAGAGCAATACACCAAGATCAGGTTTTAGTTCTAGTACTTATTTTCCATGGAAAATCAGATTCACCAACTCTGTACCTTTGTTCCTTTTTTTTTTAACCTAAGTGGATGGGTGCATAAAGTCCCCAAACTTCTTCTATCATAGAAAACTTAGGAAGATAGGAATGAAGTAACCCTCAGACCTTAAGGTAGAAAAAAATGAGAGGAAGTGATTCTCCAATTTCTTTACAGATTCATTTCCCCCTTATTTTTAATACTTAGGAATGGCTGCAAAATCCTCATCTTCAGTTTTGTGAGGTAGCACTGTGGGTCAAATCAAGAAGACCAGAATTCAAATTTGAACCCTGACATTTACTATCTGAAAATGCAAGGCAAACCACTTAACTTCCTCTTGATTCTGTTTGCTCAACTATAAAATGGGCCTAAAAATGTCTACCTCTATGAGTCAAATGAGATATTATTTGTAGAAAGTACTTAGTTTAATATCTGACAATAGACACTATATAAATGATTATTCTCTTTTTCCTCCCCTTTGCCCTTCTTTAGTCATTTAGTTAGTCAATATATATTTATTAAGCACTTTTCTTCAACATAGACACTTCCTAGGAACACCAAAAAAAAAACCACCCCAAAACATGGTATACAATTTTAACGAAATCATTCTAATGGAGAAAAACTATGAAATAACCCTGTGCATATAAGATGGGTGTTCCCAAAATTTTAGTGAAGTTGTAAGCTTAAAGACCTTTTAAATAGTATTTTCTCTTCTGAATCTTCATGGAGTTTCTCTCACAAAGATTCTGTTGGGTCATTCTGATGTCCTGGGCATTCACATAGATCAAGTTCATTTTGAGTAAGCAGAAAGCAATGAGCTCAGAAACAGAGCATTTTAATGACCCTTTATTTCAAAGGAGTGAATGCAATACATGCTTTTGTTGAGCACTTTATTCCAACACTGCCCTGGGACACTTTTCCCTGGAGAGAACACAATTCCCCAGTTGCCTGATTGCCAAAACAGATTAGAATTGCACTCAGACTTTTGGGACAACCTGTCTACAATATAAATGAGAGATAATCTTTCTCCCGTTTCATTTGTATAACAGGATACATTGCCTAGCTGCTCTCTCTTTCTGTTTGGGGACAAGATGAGCAAAACTGATATAGTCAGTACTCTGGGAAATGAACGTTTGCATCTCTGCCAACAGAAGCTGTGATTAGTTGGTATATACCAAAATAATGAGGAGTTATAGAAAGTTGGTGTTTATAATTAACAGGCTCCATGATCTAGTAGAGTGAATGAAAAAGGAAACAGGGAGGAGGGTGAGAATACCTCCCCCCAAAAAAAAACCCAAACCAACTGTACTATAAATTAACTAACATATGTCCATCTTTTCCACCAGAATTGCATGAGCAATTTGTCAAATGACTTGCTAAGAATCTAAGCAAAATACAATTACAGCATTTTCCATAATCTACTTATCTGGAAATCCTGTGGAAAAGGGAAACGATGTTAATCAGGTATGAACTAATTGTTTTTTTTGTTTGTTTGTTTGTTTGTTTGTTTGTTTTTTGGCAAGGCAATTGGGGTAAGTGACTGGCCCAGGATCACACAGCTAATAAACCTCAAATTTCTAAGACCAGATTTGAACTCAAGTACTTCTGTATGCAGAGCTGGTTCTCTACATATTGTACCATCCAGTCATCCCTGTGAGCTATTCTTGTTGCCATCATGTTATTTCTTTGTGATCACCATTTCCTTTTCTAATTAGTCATAATTTTTCCCACTTTCACTCAGAAAAGACACAATTACTCAAATACCAAAGAACCTCGTAACAAACTCTAGTATCTCAAAATTATAAGTTCACCAGAGACTCTTTTGCAAAACTATTACCTAAAGGATAACTTCCCTTTGTAATATTACCAAAAGCTGGTCAGCAAGTCTTCACATGAATATTTCCATTGATATGGAAACTCCTAAGGTAGCATACTCTGTTTTTTTTTAACATTTTTAATAACATTAATTTTTGTTAGGAAATTCAGTTGAAATCTGTTTCTCTGTGACTTCTACAGTTCGTAACCTTAGTGATTTTCTCCAGGGTCAAGCAGAATAAATCAAATCTCTCTTCCATCTAGAATATATTTTTAACAAGTTTAAATCATACTTGAAGAAATCCTTTTGTTCCAGTGAGAAAGTCAAAGAAAGGTTGCAGTGAGATCACAGCAGCAGAGACAAAAATTGAGAAGTTCTGGCCTTGTAGATAACTTCAAAGAGAAACACACAGAGATCTTTACTCATATGAATCCTGTACACTTTCCAAAAGGTGTTGGGTATTGCAGGTACCAAATAGAATTACAAAAATTAAACAGTGTGCATCCTAAAAGAGAGAAAATGACTGATTATTAAGGTGGTAGAAATTTCTGAATCAACTATGCATATAGTCCTACCATATTATTATTAGTTTGAAAAGCAAAATCAATATCAAATTCTAAGAAAGAAAAAAATGAAAAGAAATGGTTTGCAATAATCACAACTCCAATCTGACCTACATAAAAAAGACATTGAAAACAAATGGGGAGAGGGAATCAGGAATTGATTAAAGAAAAGGCATCAAGATAGAAAAATGACATTTTTCTAAAGAAATATAACCTATGAACATCAATTGCCATAGCTAGGAGACTAAAAGACTTAAAACAATGTCAACCTTGGATCAATTCAATGGAAAGATATGATAGCCAAAGACAACATCTGCTTAGCATATAAACTCATTTATAAAATTTCATAGAAAAGTACAGGGGAAGGTGGTGAGCTATATAGTCTCATAGAACATTAAAGAGAAATTAAAGAAAAAAGGGTTATTTAAATTTTAACAAGAGATTGATTAAACTGAACAATGTATTTTATGGATAAAACTGAAGGGAAGAATAAAAGAAGGATGGGGAAGATATGGTCTATGAAGATTCCTGTTAGAGTTCAAATGTTGGAGTTCTTGTTCTTCTCAAAACACAGGGCTTAGAGGCTTAGAGCCCTCCGAATATCTCCAAATCCAAAGGTTCTGTCCTTCAGCCTCTGCCTCTGCTTCCTTCAGCCTCCAACCAACACAGAGATGGAATGTCTCTCTTGTCTCCTCCTGGGGAGCCCAGCCCCCAACTACAGTGGTGTGAGATGAAGATGAATCTGGCTGTCCACTGAACTCTCACTCGTAGCTTTATCCTCTGAAAGCTCTTCGTCTGCCACCAGCCAGCCAAGTGGAAAAAAAAAATGTATTCTGGAATGGCTGTCTCGCCTTATATGTGAATCTTCTGAGAGAATGGGATTATGGGTTTTCTCCCATAGTGCTCTCTGGCCCAAAGAGCTTTAAGGGAGGTGTGAACTCCCTTGAAGTTAGAAAGTTTACTTTGTGAAGCTAGCATACTTGTGAACTCCAATGAGTAAAGGTGTGAACACAAGCCTTGTATTAATTAGTTCTACTTAGTACCTTGTTTCAGGTTCTGGCCAAAATCTTCTTGTAAGATTAGATCAACTCTAATTATTTAGCAGTTAGTAAGGATTCCAACAGATTCCTATCCCAGGAATTAGAAAAACAAAAACAAAGAAAAAGACTTCTAACCAAACTATGCTCTTGATAAAGAAATGATATAGTTTGAAAGTATTAAAAGGAATATTTTCGTTTTTTTTAATTTAATTTTATTTAATAATTACTTTATATTGACACTCGTTTCTGTTCCGATTTTTTTTCCCTCCCTCCCTCCACCCCCTCCCCTAGATGGCAAGCAGTCCTATATATGTTGGATATGTTGCAGTATATCCTAGATACAATATATGTTTGCAGAACCGAACAGTTCTCTTGTTGCATAGGGAGAATTGGATTCAGAAGGTATAAATAACCCGGGAAGAAAAACAAAAATGCAGATAGTTCACATTCGTTTCCCAGTGTTCTTTCTTTGGGTGTAGCTGCTTTTGTCCGTCATTTATCAATTGAAACTCAGGTCTCTTTGTCAAAGAAATCCACTTCCATCAAAATATGTCCTCATACAATATCGTTGTCGAAGTGTATAATGATCTCCTGGTTCTGCTCATTTCACTTAGCATCAGATCATGTAAGTCTCGCCAGTCCTCTCTGTATTCATCCTGCTGGTCATTTCTTACAGAACAATAATATTCCATAACATTCATATACCACAATTTACCCAGCCATTCTCCAATTGATGGGCATCCATTCATTTTCCAGTTTCTAGCCACTACAAACAGGGCTGCTACAAACATTTTGGCACATACAGGTCCCTTTCCCTTCTTTAGTATTTCTTTGGGATATAAGCCCAATAGAAACACTGCTGGATCAAAGGGTATGCACAATTTGATAATTTTTTGGGCATAATTCCAGATTGCTCTTAAAAAGAATATTTTCAAGTGATTTGAAAGAAAGGATGATACCAAATATATGGAAAAAGTCAAAGACAGTGTGTGTTGCTACCTTTAAAAGATGATTAAAAACACAAATGACTTTTTGTCTAATTATTTCTTGAACTCAATTTTTATTATCAGTTCCAAATTTTATTTCTCACTTTTTTCTCCTTTACTCAGTGAGAAGGCAAGACACAAAACCTGTTAGAAATATGTATAGTCAAACAAGACAAATTCCCACATTTCATGTATAAAAAATAGTCTCAATATGCATATATAAGTACATCTACATGGAATTTGAGCAACTCATCTTTTTCTGGAGAGGGATAGTATGTTTCATCATGTGCAAAGGCCTCTGTAATTATGGTTGATTCCATTAAATTCAGTAGAGCTTCAAAATTTTTCAAAGTTGTTTGATTTTATAGTAACATTGTCATTGTATAAATTGTTCTCCCAGTTCTATTAACTTCATTTTCTCATATTGGTAAACTCCTTATGAGTATTATCTACACACATATAAAAACATATTTGATAAAAATACGAAAAGGAAGCAAATCTATTTTTCCAACTGATATCATTTAGCAGATATCCTTCCAGTGGCCCAATCGACAAAAATCCCACTGAGCCTATTGTTTTTTGACCATAGATAACAATTGGATGGATGAAGTGAAATACTGTATTTTTTAAAAAGTATTTTATTTTTTTCCTTTCAGACTAATAATTATATGTCAAGACAATTTTTTAGCATTCTTTTTCACAAGATTTCAAGTTCCAAATTTTTCTCCCTCTCTCCCCTCACTTTTTCAAAATACTAGAAAATTTGATATAGATTGTGAATCTGTTATCATGTAAAACATATTTCCATATGAATCACAGTTGTGAAAGAAGGAGCAGATCAAAAGGGAAAAAAACATAAAATAGGATAAATAAAGTGAAAAAAGTGTGCTTTGATTTTCCTTCAGAGTCCATCTGTTCTTTATATGGATGTGAATATCATTTTCCTTGTGAGTCCTTTATATTACACATATATGTGAGTCTTGAATTATTGTGTTGCCAAGAAGAGCTGAGTCGATCACCACATAATGTTGCTGATACTGTGTACAATTCTTTTCTGGTTCTGCTCATTTCTCTTTCTCTCACTTTATACAATTCTTGCCAGGTTTTTCTGAAATCTGCCTATTCATCCTTATTACATAATTGTATTCCATTACATTCACATATCATAACTTATTTAATTATTCCCTATTTAATGGGCATATCCTGAATTTCCAATATTTTACCATCACAAAAAGGACTGCTATAAATATTTTGTACATGTAGGTCCTTTCCCCCTTTTTTGTTAATGATCTCATTCAGATTCAGATCCAGGAATGTTATTGCTGGATAAAAGAGTATGCAGAGTTTTGTTGCCCCTTTGAGTATAATTCCAATTGCTGTGCAGAATGCTGCATCAGTTCACAACTCCACCAATAGTGCATGTGCTCCAATTTTCCAACATCCTTTCTAATATTTATCATTTTTCTTTTTTTTTGTCATCTTAGCCAATCTGATAGTAAGAGGTAGTACCTCAGAGTTGTATTAATTTGCATTTTTCTAATCAAAGGTGATTTACAGCATTTCTTCATATATTTATAGTGGGCTTGGAACATTGGTAAGAAAGATCTGTCTTACTCAGGTAAAAGGGAAGCTCAGTTCAGGACAGGAAGGATCTCAATAGGAGCATCAAGTCCTCCTCACAGCAAACCACCAAGAGAATGTGAGGCCCAGTGTGGGGGAGCAGGCGAATTACCAATCCCAGGATGTCAATGCCCACATGCCTCAGCATAGCCAAGAGAATCAGCAGATTTCAGCTCTAAGAACCACCACATATTTCAGACAAACAGGCATCCTCCAGTGACCAGATCTCCAAAATATTTTCTTAAAAGCTTTGTTCCAAAAAAGGGTCTTCCATATACATGTTAAAATTTTATAAGATTTTTAAAAATAAAATGTAACAATGCTAAATTTGTTTGCTGAATTTTTGATTATAAAATCAAAAGAAGCATAAAATAGGATGGACTATAATTGCTAAAAGTATTTACAATCAAGGAACATATACATCACTGAATCAATATCAAAGAAAAGTTCCCTCTCGATGGCATGATCTTCTGCATGTTCCTATTTGCAGATGTCTTTTGTCCTGAATGTGTTACTCCCATATAGTCTTCTAAGTAAGATCCATAATCACTTAAAGAGTATGGCCTAAATGGAAGGATAATGGGAGAAATTCTGCTAAAATGGTGGGGGAAAACTATCAATATGAATTTATTTTAAAAAAGAATATGGCCTAAATATTCACTTAGGGAAAAAAAAAACCCCAATAGATTGTAAGAATGTCTATTATCCAGACTAGTATATGCAGTTGGATGGAGAGGTCATAAAGATGAACTACCTATACATTTATATCAAACAGGTTCTGCAAATGAACAATTAACTGGGTCAAGAATTGAAGGAGAAGTGAGTAGATTGGAGTGGCAAATGGTGGAGTGCTTTTAATAACTCCAAACTCCAACTTGAACAAAAACCACAATTCTTTTAGCACTAATATTCTTCTGGTGATACTACATGGCTATTAAGCATGAACTGCTATAATTTCTGGAGCAACACCAAAATCATAGTTCTTCTAAGTCAATGGATAGGCACATGATGTACATAAGTAGGTTGTGGGATTCAAATTGTACTAACAGTATATCAAAAGATCTAAAGGAAGGCTCCAAGTATGTCAGGTGAAATACCTTAAAAAATTTATATCAGAACATAGAGTTACATGTCACAAGAAGACATGAATGACTTATTTGCACATAAGAGTGATGGATCATATTGTAAATTTCTATAAAATATATAAATATGTGTTATACATATAAATATATGTGCATCTATGTAGAATGAGTACAGTTTTGGAAATTTCTTAAATGAAGAAGGTATACTTAGAGCACTTTTAAGATTTTTTCAACAAAAAAATATGATGATGATCATTAAATTATTATTTCATAGAATTATGTATTCCACAAAACATTGTAATTTTATAATAAAGCATTCACCTTGGAAGGCATATATACAAACATAATAATTATAAACAATTACACATAAATAATTATGCAATCTATTTCTCAGAGTCACTGATTTTAGAATCAAGAGACTTAGATTAGATTGTCAGCTTTGTACTTATACTCTGAGCCATTGAGCAAATCACCTAATTTCTTTTAGCCTCAGTTTCTGCAACTATAAGATAATAAAGTGTAAAAAATAACGTGTAAAATGTCTTTGGACTAGAAAAACTCAGAGGTTCATCCCAATTCTAATTCATGTTATTTTATGATCATCTAATTACTTTTCTACCTCTGCCCTGTAGTAAGTATATTTTTCTTCAAAGTATAGTCAATTTCTTGGCCATAAAGAAGGTAAGGTAAGTTTTTCAAAGTATAACTGGAAAATATATTGCATTTATTTTATTATGGTAGCTGGTAGTTGCTTCCTCCCCCTCCCAAAAAAAATCCAACACATAAAGAGTGCATTTCTAAGTTTAATTTGTATTATTTTTTTCATCATCTTTTAAGCCTTGATAATCATCAAATAATAAATCAAACCCTAATTTACAGCATTTGCTGATTTCTGAGGTGTAAATGCTCATACTGAAAATTTAGCAATCAATTCTCCTTTACCTTTAGAAGTGAATTCCAACATGCTCCTTGTTGTGACTCAGATAATTAAAAAGTCACCCAGTCATTCATTCCACAAACATCAAGTATTATAATGTGTATTACTGCATAATAGCTTATGCTAGGTGCTGATAATCCTCAAAGGTATATAAGAGAAAAATAGTAAAATAGCAAAGGGAAAGGTTTTGGATTCAGAGGTTGTAGAGCAATTATTTTAGTCATGTCTAATTCTTTGTGATCCCCTTTGAGGTTTTCTTGGTAAAGATACAGGAATGGTTTGTAATTTCTTCGCTCATTTCACAGATGAGGAAATTGAGGCAAACAGCATTAAGTGTCTCACCGAAGTAACCAAGTGACTTTACAACTAGTAAATCTCTGAGGCTAGATTTGAACTCAGAAGGAGGAGTCTTTCTAACTTTACACCTAGTACTCTATCCACTGCTCCTGAGGACTTGGCTTTGAATCCTAAATCTCCAAAGAATGAACAAGGTCTTCCCTAAGTGATCTTGGGAAACTTTTTTCCCTGATTGTTTCCCAATCTCTAAAAGGAGAGTCAGATGAAATGATCTTTATCGTTCCTTCAGTTGAAGATCTAGGATTCCCAATCTGAGATATAGACTCTTTTCTCCAGGACTCTATAATCTATTTGGGGATGGAGAAGATGCAGAGACAAGCTATTTAAACTTAAATTATAGAGTACAGGCTAGCTCCCTGGAGAACCTTAGGGTCAGCCAGAGTCAGGATAAATTAAAGTCTTTGGTCTTTAGGGGGAGGAGGTGTTTGTGTAATTGTTATTTACATACCCACCTTTTAGGACTTCTGGAACTCTTATACAACACTATGTTGATTCATATTGTTTGTTATATCACTACTTGCATGTACAATTCATGTTTGTTACACCACATTGAGCCTGCACTGACTGTGGGGAGAGTCATCACTAATAGCCTGTGCTTTATTGCTATGTACCTGTTTAAGACCTTCCATGCTGATGGGTTTGTGCATGCCTGTTTCTAGTAAAACCCTTCAGCCCAGAAACCTGTTAGCAATAGCTGGCTTGACTCCCCACTTCCCTTTGGTGTTTTTCATCTCCCTTCCTAAGAATTCAGGGAGAGTGTGATCATCTCCTTTTTGGCATTTTCATCCCCTTTCCTGAGAAGTCAGATAGGGTGTAATCACCTCCTTTTTGGTGTTCTCACCTCCCTGAAAAGTCAGGGAAAGCATGACCACCTGTGTCCTAAAACAAAAGAAAGCAGTCTGTGTGAAGCTCATTTATATTCCTGTAAATTCTATATAGAAGATCCATTCTCAAAACTTTATACAGAAGTTTCTTTTTCTATTTTTAATATCTATAGATTATCACTCCACTACTTAGATTGCTCAATTTTTGTCTTATTCTCCAAAAGAAATAATTTACTTTATTATATTGTTTAGATGTACTTTCCTGATGATAATTTATTTTGGACAATACATTATAGTCTATACATCTATTGTGTGTTTCTCCATTGCCTTGTAGGTTTATCTGTTATATCACCACCAAAAGAATATTAGTATCAAAAGGATTTGTTGAATTATGAAAAGTAAAATGGATAATTTTGATGACATTATATTAAAATGGTTTTGCACAAACAAAGTCAATGCAACCAAGCTTAGAAGAGAAGCAAAGTGTTTTTTTTTTTTTTACAGCCAGTGTTTCTGATGAAGACCTAATTTCTAAAATATAGATAGCTGAATCAATTTTATAAATACAAGTTATTCTCCAATTGATTAATGATCAAAGGATATGAAAAGACAGTTTTCAGATGAAGAAATTAAAACCACCTATAGTCATATTAAAATGCTTTAAATCACTATTGATTAAAGATATGCAAAGTAAAACAGTTCTGAGGTAGCACCTCACACTTATCAGACTGGCTAAGATGACAGGAAAAGATAATGATAAATGTCAGAGGGGATGTGGGTAAAAGTAGAATACTAATATACTATTGGTGGAATTGTGAACCAACCCAATAATTCTGAAAAGCAATTTAAAATGATGGCCAAAGGACTATACTGTGCATATCCTGGATTTATATTCAAAGAGATCATAAAAGAGGGGATAAGATTCACATGCACAAAAAAGTTTGCAGCAGCTCTTTTTGTGGTGGCAAGGAATTAGAAATTGAGTGGATGCCTGTCAATTGATAAATGGCTGCATAAGTTATGGAATGTTATGAATATAATGGAATATTATTGTTCTATAAGAAATGATGATCAGGATGACATCAGAAAAGCCTGAAAAGATTGACATGAAATGATGCTAAGTGAAGTGAGCAGAACCAAAAGAACATTGTACACAGTAACAGCAAGATTATGTCATGATCAACAATGATAGACTTAACTCTTCTTAGCACTACAGTGATCCAAGACAATTCCAATAGACTTGGGATAAAAAAATGCCACTCACATCTAGAGAGAGAATGATGGAGACTAAAAGTGGATCTAATTATACTATTTTCATCCTTTTTCTATGTTGTTTCTCTTGTTTTTCCCCCCCCTTTTATTCTAATTTCTCTTTCACAACATGACTAATATAGAAATAGCTTTAAAATAATTATACATATATAAATTATCCCATAATGCTTGCTGGTCTTAGGAAGGGGAGAAATATAAAGGGAGATAAAATTTTTAAAAATTGGAATTCAAAATCTTAATTTACTCCATCACAACCATATGGCACAACTTATTCAGCCTTTCTTCACTTGATGGACATCCCTTCAATGTCCAATTCTCTGTATAATTATTTTAGAACATACAAGTTATTTTTTTTTTGCCACTAACATTCTTAATAGTGATATTGCTGCATTAGTGGTTATACATAGTTTTATAACTCTTTGGTTATAGTTCCAAATTGCTTTCTAAAAAAATCATATACCTAAATCACAACTTTAACCATTGCATTTCCCAGTTACAATAAGTTTTAGTTACTTCCAATTACCTCTAGAATAAAATATAGACTATTGTGTTTAACACTTAAAATACTTCACAATAGGGTTCAAATTTATTTTTCTAGATTGGTTTCCTATTACCTTCAGCCAGCTATTCTTTTATTCCCCTCCTGGATCTACTTTTTACTTTTTAAATTTGAACATTATGACTCAGTTGTTCTTATATGTTGGAATTTATCTCAGTGCCTAGAAACGCCTCATAATGGAGCATTTTTCTATTAAGCTAATCCCCTTTTCTTATTAGTGAGTTGCTCTTGAGATTTTTATATTGGAAGGGAACCCTCCTGATTTTGTAGACTTCACCA
This sequence comes from Antechinus flavipes, assembly GCF_016432865.1. NCBI lineage: Eukaryota > Metazoa > Chordata > Mammalia > Dasyuromorphia > Dasyuridae > Antechinus > Antechinus flavipes. The sequence goes on from NC_067398.1 coordinate 620,641,933, forward strand.
CCATGCCTCCACCATGGTTTACTATCCCCTTTTCTTTCCTCTCTTGTTTTCCCTTACTCCCTCCCCATTTTCCCCAGATCTTCTTGTATTATCATTTGTATTATCATTTCCAATTAGACTATAAAATCTTTGAGGGCAATAACTTTTTGTTTGCAAAAAAGGGCAAATTTTTTTTTTTGCATTTGTATCTCCAGTGTTTAGCACAGTTCCAAGTACGTAAGTACTTAAATCCTTCTTGTCTGAATCCCCTTCTTAGTTACTCCTATTATTCACTAAATTATATGTGTGTGAACATGTTGTTTTCCCTCAGTAGAATGTAAGCTCCTTGAGAACTGTTTCTGTTTTGTCTTTATAAATGCAATATCCCGCATAATGCCAGAGATCTTAGTAAGCATTCAAATTCTTCTGAATTGAATTGAGCTGAGCTGAATTAGACTAAATGGAATTGATTTAAATTGAATTAAATTCCATTATTTAATTTAATTAGTGCAATATCATCTGGGAATAAGAGTATTTGTAAAACTTTGTTGAACTCCTTGTAGTATGTTCTCCAAAATATCCATGACATTGGGGACCACCTCAATTAAACATCTGCCTACCTATCTTAAAATTAAATGAAATATGTTAAGTTCTTGAGAGGTATAAACAAAGCATTATTTAAAGAACAAAACTTTTATACTAACAGAAGAAAATTAAATGATCCTTGATTAAGAACTGAAATTTGAGTTAATATATTACGGGTTACTATATATCAATAAGTAACACATAAAAGAACAAAAATTGTATTGTAGCACTACTTCTAATTTTACTTCCCTAATATTTACATATCATTATTATTTTTGTATCTATTCTACCAGTTTTCCCAGATTTCTAGCTGTACAATAGTAAAAAAAAAAAAAACTATTTGATTTTTGTCTTGAATATATCATAAGATTAGTAGAGTTAGAAGATTCCTTAAAGGCCATCTAATTCTTCCATTTCTCCTAATGCATGCGTTACAATATATTATCCAGGATATCCTTGACTCTAAAAGATGATGAAATCACCTTCAATATTGAATAAACTTTCAAGATTATGGAACTGAGGAATCAACATGGAAGCCAAGGTAGGATATCTATTCCTCATAGTTGGTTAAAATCATTAATTAAATGTATGCTACCTCACCAAACATAACTGAGTTCTGGGGAAGAATGGAGGGTTTGTATAGCATTGTATTAGGTGGTCTATTCTAGCTTGAATATTTTAATAGTATAATTAAGACCAAAATGTGAAAAAATAGATTTTTTTTTCACTGCTCTGTAGTCAAAATCAGGGGATGAGATTGATTAAATAAAAAATAATAAAAACAATATGTATTCATATACATTGTATAATGCTTGTATAGCAGCACTGATTTTAAAAAAGGGGAAGGGGGATTGACCTAGTATGAAAATAATATAGTCAACAGCTGGCTTGTCAGAACAAGGCAAAGGTGGAACATGTACACTGCTGTGATTACAAGGATGATATTTCAAGGAGGAATAAGATGAATTAGGTGTTCAGCTAAATTTGCTTTCTCTCTGTTCTACAAGCACATCATTCCATTTCTTATTACCTTGCCTTTGCACTGGCAAGCACTAGAACCTTCCTTATTGCTCTTCTAAAGAATCACTCTTTAATGTTTAATAATACTAGAAGGATCAAACACATCAATTGATGCAAACTTTGCTTAGTTCTTTAAAGTATTCTTAAGTGCCAGTCCTTCTAATAAGAGAGAATCTCTCAACTGCTAGTGACATATTCTATAATTCAGGAGTGGGGAAATTCGGGTTGAATAAAGAGCTCAAAATCATTTTGCATAATCAACCACAGACAAAGATGTCCTGAAGTAGAACAGCCTCATACTGCTTAAGTGTTCTAAGTTAATAATTTTGTATGGCCCCTGAATGATGTTATAAATATCCAAATAGCCCTTGGCAGAAAAAAAGATTCCCTACCCCTGCTGTAAATCAATAATCACCATGCAAAAGAGAAATAATTATTACACCACTATTAACTTTATTTCCCTGATATTTACATGTTGTTATTATTATTTTTTATTTAATCAATCTCATCCCCTGATTTTGGCTACAGAGCAGTGAAAAAAAAACTATTTTTTTCAAATTTTTGTCTTAATTATATTATTAAAATGTTCAAGCCAGACTAATTCAACCAGTTATTGCTATATGATCTGCAATATAGAAGACAACATGGGAACTAATGTTACTACAATAACTATTTTAGACTTATTGTATTTATTAATGTTCTATTTATTTTAAATATACACTTACATATGTACTTGTCTTCTCCATACATTCTAATGGAATGTTTGAGAGGATGGAATATTTCATTTTTTTTTTGTATTTGGAATGCTAATATTTAGCACAGTGTCTTACTCATAGTAAGTTCTTAAGGAATGCTTTTTGGGCAGCAGCTAGATGGTGTAGGAGATGAGTGCTGGCCCTGAAGTCAAGAGGACTGAATTCAAATCCAACCTCAGCTAGCTGTGTGACCCTGAGCAAGTCACTTAATTCTAATTGCCTTATTTAAAAAAAAAGAAAAGGAAAGGAAAAAAAGAAAAGGAAAAAAAAATGCTTGTTGATTGATTGGTTATTTTATCAATACCTCTTGATAGTGCTCAG